>NC_056725.1:404202007-404324507 GCF_019279795.1 Protopterus annectens
ACAAGAGAGACAAAGAGAAAAGAGCGGAAAGGCACTGTAAACAGTTTCCGGAGTGGGAGCCATTTCCCAGTCCACCTACTAAAGTTGTCAGGACCACCTCTCCTCAGCTCCACTCCCCAAGGTTCTCCCCAGAGCTGACTGAGCCCTCAGACCAGAGTCCTTCTTCAAGGTCATCTCACAGACCAGCCAGATCCTCGCGGTCGACTCGGAGTCTGTCAGAGCTTGACATGGACAGGATGCTGTGGAGACTCATTTGGACCCAAATCCAAATGGGAGTCTTGCCAGGCCCCTCTCTGGCCAGAGAGGGGACCTCTATGCCCTTTTTCTATCCTATCTCTCCTTCCCCGATCCGACCTGTGGTTGTGGGGTTTATGGATCCAAGGATTCTTGGAGCTGGGGGGTTTCGCACTGATGGTCCCTCCAACCTTGACACCGGTAATTACCTTGAGTTCCTTAGATAAGACTTGTTCAGATCCAAGCAACTCTCGGGGCCAAGAACAGGGAGTCGGATCAGAGGGAATGGGGGTCTGTCTTCAGCTCCGACTTTGTCAGATCCTAGCCATTCCTTCTGAACCCTGGCTACCTTGGCTAATGCATCCTCATGATGGAGCCAGGGAGAGCTTCTTCCTTGTTGGTTGCTAAGGAGGTGCGCTCTCATTCGGCCATTGACATGGTGGAGAGGGTTCTCTCCCAAGGATTGAGACCCCAGCCCATTTCCTTGGACTCCGCCCAGACTGCCATGGATTTGGTCATGACTCCCATCAGCTTGTCCCAGGGACAGCCCGTGCTAGAGGACCCCCAGGTGGATCCCATCATGGAACCCCCCGTGACCTACGAGCCCTTTTCAGAGAGTCCCACTGAGGAGGCTCCCCGTAAGCACTCATGTAAGAGAAGATACTGACTTGGATGAAGGTGAGGGTTCCCCCAGGTAACCTCCCACGGATGTCTCCTTTGGAGACATCATGGAAATCCCCCACCAGAGGGGAGGTTGGTCAGCCCCAAAACCCTCTATGGACGAGTCAGTATTCCTGACGGCCTTTGGCATGGGCCCATCTACATCATGGGTGTCTCCTCCTGCAGATCCATTAGTGGATCTCATTACCACACGAGCATGGAAGGAGCCCGATACCATAGAGCCAATACCAAAATGCCTGGACAGGATCCTTTCTCTTCCCACAGATAGACAGGCTTGGTACAAGGGATCCCTGGTGGATGCTATGGTGGTTGTAGCTGCCACCAAGAGAGAACTGGCTCAGGAAAGTTCTTCAGTCCACCCTCCGAAGAAGGAGTCTAGGGTGGTGGATTGGTTTGAGAAGCAAATCTTTTCTTCAGCGACGTTTTCTATACAAGCGCTGAATTATTTGGCACACATTATTCGACTCCAGCGAGACCTAGTCACGGAATTAACTGTGTCGCCCCCAGAGTCTTTGTCGCCAGAGGACAAGCGACTGTTCTTGGTGAAAATGTCGACTCTGAAATCTGTTTTGAACACGTCCATATGTCTTCTTTCCCATGCCATGGATGGAGCGGCTAGGGCAGCTGGGACTGGCGTAGCTATGAGGCAGCATGCTTGGCTCAGACTCTGACAATTCATGGTGTCATTCACAAATGCTCCCTTTGATGGTCCCTCCCTGTTCGGGAAGACAGTTCGTGACACCCTGGTCCAGAGCGAGAAGGACGGGAAGACTATGTCTAGCGTCGGAGTCCACTTCTCTAGTCCTCAAAGATCTTTTTCTAGGAATCAGAGTAGGCAAAAGAAGATGTGGTTCTGAAAATCTCAGTTCTCCCGGGACACTCAGGACAACTCATCCCCTAAAGGCAGAGGGGGGACAAGACAGATGCCGCCCCAGATGTAGAGGGGGCCCGAGGAACTTTCGGTCTAGGGAGACCTTCTAGGACATACCTGCGCAGTAACCCTGAGGGGATGCCTCACTGTCCTACTCTGGAAACAGTCAGGGGAAGATTGTCATTGCACCTAATGGCTTGGGAGTCCATTACGACAGACCATTGGGTACTCCATATTATATCCATAGGATACTCCATCCCTTTCATTGCTCCACCCGCCCAACCAAAGTGCCTCCTGGATGTTTCACCCACTCAAAGGGAGGCAGCAGTGCAAAAAATTTCAAGGCTGCTTCACAATCGGCCCATCAAACTGGTTCCCCCAGATCAGTCCGGATTAGGCATTTACTCCAGGTTCTTTTTAGTGCCAACAAAGATGGGGGACCACAAGCCCATAATGGACCTGTCAGCCCTGAACCTGACTGTAGCCAAGCAGAAATTCCAGATGGTTACCTTGCAGTCCATTCTACATTACCTCCAAGAATGCGACTCGATGTGCTCGATAGATCTCCAGGACACTTACTACCATATCAAAATTTGCAGAAGCTCCAGGATATTCCTTCACTTTCAGCTGGGAGCCAGTCATTTCCAGTTCAGAGCCTTACCCTTCGGTCTCACCACAGCCCCCAGGGTGTTTGCCAAGGTTATGGGCATCGTAGCAGCTCACCTGGGGCTTCAGGGAATTTAGGTGTTTCCTTACCTAGACGATCGGCTCCTCGCTGCTGCTACCAAGCATCTACTTTGCATGGCCAGAGACTCCTTCCTGCATCTTGCCATCAATCTAGGGATTACCATCAGCATTACCAAGTCCCGCTTGAACCCAACACATACCTTGGAATTCATAGGGGCATGGCTGGACACTCTACTATTGCAAGTTATTCTCACTCGGGAAAGGGTCCAGAACCTACGGGCTCATGTGTCAGTGATCCTCGGCCCCAAGACGCCAATTGCGAGCAATGTTCTCCAAGCCCTAGGCTCCATGGCCGCAGCAATTTCAATCCTTCCCTATGCATGCCTTCACATGAGGGTGCTTCAGAGGACTCTGGCAATTCAGTGGTCTAGGTTAGACCTCCCTATGGACTATCCAATAGGAATCAGCAGAGCCTGCAAGATTTCTCTTCTCTGGTGGCTCCAATCACTGGAAAACTTGGCAGGTCATCCCTTCATAACACCCCCAGCTTAAGCCACAGTGACCATGAATGCCTCCCAGCTCGGGTGGAGGGCACTTTTTGGGGAGGATGGTCCAAGGCACATGGTCCCAGATCGAGACCAGATTGCATATCAATGTTCTGGAGATGATGGCAGTGCTTTTAGCGTTGCAAGCCTTCCATGCTGTTCTTCCCCCAGGATGATTGCAGTTCAGTCAGACAACATGTCTGTTGTCTGGTACATCAACAAACAAGGAGGAACCAGATCTTACACTCTCTGCCGCGAGGCCATGAGAGTGTGGGAGTGGGCAATCTCCACAAGTCGGTTTCTGATCGCAATGCACATCCTGGGATGGACCAACATTTTAGTGGATAGACTGAGTCGGGCTATTCTAATGCCATATGAGTGGTCTCTGAAACAGTCAGTAGCGGGGGAGATCTTCCATGCATGGGGTTACCCTTGCTGCGATATCTTCTCATCTCCTTCCAATGTGAAGTGCAGTGAGTTCTTTGCTCTGATCCCCTCACCAGGGGACTCCCCCAGAGACACTCTTGTCCATGCTTGGCCTCCCAGGTTACTGTATGCATATTCCTTGTTATCTCTCATTCTGAAGTTTTTCAGAAAGCTTGCTGACTGGGGTGCAAAGTGATCCTCATTGCCCCATTCTAGCCTCATCAGGTGTGGTTCCCCTTCCTCTGGTCTCATGCTCTAACTCCTCCACGGATTCTGTATCTCTGCCCGGATCTCATCTCTCATCTCTTGGGCATCAGTCCGCCTAATCTGGGCAGCCTCAAGCTGGTGGCTTGGTTGCTCCAGTTCCCTTGATTGCTAGGACTCCCGGTCTGTCATCCTCAGTAAAGAATATTTTAGTGGCATCCCACAAAGCTTCCACTAGGAAGGTTTATCGCAGCAAATGGAAACACTTCTCTATGTGGGCTTCTCAGAGAAACTTAGATCCATTTACAGCCCCGGTTCCTGCAGTGTTGGAGTTTTTGTCCAATATTTTCCAACAAGGGGCTAGTTCCTCTACGGTGAAAGTACAACTGGCGGCCATATCTAATTTTCATGTCGGCGAAAATTTGAATGCTCTGGCCTCTTTGAGACTGTGTAAAGCTTTTCTGAAAGTACTTTTCTTTTACTCCCCCCGGTTAAGGATTTCATCCCTCCTTGGGACCTTACCCTAGTTCTACAGGCATTGGCGGCACCCCCGTTCGAACCAGCAGCATCAATAGATTTGAAATTCCTGTCCCGGAAGACAGCTTTCCTACTGGCCATTACCTCCGCCAGAAGGTTTCTGAGATCCAAGATTTGTCTGCCATGCCCCCTTACTTGATCTTTCATAAAGACAGGGTTTTGCTCTGCACAAACCCTTCTTTCTTACTGAAAGTTGCTTCTGAATCAAATATTAACAAAATGATTAATCTGCCTGTTTTCTTTCCAAAATTTCAGAACAAGGGTGAATATAAGCTGCATTTGCTAGATGTTCAAAGACAGCTTTGTTTCTATTTACATAGGGCTAAACAATTTCGTAAGTCTGACCAGTTATTCATGTCCTTTTCCAGACCCTTTTTGGGCAAAGCCATTTCCAAGGTCTCCTTAGCTAGATGGATTACACAATGTATACTGCAAGTCTACAAGGATAAAGGTCTGTCCCCACCTGGTCCTGTTAAAGCTCATTCTACCAGATCTATGGTAACTTCTGCTGCTTTTTGGTCTAGGGTTTCACTGGATGATATCTGTGCAGCAGTGACCTGGGCAAGGCCACATACATTTATTTCTCATTATAAGTTATAGGATTTGATCTCTAGAGGGAGAGCATCCTTTGGCTCTATGGTGCTCAGGAATATCCTTCCATGAGGGCCTCCCAGGAGTTTTGGTAGCTGGGGACTGTGTCCCACAGGTTGCAGATAAAGAAGTTAACTACTTCAGATAAAGAAGCTATGTACTCACCATAATGTTCCATCTGAATAGTTATACTTCATTTTCTGCAACCATCTGCCCTTCTTTTTACTGTTATTGAGTTGCTAATAGAATAGTGGCAAACTCAATCTGAGGGAAGGTAGAAGATGTGAGGGATTATGGGTAAGGGGAGGAGCTTGGAGCAGATGCTTGAAAATGTTGCCGGCTCAGATCCGATATGGATCTGAATACCCACAGGTATGCAGAAAATGAAGTATAACTACTCAGATGGAACGTTATGGTGAGTACATAGCTTCTTTATATATATAGACATATATATATATATATATATATATATATATATATATATATATAGATATAGATAATTGATTTATATACATATATACAATACACACACACACACACACACACACACACACACACACACACACACACACACACACACACACACACTCACATATATATGTACACACTTGTATGTAAGCTTCTGTTGTAATGACATGCTGTCGGACACCTAAAAATTTTGCTTTAAAAAAGTTGTGGCTGACTTTGGATCTATGTTGACTCCGTCTACTTACCTCAACTATTTAAATAAGTAAATACATATATAAAAAATATTCATAAATGGAAGTCAGGCCTGCTTTCTTAATTTACCTGTAGACACTAATAATACCTCAAATTGGCTAGCATCCTTGGGCAACAGGAGTACATTGCAACGAGGTACAGCTAGGGTGGGTAGGTTAATAGCTGATTAGTTTTCAGATGACTGAACGGAGCAGGGTGCTAGGTATAAGAGAACAGCTGAGCAGGAATAATGGAAGGAATGCCTGATATTCATTTATCCCACATGCCACATTTTAATCGGAGTTGTATACCAACGAAACAGTATGAAGGCAGTAAACTTCCATTGTAGGGTATATTAACAGCAAAATATCCTGAGATAGCATATATACAGGTTACCTGTAAATGAAAACTGGTAAAAATATAGGCAGTTGTCATTATCTTGAGAAGTTACACCTTTTTAAATGAATCAGGATAATGTCATCAACTAACTATAAACCAAGCCTGTACCTATAATGGAATATTTCCTGCAGCAAATAACACTTCAACCAGAAGAAAATGAACTTAAAAAATAACAATTACTGTTTTTCTGAAGTATGATTAGCCATAAACTCAGGATTTAGCTGCACTTTGAACATATTTAAAGCAGACAAGATTATAAAGCTAACTGTGGAAAAGAATACTGCACCAAACCCAAAAAGTAAATATTGGCAGCACTCTGCATTAGGCAGTCACACTAGATATTCATAACTCAAATCTAGATAGGAGAAATTCAGACATATGCCACAAGCAAAATGTGTCAGTCACACTAGAAGATCATCAGTAAATATCAGTCAACAAATGTTCATAATTTGGGTGCAGACTCTGGCAAATAGAGAAATATAACTAAAAATGAGTTACACCAAGCAAAAAGATATATCACAGCAAAGTAAAAAAAGACATTTGAAGCTTTGAGTAAAGTAAAGTTTGTTCATATGACAGTCACTACAATAGCAAAAAAAAAAAAAGCAACAAGCACATCTCAAGTGATCAAAGTATAATGATTGTTAGTTTAGCAGCTATTTCTCTGTAGGAGAAAGGCAAACAAAATAATTCAGTTTTGCTAATCCAGAGTTCTAAGAAATGTTTTACAGGGAAATGAAGTCTAAGTAAACTCAAACCAAAAAGGTCTATTTAACTAAGTAGTGAGTTGATGAGGTAAAACAAGGCATGTCTCATGCTGTGATTTTTGAAGAATTTTATTCATTAATTCAGTGTATTGCTTCAGAGCCCCAAAGAAAAATGGTGGCTGAGATGAGGTATATGCTAAGGCACAAAAAACAACCTCCTCCTGGTCACCCTTCCTTTTTTTCTTGAGGTATATGCTAAGTCTGCCATTTCCAAGGGCTTGGGGATTGGCAGGTTAAATTTCAGTTGCTTCCCATTTCAATGCGTATGAAAAACAGCTATTTAACATAGATGGTGATTCTCAGAAGTGCAGGTGTCTGCACTAATTGCTAAACTTTAAAATAAACTCTCAGGCCAGGTAGCTTGCTTTTACCTCTGCACAACATGCCAAATCAAAACCACAGTCTGCACATATTTATTTTCTTCCCTTGTAATAATTTAAAGTTTCAACCGGAAAAAATAATAATAATAATAACAGCAGCTGCCTGCATTGCATTTCTTTTTTTTTTTCTTTCTTAATTCTTTCTTTACGTGGTATGGTATGGTAAACTGTCTGAGTCTTCTTGTTTTCTAAGAAATAAATACTAATAATGGCAGCATTGGCACGAGTTCATGGACAGATTTGAGAAAAAAATCTCTAAAAATGATAGGTGGCCATTAATCTCCTTGTTAAGGATCCAAAATGGTGCTTGTTTCTTGTCCATTTGGCTTTCACTCTGCAGACTGGTGCCAACACCTTTGAACAGTCTGAAGCACCACATAAATTCTTGAGGAGTAGGGATCAACAAGTATCTCACAAGTTGTGCAGTGAGTGACTCACTAAACTAATTTAGGCCAACTGACATAATTCACTGTAGACAAAAAAAAAATCATGCTATAATTGGACTAAAATTGCTCAAGACCTTGTATGAGTCACATCTTGTTTGAAAGATTACTAAGTCTTCTAGAATTTTCTGTGTGCATGACCAACATAGACTTTCTCTGTCAGGCAATATGTTTGGTCTGCCATTAGATGAACACCTTATTCTACATGGTATTTTTTATTCCTATTATTGCTAGCTCTTAAACTACTATATATATATATATATATATATATATATATATATATATATATATATATATATATATACATATATATATATATATATATATATACATATATAAAGAGAGAGAGAGAGCACCATATTTGGAGAGTTAGCTACTCCTAGTAATGCAAAAAATGTAGTGTCAATATGCTCTCAGAAGAACTATTATAATTTACCTGGTGATGTTATCCAATGTAATAATTATTGTACTGCTTGGTTCTTGTAATGGCTACAGTGTAAGTGGAAATAATTAAGAGTATATTCCTTTTTGAGAGCCATCAATATGCTCAGATACTCATTCAAAGATCTTTTGTGACAGGCTGCTCTTTCTTAGAGCAATTTAAATGTATAGTACTATATGGAAACAACATACTGATCACGTATTCATGCTTTCCACTTGCAGCCCATACTTATTTATGGAAAGAGGTAGTGTGTTGCTGTCTTAATTGTAATATTGATCTGCATCTAACAACATACTGTAGAACCACATGTATTCAAACTGGCTTGGTAACTGCCATTCCTGTTGTTATGCTGTGCTGGTTTACCTGTGAAATCTGAGTTGTACTTAGTTATATCTCACAGAGACATCATTGCATGATATCACAAAAAATATCTGGGTTCTCATGTGAAATTTCACACACACACACACACACACACACACACACACACACACACAGACTTGATGGGCTGGTGGGGTCACGGAATGTGGGATTAGGAATCAGAAAAGTGGATGACCTATGGAGTATGAACAGCAAGACTGTTCTATTCTGTGGGGAAAATATTGTTGGGAAGTACAAAATGGTAGGTATGACAGTTTGACTAATTAATAATGTGACGCACTTTGCAATAAAAAATGCAGTCATGCTACCATAGTTTATTCTTTGTAGGCCTGAAAATGCTTTGCTTGTAGTAAACAGAAAATACAGCTGGTTGTGAAAGTCTGAATAATTAACTGATAAAGGGGACTTCAATTATAATAGTCTTTTCATAAATGTATGTATTTATTTATTTATTTGTTTATTCGACATTTGTTAACTGGGTTAGTGTAGCTGAGCCAGAAGCCTATTTTCAGTGGAGACCTGAGGAGAAAAGCTTCAATACATATATTTTTATCAAATACAATAAAAACATGATATCTAAACAACAATGCATAGTAGTTGCAGTAGGAAAAATACATAAATAAGTGATAATATGAAAGAAACAAGCATAGACTGGTGTATAAAACACTGATTTTGAGTTTACAATTAATGGGTAATAGGTATTACTGTGTGAATACAGCATCAATTTACCTCTGGGGAAACATCTCTAGATTGTGTACTTTGTAAAGATTATGATTAAGTCTCAGTAATCAGAGGACTGTGCAGGTGGAAGTAGCCTAAGTGAAAGTACAGTTGGAGATTTAGTACTAGTATAGTGCAGTAGTATGAAGCTCAACTTACATTGTATCTAAATACACTGTATATACAGGGAAGATAGGATGTGAATATCCTAAGAAGAGACAATATGTCTGAAAAGGAAGAGTAAGGGAAGAATAGAAGAACTGTACAGGCAGGTGGGTAGAAAGATGAGAGACATAAAGGTTGAGAATGGGTGGAGGATTTAGGTAGGTTCCTGACATGGACAGGTCCATGAATTAAGAAAGAGTAGTTTTAGTTGATTTTTGAATTGGTTACTGTTAGAGATACTTCTAATGTTAGAAGGAAGTTTATTTCAGGCTAAGCAGACACTGTGGTTATATAGGGATTTACCTATGTTTTTGTCAGACTTACAAATGGCAAGCACTTGTTGGTCGGAGCTTATGAGAGATCTGGTGCGGGTATAGAATGAGACTAGTGTTGAGAGGGCGGGGCAGGCTGTGGGTTTGTAGAGGATGGAGTGAGTGATTTGAAGTTGTGCTAAAAGTAGTTGATTGGGGTATTCAGGTCAATGGAGTTGTTTTCATGAAATACGGTGGTGACATCTGTAGGGTAGGCTAGTGGCAAATTTGGCGATTTTATTACAGGTTTGCTCTAGTTGGGTGATTAAGGTGGTCTGAAGGTTTGTAAGAATGGGGGCAGCATAGAGAACGCCAGGTAGAAGGAATGCTCTTGCTAGGGATAGCTTAGTTTTAGGAGTAAGGAATCTTCTGTTGCAATGTAATAGTCCTAACTTTGATGGGTCTTCTTTTTGGTCTGGTGGACATGGTGGTCATATTTAAGCTGGTCATCTATAATGGTGCCAAGGAGTTTTGTATTTGGATCTACTATGATGATAGCATTATCGAGAGAAGAGATGGAGAAGATGGATTTATGAACTGGGAATGCATTAGGAAGGAAGAGTAAAAGTTTAGTTTTCTTAGGGTTTATGATAAACTGGTTTTTGTTGAGCCATTTTTCGATGGAATTGAAGGTGTCTTGTGTAAGGGAAAGGAGCTGAGACAAGTTATCTGAGGATGTGATGAGTGTTGAGTCATCAGTATCCTGAATAAGAGTAGAGTGGTTGTAGGCAAAATAAAGGTTGTTGGTAAAGATATTGAATAGAAGGGGGCCTAGGATGGAGCCCTGTGGAACCCCTGTATTTACAGGTAGGAAGGGGGAGCATGAAGTAAGCCATCGGACAGATTGTAGTTTATTAGAGAGGTAGCTGGAGAACCACTGCACTGTGGCAGGAGAGAGGTTAAGATCAGTTAGTTTTGAAAGAAGTTTAGAGTGGGAAACTGTTTCGAAAGCTTTGGATAGATCAACAAAGAGACATGATACAAGTTGATTATTCTCTCTGGCCTGTGCAACAGTCTGAGTGAAAGAAAGGAGGGCAGTAACAGTACTGTGGTTGGGCCAGAAACCATATTGTGAGGGTGTTAAGAGGTTATCCTGTATGAAGTAGTTAAGGAGTTGAGTGTGGACACACTTTTCTAGAATTTTGAAAGAGGAGATAAGATGGCTATCAGGCAGAAGTTAAAGGGGTCTGTGGAGTTACCTCCTTTGTGCAGTGGTATGGTAAAGAAGGACTTCCAAATGTTAGGAACTGTGTTTTCTTGAACTGATCTATTAATTAGTATAGAGATGGGCAAAGTAATGGAGTCAGCTGCTAGTCTGAGGAAGAGAGGGGGTAGTTTGTCAGCTGATGGGGAACAAGGCTTAATTTTATGGAGAAGAGATTTTATATAGGAGGTGGGAGCAAGTTTAAGGGAGAAAGAGGCCATATTACTTTTTTGTAAAGTGGTGGGTAGGGTGGGATAAACAGGTGTTTTGATTAGAGTTAGGTTTTGGGTGGTATCTATGAAGTAGTTATTGAGGAGCATTGCTGTGACAAGAGGTGAGTTGTTCAGGAAGGGGCTTGGGGTAGAGGGGTTGCCGGGATGTAGAATTTTATTTATGGTGGACCAGAATTTTTTAGGGTTGCAGAGGTGATTGGCTTGAACTGAATTATAGAAGTCTTTTCTTGTCTTGATGCACACGTTTTTAGTGAGGTTTCTAAACTCTTTGTTGCTTTATAGTAGGGTTGAGGATTTGGTTTTCTGCCAGGCTTTCCACATACTGTCTCTTTTGTGCATGAGGGAGCGTGTCTTTCTGGATAACAAAGTTGCATGGTGGCTTTAATCCTAATTTTTCTTTGGGGGGCAACTGAGTCTAAGATATTGAGGAAGGTCTGGTTAAATGCATTTATGGTTTTGCTAAGGGGAAAGTGGTGAAGGAAGGAACAATTAATGGATGTAAGAGTAGAGTTAAATGAGTCAGCATTGAAAGAAGATAGCTTACGGCAGTCTCTGTAAAAAGGGGATTTAGGTATTGGGATAGAGTATCTTTGGATGTGAATGGGAAGGTGGTCACTAAGGGAGTCTGGAAGGGTGTGGGGGTTATGGTAGAGATAAGAGTCGTTAGTGAGGATCCAGTCAAGGATAAAGTCAAAGATAAAATTCTTCATAAGTATTAATAAAAAGTATTAACGGTACCTGTATATATGTTTTCATCTTTCTTTGACACCAGACGGGTAGACAAGTCCAGTCACTGTCCAACCGATCATGAGTGACTGCTGGTCTGCTGCAGACTTTCTGGAGCCTGGACCTAGACTAAGTAAGTGCACTGAACCACTGACTCTATATATGCACTCTGCACTTAGCTACCGTATATGCAAATGAACAATGAATGGCTTGACTGCACGTGCACATTTAGATAAACATAAACACACTGAATGTACACACCCCCTCAAGCCCAAACATTTCCCGACAGGCTGGCAGTCTGCTCATGATGCTAACATCATGATGCACACCATGCACGTGATGACATCAGCAAAAATTAAAAAAAAAAAAAAAAGACTGAGATATTTGGAAATTAAAGGGGCCACTTGGGAATTTGTGGCACCCCAATATTTTGACCTCAAAACCAGTAAATACTGAGGAATTCAGTAGGGTTGAGATGTATGAGAATCAGTCTAGTCAAGGCTCTGTATCATTAGATAAAACAGTAGTGAGGAGAATGAAATGAAATAAAACACTGACATGTTTTGGTTCTGTGAAAGAAAGAAGGTGCAATTTGTGAAGGAGTTCCAAAATGAGCTGTCATGAGTAATTAATTAGGTTGCTAAGTTGAACTAAGTGATCTACTAGCTAAGCACAGCTGTTTCTTGCTCAGCAAGTGGTCAGTCCAGACTGTCTTGAATTATTGTCACATGTAAAGGGGTGCTCTTATCAAACACATTGAAATGTAACAGTGCAAAAGAGTCAGAAACATATACACGTATCTATGTATGCATATACATGATGAGTGCTTGTACTCCCAGCACTGTTACTACTATTTTCAGTGAGGGTTGGGAGTTTGTCATCATGATTAAAGCATTTCCCTTACAAACACAAAGTGAAGGTTTGATTTGCATGTGGAATAATTGGGTAAACGTACAATGGCCACAAGGGTAATTAGCCTAGTACTAATGTATAAACCTATAAACATATCACACGCCTAACAGAATAGTGGAATGAGTGTCTCTTTGGCAAGCTGTGTGACAACATTTACGTGGCTCAGTGTTGTTCTAGAAGCTTTGTGTGTACCACACAAACACCTAACAGGGATCTTTAAATGCAAGCAGCTTGTATTGAACTGCAAGTTACTTGCATACACAGAAATAATAATATTTTGAACTGGGATTCTACATCTTGCTTGCAGCTACCCCTTTTGGTCAGGCCTTGGATTTTGTAAACCAGGCTTCTGGTATCAATATAATTGCCAAATCTATTTCCTTTTCATAAATTGTTAGTGTTTTATTAAGTAATTTATACTTAATTCTATTATTATCATGAATAAGGTTCTCCACATTTTTAGATCTATGTGCAGCTGACCAAATCCCTTCTTTCTCTCCAAATACACAGTTTGCTTACCTACTCCTGTAAATGCCACACTACATCTGACGGCCACACAATCAGTCTTTATATTACACTCAGTCAAATATTTTCCTCATTATTCTGGGAAAATGCTTCCTACTTAGATGTGCAAAAAGCAGCAGAGCCCAAACAATGCCCTGCAACAATTTATCATGCCATTCATCTACAGTTAAGTAATAGTCCACATCCTTTTACTCCAGCTTGCTTATTTCTTGCACATTTCTGAATACAAGCTCAAACTCCTATAGCCTTTCTTTTGATCTCAGTCTTTCTGTCATACTTTATAAAACAACATAACAAAACTAATGCATATCACAACAGCATGCTTCCCTTACCGAGTTCCTTCATTTGTCCAGCACAGATAAGGCTTAGACCTTCCTTCTCTGAACAAATGTCAGCTATGAAACTGCAGTCTCTTATCATATAAGTAATTCATGCTTCTTTACTTAGTAACTCCATGACCTTGTATAGAAGTGTCAGACTGAAAGGCCTATGATTTCCTACAGAACTGAATACTGACAGCATTAAATATAGGGAGTTCTTTTCACACCTTCTAGTCAATCAATACATTATTCTGATGTGATGAAGTAAAAACAAAAACAAAAAAACTCCCATCTAGGCTTTACCGAGGCTTTCTTCTAGAACTGATGATGGATGAGCATCAGGCTTGACTCTGAACCTTTTCAATCATTGCATATTGTAAATCTTTCAAAATTCTTTCATCAGTAACATTCTGTCCATTTTCTGTCAGTACTATAGTCTCTCACTCATAAAGGCAGTCTTCCATGTCTCTATCTTGAAAGGTAGAGAACAATCCGAATGTCTCAGCTATTTGAAATGCTTTATCTGATGGCCTCCTATCTGTCTTTTGATGAGAATCTATAGTGGATCTGTCCAGATGCTGTATGAGAAAATTCTAATAATATGCAATATACTCATAGTGTATTATATGAACTAATAGACACTGCCCCTAGCAAATGTGTATCAGTCTGGTTTGGCTGCAATTCTCCACTGTGTTATGGGTTACATAACACATAGCAGACATGATATACAGTAAAACCCTGACTGTGACCCCGACATCCTGAGTTTGTATATCAGCCCGAATAGCAGTGGAGTTAGTGAGGGGAGACAGAAGAAGAATAATACGGCAATATCTGTTTGCATCTTTTGGAGGGAGGGAGAGCTGAGCATAAATTCTTCGGATGTACTTTCTCTCTCAGAATGCCAAGAAGCTTAATTAAATTACGTCGATTATCCTAATTGTGGGTAAAGCAAATCTGAGTGCAAGATGCAAGCCTAAATATGTTAGCTAGGTACCATTTATATGTGAAGTGGGGCGATACTACAATAAATACCCCATTTGGATGGTCACAAAAACATTGCCTTAAATCCTGATAAGCTGGAATGTAATTGAAAAGATATTTCCCTCTTAACTTTTATTTGAAGATGAGGAAGAGGGAACTATTGAATCTGTTAAGAACAAGAACCGCACACAGCTATTGTGGCATTTAGGGTTAGTACATTACTTAAGCAAGGAACAGAGCTGGGTTCAGAAACAAGCCCTTCTGAACTTTACAGTGCAATAGAGATGGAGTAGAAACAGAAAGTTGAACAAGTACACTAGCTAGGCAATTAAATGGGGAGCTTTAACATGTGCCAAGTAGTAGAATGCATGTGGGGAGAAAAGCTATGAGAAGCAGAAGGTGGAAACCAGTTTTACTTATGTATGTATGTATTTTGTATGCACTTATGTCAGTTCAGCAAAGATAGCAAAAGTACATTTGGTTTCCGCCATTGCTTAGTAATAAAAGATTAGAGAGTGGTAACATGACAGTACAGGTACTATCAGCAATGAGGAATTAGTGATTTTTATCACATTGTAGTCTGTACATCATTAGTTTTCCTAGCAAATAAAACGAGACTGAGATTTATGCAATTTCTGAGTGCAAAAGTAGTAGAGAGGTAGGACAGAGTAAATCACGATTATTACATCCTGTTTCTGCAAAGGAATGACTATAAATGGCTTCAGAGGTGAGAAACATGTTTATCATGGTTTACTATCAAGATGTGGAAATTCGCAAGACTTTTTATTTATGTGATTGAATAGTATTGTCGAATCTGGTAATGTTTCTTGTAAAGAATCTCGAATATGATTACCTCATAGTCGCCATTCAAAATAATTTTAAATACCAGGAGGTGACATCAACCCTTCAGGCTGTTGTAGTAAAGGTGCCATTAAAACTGTATGTCTGAAGCACAAGTGTTTACAGTTTTTCAGGGGGGGAAACCCCCCTGCACCCCCCACACTCCCTGCATATTATATACTCCAACTCCAAGATCACACTACAGTGAGGAAAAGGGTCAATTTCCTGATCCCCACTGTAGTGCGATCTGTTATTAGAATGTTGAATGCACATTAGCAGATGTAGACTACCATTCGCTAATGTGCATTCAAACATTTTTCAGAATGGCATTACAGAAACTGGATAAGATGCAGTCGACCATCCCAGTTGCAGTTCCACATTTTGATAGTAAACCATTTATCATTATTGGGACAGAAGGAACAATAATGTAGATACCTTCTAGACTGATTGATTAATGGATTACTTGATTATTTATACATGCATGTATTTATTTATGCATATGTATGTATGCATGTATTTATTTATTTTTGCTTGTTTGTTTGTTAGTCACCTAAGGTAGATGAAAGATTTCACTCTGAACCCATTTCAGCCACATTTCAGGGAAGATTAAACATAGCACAAGTACTGGGACAGTAGGAGTACATTATGCATATATTAAATAGTCAGAAATTATAACAATTTAACAATGCATAAAATTTGCATAGTTCCAAACAATAATGATTATATAATATGGTACTACAACAAAGATCAGATAAACTGCATACATGAAGCAACAAACAAAGGTGCCACATACAGGACTGGAAATACAAACCACCAGTCTAAGGATTAGAGAAAGAATTATAGTTTTATTCCAAAGAGACTTAATTGCTTGAGAGACAATTGCAATGATAATGAAGCAATACAAGTGACCTTATCTTTTAAGTATTTTAGGAGATTTTTTTCTAAATTCAACATAGGAAAAACATTTCCTAATGTGTTTAGTAAGTCAGTTGAAGAGTGTAATGCTACAGTTAGAGAATGTATTGTCAGTAGATGCTAACTTACTGTTCATAAAATGAAGTTAATCTGACACAATTTTACAGTGAGGCTGGAAGTTGTATAAGGAGCAACATTTGATTACATACGAGGATTGTGGCACTGAATCTACAGCAGATACTGACAATTACACTGAGACTGTACGTAGGCAATATGAACACAGACTTGGAAATATGAAGCTAAACTGGAGCTAAAAAAAGCTATTGGTTCACTATAAATAAATATGTATAACTGGGTTAAGGGAGTTTTGGAATGACAGTCTGTGAATTCCTGGACCATAGGAAATACTGTTGGAAGTACTATTCCAGATTAATAAATTAATTAAAAAAAAAAAAAAAAAAAATAGAATAAGCATCAGATAATTTATATAATGCCTTGCAAAAATCTTCATATCTATCTATATATATATATATATATATATATATATATATGAGTGTGTGTGTGTGTGTGTGTGTGTGTGTGTGTGTATATATATATATATATATATATATTATATATATATATATATATATAGATCTAGGACGTTTGCTTGAGTGATCAAATGACCGAAACCCAAATGGCCAGGCATACTTACGCGAAAGTCCTTTTCACCGAAGAAGCACTTTCGTGTAAGTATGCCTGTTGCCGAGGCTGTGCTATGGTGCGGGTAAGGGAAATTTCCCTCTTCCCCACTGTAGTGCTGTCTCAGAGGGAGAATATTAAAGTAGGGGGGGCAAAAATGTAAATGTAGTGTTTTATTTTTTTTTGTAACACGCTTTAACGAAAGCATTTTAGATAAAAGCGCTTTCGTTAAAGTGTGTTCAGTTATTACGGATCGGACATTTGCTCAGTCGAGCAAATGTCCTAGATCCATATATATATATATATATATATATATATATATCCTAGATCCATATATACACACACACACACACATATATATATATATATATATATATATATATATATATATATATATATATAGGGTCTATATCATAACTTCAAAGTTCTCTAACATCAAATGTTATTATATCGAATCCTAAACACCGAAGTGTGAAAACATCAAACAGTCAGAATAGAGAATTTTTTCCCAGGGAAAAAATTTGCTATTCCGAGAAACATACACACAGCACAAACACACACAAAAAACAGCCATCCACACACATACACTTAAAATCCTACACCTAAACTAAACTTTACATACAGTACTAGCTATCCACTTACCTTAACCCAACCCTAACCCTAAGGTCTGTCACTATCGCACACTCACCTCACCCGCGCCCTAACCCTAACTCATCTAACCTGCCCCCTAACCCTAACCTACACACAATCGCACACTTACCTGAACCTGCACCCTAATACTAACGTCCACACAACTGCACACTTACCTGACCCACTCCCTAACCCTAACTCACCTAACCCAGCCCCTAACCCTAACCTATACACAATCGCACACTTACCTGAACCCAACCCGTAATGCTCCAACATATCGAACGCTGAAAACAGCAAAGCCACAGCAACGACCCACCAAATTCTTTCCCTGGGAAAGAATTCAATGTCCTGCACCTTTGCTGTTTTCAGCGTTCGTCATTATGGGTTCGATATTATAACATTCGATGTTAGAAAACTTTGATGTTATAATATAGACCCATATATATATATATATATATATATATATATATATATATATATATATGTGTGTGTGTGTGTCAACATGGGATGGCTTTATAGCTGTTCATCCTCCTGAAAGCTATAAGGTCAGTAGATCATACAATTGACATGTAAATGGCTGTTCATCCTCCTGAAAGCTATAAGGTCAGTAGATCATACGATTGACATGTAAAGTTAGGGAACAATGTAGTCCAGTTTCTTCTCATCTCCAAAAACTGGGCTATACAAAACTTTTCCATTTTTATACATATATTGCATTTACCTTGTCCCTAAGATATGGGTCCATGGCTAAAAAATATTGGAGAAGGATTAGTTCACTTTCCTGTATAGAAATAAACAAATTAAATTAAGTAGTTCTCTTAAGTTTGGAATGGGTTTTCCTGGATATATTTAAGTTTGGCATAACATTTCTAGTGTACCAGGTCAGTTATGTACGGGAGTCTAAATCTAGTTCAAAGCCTCATTAGTTACGATAGTAGCAAGAAACAGTGACTTGGAGGGGGACCCAGCAGTGAGGAAAGATAACAAATTAAAGAAATAAGCCTTTTATGATGTTGCAGTAGTAAAGTGTGTCTGTACAAATGAATAAGCATACAAACTCCGGCATTGTTAGGATAAATGATCATATAGTTTTGAGTGCATAACCTGTTAACCTGTCAATTAAAAATAACTTAAATGTGTCATCTGTAGACCTGAAGCCATTCAGCATAACCATTTTACACATTCCCCAACAATTTTGTTTGCCAGAGTGAACATTTTCATTTGGTACATCTGTCTCTGGTTATGGCTCCTCTTACGGTTCTGCACCACTTAGCTACTACTTAAGATGACAACTTATACATCCTTTATGGGTAGCTAGCCTCAAGAATTAATGTGAAATTGTAATAAATATGCACAATATATTTTATTCTGTAAGTACTACTGAGGCATGGCCAGGAAAATGCAGTGTCTGTGGCCAAGTAGACACTCTTTACTATGTGTGCATGATAAGTCATGAGGCTCATTATGAATGCATGGAGACAGGCAGTGTTTGGGAGGAGTAGCTTCTCATCATGGCTGTATAACAGTAAGATCATGTTAGACCAAATTGTAGCCAGAGTAAAGTGTGACCAGCAGGGTCTAAATATTAACCATTCATGAGCATCTATGTTAGATGTGGAAAGACTGTGCACACAGATGGCAATATAACTATCATTGTAGAACATGGCAAAAGATATGCAGAAAAATGTCTTATGGCACTAAGAAAGGCTGTGATTGCTAACGGTTGAGCATAGAGATGGTAGTAGATCAATAAAAACACCAGAAAATGGCAGAAAACAACAAAATGATCTAGTAAACATAGCAGGGGATGAATAACACAATGGAAAAGGGGATTAGAAACATGCACACATATATCTATCTGAAATACTTGAGCAAAGAGAATGTAAAATTCAGGCAGAGTACATGGGCTAAAGAAAGATGATTTACCAATCTATACCAGTCCTGACGTCAACACATTTTTATCTTATCAGTGTTTCTGTACTTCAACATAAATGTAATGAAAAATGAAACCAACCATTTGGGAACCAAACTCATTACTATCTTCAGCGATATTCTCTTAAACACAGCATTTACAAGGTGAGTCATTGCAGAAACACTACAGAGAAGGTTCAGGGAAATACATAACAGGGGAATGTTACAAAAGAACAAACTGGAAGCAGAAAATAAAAGAGGGGCTTCAAGAGATTTGATAGTTGGAGCCTTTTCAGTGGCATATTCCCAGACACTGCTACTGGTGGGTAGCACTGCTCTAGCCTTTGGTGCAGGTTTACCTATCACAGGTGGTGCAGATAGGACAGGAGGTGCTGAGGCATCTGCTGCTGGATGGGACCCAGATGTGCTGGGTTCTTTGGCTGCTGGTGCTAGTGGAGCTGCTGCTGACACATCTGGGGAGCCGACTGGCCATCTGGAGGGAGGGGTGCAGGTTGCTGTGCAGTTGCATTTAATTATAAAACAAATAGTGAGGAACACAAGAAAATTCAATACATATATGTGAGAGAAAGGACAGTGACAAAGAGATTGGGGAAAAGAAATGCAAACAGAATGAAAATTGCTTTCCAACATTATTTGTTGATAATAGTACAGTATTGTAAGTGTATAACAAGATATACTTTGCAAATAATCGTGGATGTCAACAGCCTTTATATATTTATTTTGATGTCTGAGACTGCTGTACATAAACAAAGTAAGTGTGCTGCTCAGATATACATATTTCACTGACAGATAACATGCAAAGGACCTCTTGTAAGTTGTAAAATGTCCATCAAACCAGTAACAAGGATCTTACATATACGGAGAATGTATACTGCTGCAGTGATACTACTGAATAGAAAGAATACACATCAAATGTTTTTTCTTTTTCACCACAGTATGAGAATTGAACCCATCAACATGAATATCCAATTTGGCACGTATAATGGATGAAGTATGAAAAAACACTTGATCTGTGCCAGTAATAATAGATGTGACACAGGTTTATTAACATCTGACATTATTGTATAGTACCTATGTACTAATTAAAAGCCACACATTGTAATGAAAACATGTATATTCACCCCGGTGGTCTCTTAGGCAGTCCAGTTTGCTCCTGCACATCTGCCTGTTCCTTCCCATCTCTGCAGGGGCTACTGATGGTAACTATTTGAAATACTGTGACCCACATGCTGAGACTAAATGCTGAAAAAAAATGACTTACATATATTACATCTCTGAGATTGCCATTTATCTGAATATTCCCTTTTCTCTGAGGTATAGTAATGTCAGCATTGATATTTTTAATTTTGGGGGTGTGGGAAGATTGTCTCCCCCCAAAAAAGCAACAAAAAATATAAAGAGAAGAGCAATGCTCACTATTTGCTCTTCAACTGCATTGTCAGTGCTTTATTTTTCTTTTTTTGCAATGTTATCACTTGGCGTTACGAGTGCTGACATTTCAGTAGGGAGCTGCTAAAGACATATGAATACCGTAATGCATATTTTTGCATGGTATGCAGTGGCAGATTAAAGGTATACCTAATATAACAGCTATACTTAGAGTACATAACTGGTGCCTGATCTTTGGCTTCATCCTCCCATCGTCCAAGAGGTTAGGACCGCATCCCTTCATATCAATATAATGGTGACAGCACTGTCCTGATGTGTGTAGGATACCAGCTGTAGAAGCAACGGCCTTGACTAAGCTATTCCAGACTTCAGTCTTATACTGAGGTCCTGTTTAGCCCTCTTGCATAAGCCTTTGGTGGTAATCCTTCTGTAGGATGCTAAGAACTATCTTAGACTCCTTTTCATACCACCTCTGTGTTGTAAAAGGAGCCCTATTCTTACCTTCTCCAATCATAATGTCTCATCTTGGAAGATTTCGGAGAAAACTGGCAGACAATCAGCACCCAAAGCAGTTTTCACATATCACAGCTTCTGCATAACAATGAGCAGCACTGGCCACCTCACTTGCATGATGAATGGAAAACTAAGAACATATATTTATGTTTCCAATTTCACTTTAAGGTGTGAAACATGCCAATCCTCCATCTCTCAGTATGGTGTTGAGAATGTGTGTTCTACAGTGACTCCATCTGAAGATGGTTAAATATAGAATGACATTTCACACCGCCCCAAAATAATAGTATGAATGCACATGTGAGGAGCTACTTGCAGGTCCTCAGACATGGCATGGTATCATGTAAAAATCTTTACGTTTGCCAGATGGGCTCATTACATAAACAGAGTGATTCAGAAACAATAATGAGAGGGAACCTAATTAACATAGTCATCAGACCCAAGTAGGTGAATCTACACAACAACAGGCAGACAGCTAAGGAAGAAGCTTCTAGCTAGAATGGTGGTAAATCCAGTGCAATTTCTGGTACAGCCACCTTCCTTCCTCACCTGTGCTGCTGATCATAACTGTGCCTTCCCAGCCTTTGTACATTCTTAGTTGGCTTGGCTTAAGTATGTATAGCCTGGTATTACTTATCGTGTGTGTGTGTGTGTGTGTGTGTGTGTGTGTGTGTGTGTGTGTGTGTGTGTGTGTATATATATGTATATATATATATATATATATATATATATATATATATATATATATATATATAAAAGCGAACATGAAATCACTGAACTTAGATTCCCGAAACTTCACTTTAGCGAACGTCAGTGCATGGAACCTCACTTTTCTGAAACATAGATTACCAGTTCCAGACTGGTGTTGCAGGACAGGTGCAGTGCTTGTCTGTATTTGTTGAAACCATTACCAGGAATGTGTTTTACATAGCAGTCAGAGCTTGTTGGTGTTGATTGTAGGACAGTATGGATAAAGAAATGTACCCTTTTCCCACTGTAGTGTGATCTTGGAGTTGGTATATATAATGTGCAGGGGGTGTGGGGATGCAGGGGGCTTTCCTCCTGCAAGACTGTATTTTGGTTCCTTTTCTGTGTTTTAGTCTTTCGGACGAGTGTGGTTCGATGTACTGCACTTTTATTAATGTGAAGTTTCAGCAGTCTAAGTTCAGCAATTTCAGGTTCAGTAAACTGAGCTTTCATTAAAAAGGAGTAGATCCATAAATATACAAATATATATATATATATATATATATATATATATATATATATATATACACATATATATTAATGCACATTATTATGCATATTTTGTATCCATATATCTATATATCTATGGTGGTATTTTCACAGTGTCAGTATTATGCACCACTGGGCAGAGCAGATACAAAGATGATAGCCTCCTGTCCAGGCACACTGACTGTAGCTGCGGTAACCCCATGAATATTTACATGATGTACTGTGTCTGAATATGGACATATGACTAAGTTCAAAAATAAAGTGCTTACAGCTCAGTTGGCAGCATAAACACACTTGTACATCACTCCAGCACACCATCTTGTCTTACCTTGTTATTATACACAGTGCCTCATTATGCAGTCATTAGCATGTAGCATTACTGACCATATTATTTGGGTGGCACATCATTTAGCTGGGTTTTCTGAATCAAACACATCCTGTGAATGTCCAGTCATCACTCAAAAGTTTGATAACATCCTACACACCCTTTCTTGTGTTGTGAAAGGAACACTGTCCTCACTTTCTCCAATCTTAATGTCTATCCTTGAAAGATCTCAAGAAAACATGATTTGAAAGGAAAGAAATACTGCAGAATCATGGCCTGATGCTTCTTCTTTTTTCATTTTTTGATCCCTATGTTGCCTTTATCCTTGTGCAGTTTTGAAATATTTAGTTCTGTTATATAGCCTTGGTCAGATGCATTAATTTAGTCAAGGACTGTCTTATTTTCCATTTCACATAAATTACAGATATGAGAACTGGTCTGTCCTTTCTCTAGCTTTTCTTTTTACATTTTCATTTGATGATGAGGTTTCTGTGTTAGTGACACTGCTTGCCTAGCAGTGCCCTTTCAGTTATCAAACTCAGTTACTACATAAACTGTAGAACTATACAAAGTGAGTCATAGCTTTGTCACTGAATGGTGTTAGTGCCATTTGAGTTTTCCTGAGTAAAAAGACAATTTACAAAGGTAGGCAGAGTCAGGGGCAGTACGGTACATTAGGGGTTAACATGTATACATCATAGCTGTTCAGTCCATTTCTATAGTCATTGTCTGTGGAATGTATTTGTTTTCTCTGTCTGTGTGGCTTTTCTCAGGGTATTCCAGCTGTCTCACACATCCCAAAAGTACTCCGCTTGATCGGGTAATATAAATTTTGCATATATAATATATATATATATATATATATATATATATATATATATATATATATATATATACATATATACATTGCATTATATATATTGCATTTACCCGTGCTCTGGTTGCTTTATATGTGACTACACATAAGCTCACTTATTTGAGTAATAAAAAATAAATAAATAAATAATATAAATAATATAGATTAAAACTCTCTTACTCGATTAATAAATGAATAAATAAATAATACTAATTAAAAAATCAGTCATACTTTTAAACTTGGCTGCATATTTATATTTTCTTTAGTTCTAGAGAGGCAAAGTATCTTTATACAGTAAGGACTAATCTTATTTGGAAAACATGGATCAGGGTTAGCATGCTGACACTTAATCAGATGTGTTGGTAGTTATATATTCTGGGCAAGAGATGAATTATGTTATTATTCATTATGAGGCAGTACATTTTCTTAATATTTTACATGTAAAATTTAATATGCAACTTAGGCTTTTTTGTAAGACAGGATTTCAAAAATAAGGCCAACTGGGTACAGAAGCCAATAATCATCTAAGTCTTTGGAAAAATGCTCTGTCCAGGGAATGATTTGCTATTTCAGTTCATCCATAATTGCAGGTTCAAACAGAATAAGTTTGAAAAACATCTGTTGTACAAAAGAGTTGTTTTGCTTATTACTCCCTGAAGGTTATAACCATAAAGCGACCTGGAGATTGGGAACATACTAACAGACTATAAATACCATCTCATTAGTTGGCATTCTGTCTATATAATCACATCACACATTGCAAGATTTGGCACAAATTGATTGAAAATCTAGAAGTCATACTACAAAAATATTTTATTTCTTTTAAATTCTATAAAGTATTTTTCACTTCTACCTGCTACAGAAATGGTCCAGAAAACAAAACATGTTTATTTGATTGCTGTTTTGCTTTCTTGTGCGTAACTTGATATAAATATGAATGGTTTATAGATATTAAAAGTAACTTAATATTGGAAAAAAGATTAAATTCACTGAAATTATTTTTTATTAAAGCTGTTGTACATGTAAGCATGCTATACACTATTTTATTCTGAAGTGAATGCATCCGAGTAACTGTTCACATATTATCAGTTTCAGCTTATAGGATTGCTTGCTTTGCTTGTTCTCTAAGAAATCTAAATACACAAGGATATGGAAAGCCTGGAGATGTCATTATTGGTGGTGTATTTCCTGTCCACTTTATTACTAGTACTCCAGATATTACATACAAAGAGCTTCCCGGAATTCTTCCTTGTGACACGTAAGTGAAAGAGAAAACCCAGTTTTAGTTATAAATTGGATAATTTTTTAAGAAAGAAAGGATAACTGATCATATTACTGGAAAATTATTTGGGCCTTATTTAAAGCTGAACGTATTTGCCTTTATTTCGATAAAATGATTCAATAATACTGTTTTTATTTCAGAAGAAAGAATGTGACCTTATTAATACAGAAAAAAGCAAGTTCTTTTGAACAAATAATTAAATGCAAAGGCAGCATGCCCTTTAACTTATAATCATGTCACAGTTACTTGTTATATTTAACCAAATCTTTCATAAATGCAAGGAATATAAACTATCCATGAATGTGCATTGGCCAAATGAAAGACTAAATGAAGATGAACTGAAATGCATTATGCTTTCCTCCTTGCCTCAGTTGGAAAAATTAGTTTACAGTGATGAATAACTTGCAAATTAATTTACATACCTTTTAGAATCGAAGAAAGGGTATTAATAAAACAAATGATTAAAACAAAACAAAAAAAAAAATGTCCAAATGGAAACATGAGGTGCACCAGTTTCATCTTAGCTGCAATTATTATGTGCATTAGAAATATGAAAATCAGTTCTAGCTACTGACATATTAGGCAATACCATAAGAACAGATGATGTAACTGTGGAAATTCTGAGACTACTTTATTATAATAGTTTTCACATTTTTTTTACAATTTTTAAGATGTTGTTTTTCGTAATGTTGAACACTATCTAAATATGACCAAAAATAAATAAAGTTTTCTGTATACAGCATGACTCGGCAAGAAAAAGACAAAAATAACTGTCATCTACTTAATTGTTAGTCTGCTAGTGCACTAAAAGGACTTATGGTACATCACAAACTGCCATAAGACACACATGAAAAGTACGATGCTGTTGGCATGAAGTGATAAAACCTGGGTGACCCAAACCTGAGTACAGGCACAGGCACTTGACTATGTAGGCAGACAGGTACAATGAATTTTGTCCATCTTGCTGGGGGATGATGGTTACTAACCAACTCACATCATTGCTATAATCACAGGGCATTGCCTGGAAAATAAGAATGCATTATGAAGCTGAAGCCTACTATGGGGAAGATGAAGCAGGGCCATCAACGTTAATGACTATAACCCTTGTTGTTATATATGGAGGAACATGCACAAGTGAATAGAGGGACATAGGTGGCCCTTGTGATGACCTAAGTGCCATTACTACCACTGCAGGCAGTGATAGACCATAAGAATGAAACACTTGTCATTACTGAAGTGCCATTAAGAGCATAAAGTACCTCATGGTTGTCTGGATGACAGCCACCTCCCCTCCCCCATGACAGCATGATGTCTGATCAAGGAGAGGCTTGATGGGGGGGGGGGGCAAACACCATACAAAAAAGGGTTGTACTTATCGAAAGTTCTATAGCTATTTGATCATTTATACTTATTTATAGAGGGGTACATAACTGTACCACTTACTGACTTGGCCAAACATGAGCATGGAATAAAAACAATATAGCAACCAAAACACAGTGTTATCTTACATAAGCCTATCAAAGCAAATCATAGTCAACCACATTAGCAGATCTTGTACAACACTATTTCTGACAGTATGTCTCTTACTTCAGGTAGATTCAGTAGCACCTATTTAGGGCTAATTTCCAGAGCATTTGTGTTCATGTCTGACCAATGAGCAGCACTTTGAAGGCTTTATCACAAATGCTGTGGCCTGTTGACCTTGGAATTAGATGTTTTATTTAAGATGGTATGTGGGAGTGTCTCCCGAATCACTGAACATGTGCTAAGCTTTGGCCCTAAATTATAAACCTTAACTGAGTTACTCATTCAGTCTAGCATGTTAACCAAAGTGCTTCTTCTGAGTCATTCATTTCCATCTCTTGCAATTCAACATTACCAACATTTCATACCCAAACCAAGGTCATAACTTCAGGCAGATATGTATGTATACTCTTGTAGAGTAACATGAATAACGTTGTTACGGTATCATGCTATCTCATAATTTGCAACTAATGTCGGTCACATTTACTTATTTAAATTATTACTATATAACTGATATTAGCAAGCAATAAGTAAGAGAAAACTGTTAAAAACAAATCTAGGAAAGACATCTGATAACTTAAACAATATCAGCACATTAGCAAAAAGTCTGAACACACAAAAGTGAAAATTGTAATACTCTGCATATATAACTGGAAGATGGTTGTACTGATTTTCATTTAACAGAATATCACACCAGGGTGGGGATTGTTAGGATTTTTCATTCTGCTGAAAATAAGCATCAGTTTCAAAGTTCAGCTGTCATAAATCCCAGAGTGATTCCAGTGAAGTATTTTAACAATTATACAGTTGCAAGTTGCAAATACTGTATTATTAAATATGTTTCTTACTATTGCACTTGTATTATTTTTCTCTCTGACGAATTATGCATGACATCATTGTGTTTTAAAAAATGTTTATACACGGTGTAACCAACATCACAGCAGTTGCCAAATGGGCATAGACATCATATGCAAGAGAATAAATATGTTTATTAAATGTATTGCCATTTTGCATCCATGGTTTATTTCTCTTCATGCTGTTGCAGTCAGGTAAATCTATTTTCAATGAAGGCCCATGGTGAATATCTCCAAAAAAGAATATACAAGCACAGGCATTCAGCACAAACAATAAATAATACGACTTAAATCTATGTCAAAAGATGAACAAAAGTAAGCAGATGCTAATAAATGTTCTACATTAGAAGAGGTATTAGACATGAAATATGCAGTATATACGACTAGTTCTGTACTACTGAATAGTAAAAGAAATTATGATGACATTATAAAAAAACACATGATTAAGCAGTGACAGAACTAACAAGTCTCATTTATGATGTGATCTATATAGGATATGCTTCTAACAAAGTTCAGGATATAAGTCTGATTAATTATTAATCTCTATAAGATCCCCTAGAAGATATCTTACCCATTTCAATTTTATAGCAATACTTTATCATCAACAATATAATGGCAAAGAATTCCAGAATAATATGGAGACAAAACATGTGGGAATTTTAATATGTGTAGAAATAACAGCACAACATGAACAGTTAGATTTATGTTAGTTCTAGTTAAAAACATACATCTTGAAAACAAATTAATGTGTGGAATGTGCTAAAGGCCATGTTGTCTGTTACTAGACTTGTTAGTGTAAGATGGAGAGTGTTGTCAAAGGGGATTTTAATGTGCATTCTTGAGTTTGTGGATAACAGTGTATTCAGCCATAAGCAAAGCTGCTGGTAAATAATTCTGTGTGGGAAGGGCAGCTATGTATGTTGTACATGTGTTAACAAAGCTAGTCACTGTAATGATATAATGCTTTACAAATACTTGACTTATGGGAAGAATGGCTACAAGTGTGGCAGGTGTGTGTGTGTGTGTGTGTGTGTGTGTGTGTGTGTGTGTGTGTTTGTTTATTTTATATATATATATATATATATATATATATATATATATGTGTGTGTGTGTGTGTGTGTGTGTGTGTGTGTGTGTGTGTGTGTATAAAACCAGTGTGTACTTTACTAAATGAGTTCTATACTTTATAGTACATCATACTTCAAACATCAAGATCGTGCATGAGGGAGAGGGACTGGAAAAGCAGTACCTGAAGCAGTAGGAAGGTAAGGCAGTGATACAGCATGTGTCACAAAGAAGCAGCTAGTTAAACCTGGGATAAGCTGTAGCAATGCCATAAAATTGACTTAAATACTGTAAATGGGCATGCCTTTGTTGCAGGTTGGGTGTCAAGCTGGCATCTCAACACCGTAAAAATCTACTGCCAATCATTAGCGGACCGGAGTTCCACTGTGGTGACCCCTAACCGGGAAAAGCCAAAAGAAGAAGAAGACTCTCATAGTCGTACAAGTCATACAAGTAAGTTACGCTGTCATGAGAAGATACTATACAGTAGGAAAATAATATGAAGAGGCTGGCTTATCTTATTTTTTCTGTAAACATTAAATAATGTGAGTTAAATAGACATCCTTAAAGAATGTGATATTGATTGAGGAAAATAGAATTGTGATCACAGGTAGTAGGTTGTGCCTGTATGTTTTAGAAAGAAAAGTGATAAAGTAGTTAAAAGAAAAAAAGAAGGGCTAGTCACCAATGATGGAAATAAGGTGCATCATGTGTGCAGATTGTACACAACAATTTCTCAAAAAAAAAAAATATATATATATATATATATATATATATATATATATATATATATATATAGGTCTAGGACATTTCACTGAAAGCACAATTCACTGAAAACACAATTCACTGAAACACATTTCACTGAAAGTTATATATGGCCTTTTTCCCACTCTAGTATGACCCTGGAGTTACTATATATAGTAAGGAGGGTGTGAGGAGCATAGCCCCCCATATATTTTAAGTATATATTATGTTCAGAAAAGAGTAATATATTGGATTGCAAGTACCCATGTATATAGTTCAAACTATTTAAAATATGTGAGGGTCTATGCCCCCCACACCCCCTGAAAATTATATATACCAACTCCGAAATCATACTGCAGTGAAGAAAAGGGTAAATTTCCTGATCCTCGCTGTATCATGATCTCCATTCAAAAGCTTTGAGTTTTCAAAAATTCGAGCATATGGTCTTGACCATCTGAATATCGAGTTTCTGAAAACTTGATCAACAAATATGGTTCCATATCCATATATAAATATATGTATACACTACTGCAATGTAATAATGTTTTATTTTCGTCAGAAAATAATTAAAACATAAGAATGCAAGCTTAAATGGAATAAGAAAATAAATCACTGAAAATCACTGAAAAGAGTGTTTCTGAAGGGGGGAGTAATCTCCTTGCACCCCTTACATTCACACTACTTGAAATGTACTAACTTCAACATTGCACAACAATGGGGAAAAGGGAAAATGCCCTTACCCCAATATCTTCCAGTCGCATCAGAAATGCAATGCATGACACCCTTTATTGTGCTTCTGTTTGGCTGCTGTTTTCTTATTTGTATTCTGCAAGGTTATTTTATTTGATTTTTTTTTGTGTTTTCATGCTTTTTGCTTTATTTAGTGGTGGAGCATATATTAATACATGTCTAGTTGTACAAGAAGACTTAAGCGGCCAGACTTGTTTCTATTGGGATATGCCCAATTTATAGCAGGCATGTGTGTTTGAACTGTACAGTCAACGTGTGGTTTTGAGTATTAATAATGCTCTGATATATAATTATGGATAAGTCCAGCAGACTGTAAAAATTATGCCTTTTGTTTTACCTCATCAGATTAAATCAGATGTCCAGATATACTAGTTTTAAAAGCATCAGCATGCAATTTTGTGCTAGTGAATTTTGTTATGGATCCTGCTTGTGCCATGGATGATGTTAGTCAAACACGAACCAGCTTGGCCTGATTATGATGACATTTTTTGAGAAAATGGGTTTTGAGAATCAATGTTCCCCATTAGATACTCAACATTCTAAATGGAAACTGTGGCTAGTATAAAAGAGAATTTTATTAATGGATCTAGGCAGGTTCCAAAGATGCTCTATAGGTCCAAAATAAAAGGACAACAATATGAACAAGAAGACTTAAAACAGGCTAGGTGTATAATTAGTTACACCAGTGATAATAAGTATCTAACTAACATTATTAGTAAGCATTGGTCCATATTGACTACCAATGATGAAATTAAAAGAATGGTAGGTGAAAGACCAACTTTCACCTATAAAAATATGAAGAATTTAAAAAGAATATTATGTAATGAGAGATTAAATGATATGACGTATCACAGGGGACACACAGGTACTTACCCTTGTGGAAAATGCAGTTCTTGTCAATGGATTTCAATAAGTAAAGATTTTTTACATCCTGAACTATTATTTGAATTTGAATTTAGATGCTCTGCTAATTGTGAAGACAATAATGTGATATATTTGGCTACATGTGAGTTGTGTCCTGCCTTTTATGTCGGTATGACAACAAGGAAATTAAAAGACAGGATACAGGAGCATCTACATGCTATAAAGAAAACAGATTCAAAAAATGCGCTCTCGAAACATATTATTGAATTTCCTAAACATAAATTTCTCTTTAGGGTGATACAAAAAAGACCGATTAACAAGAGAAGAGGTGATAATTTTAATGACCTAGAAAATCTAGAATTAGACTGGATTTTTAGATTTCGGGCCCAGCAACATCCTGGCCTGAATGGCTATATTAGTATTAGGTCATATTTAAAGAAGCGAAAATATCACTAATTTTATGATTATATTGCTATATATGAATAATTTTTGAGTAATATATATATATATAATTAGTAGGATGGTATCATCCTCTTCCTGTTTGTCTAAAGTAGTTGTTATTTGACAAAATGATTTATAGTCACCATAAATAATAAAAGATAATATGTAGTAAATAATGAAAAAAACATAGGACAATATAATTATTTTTACGTATATTTACATATCTTTACATAGTATTAATTGAAACTGAAGGCCATCAATGTCAATTATTGTTACCATTCTTGTTGTTGATATTGTTGTTGACATACATAGTTCTTTCAAATAATTGATTATTCTTGTTAGAATATTAAACATTTTGAGACACTATGTATATATAAAGCATCTGTATGGGTCTATGTAATATCTTTGTATATGTTTATATACATATACATTATTTATAAATATTTTTTACATACATTTTAGATTATTGATATATATATACATTATTTGTTATCTATATTTACATATTATATACACTTGATATACATTTTTATACATAATAGAGTCACAATATATATAATTTGTAACTATTTATATATGACGATATTAGCCAGTGATATTTGATAATGATATGTATAAGATGTTATATGTCATGTGTTTCACTAATTTTATATTTGTTATATTTAATCAGTGAGTTTTTATATGGGTTTTTTTAATTTCTCTATATCATTTTTTGAACTATATTTATTAAATATATATATATTTATTGATTAATTAATATATAATTGGTGTAAATACTATATATATCTGTCGTTTTTAATAATCAAAAGTTAATATATACTAGAAATTAGCAAGACTACGTAGTCTCTTCAAATATTGCCGTAACTCAATTATTTTTAGACATGTCATACCTGGTTGCTTGTTTTACTATAGCGCACAAATTATTGAATATAGTTATCTTGGTAGATAGAAGTTTTAACATGAATTGAACATCATCACGGGCTATTGCTTGTTTTATTTGAAATGGTTGTTGAGCAATAGTTCTGATAAAGTACAATGATTTACGATAAGACATGACTTTATGTATTGTATTTCTGCTTTGCCGCTTTAAGCGGATTTTGTATTCTAGACAATTTAAATTTAATTGAATAATTAGATCAATTATTATATTAAGCAGTTGCATTTCTCTTGTATATATAGTGGATGGCTTCACTAATGTTTTATATTCATCTGAAGACGCGTGCAGTTGGAAGCACGCGAAAGCGCTCATTCTGTTAATAAAGGTTCGTTTTATTTATTTTTCGTGGTGTTGACCTGTACCTTTTTTACTACATAAGCTGTAGCAATGCCATGAAATTGACTTAAATACTGTAAATGGGCATGCCTTCGTTGCAGGTTGGGTGTCAAGCTGGCACCTCAACACCGTAAAAATCTACTGCCAATCATTAGTGGACCGGAGTTCCACTGTGGTGACCCCTAACTGGGAAAAGCCAAAAGAAGAAGAAGACTCTCATAGTCGTACAAGTCGTACAAGTAAGTTACGCTGTCATGAGAAGATACTATAGTAGGAAAATAATATGAAGAGGCTGGCTTATCTTATTTTTTCTGTAAACATTAAATAACATGAGTTAAATAGACATCCTTAAAGAATGTGATATTGATTGAGGAAAATAGAATTGTGATCACAGGTAATAGGTTGTGCCTGTATGTTTTAGAAAGAAAAGTGATAAAGTAGTTAAAAGAAAAAAAGAAGGGCTAGTCACCAGTGATGGAAATAAGGTGCATCATGTGTGCAGATTGTACACAACAATTTCTCGAAATATATATATATATATATATATATATATATATATATATATATATATATATATAGGTCTAGGACATTTCACTGAAAGCACAATTCACTGAAAACACAATTCACTGAAACACATTTCACTGAAAGTTATATATGGCCTTTTTCCCACTCTAGTATGACCCTGGAGTTACTATATATAGTAAGGAGGGTGTGAGGAGCATAGCCCCCCATATATTTTAAGTATATATTATGTTCAGAAAAGAGTAATATATTGGAATTGCAAGTACCCATGTATATAGTTCAAACTATTTAAAATATGTGAGGGTCTATGCCCCCCACACCCCCTGAAAATTATATATACCAACTCCGAAATCATACTGCAGTGAAGAAAAGGGTAAATTTCCTGATCCTCGCTGTATCATGATCTCCATTCAAAAGCTTTGAGTTTTCAAAAATTCGAGCATATGGTCTTGACCATCTGAATATCGAGTTTCTGAAAACTTCATCAACAAATATGGTTCCATATCCATATATAAATATATGTATACACTACTGCAATGTAATAATGTTTTATTTTCATCAGAAAAGAATTAAAACATAAGAATGCAAGCTTAAATGGAATAAGAAAATAAATCACTGAAAATCACTGAAAAGAGTGTTTCTGAAGGGGGGAGTAATCTCCTTGCACCCCTCACATTCACACTACTTGAAATGTACTAACTTCAACATTGCACAACAATGGGGAAAAGGGAAAATGCCCTTACCCCAATATCTTCCAGTCGCATCAGAAATGCAATGCATGACACCCTTTATTGTGCTTCTGTTTGGCTGCTGTTTTCTTATTTGTATTCTGCAAGGTTATTTTATTTGATTTTTTTTTTGTGTTTTCATGCTTTTTGCTTTATTTAGTGGTGGAGCATATATTAATACATGTCTAGTTGTACAAGAAGACTTAAGCGGCCAGACTTGTTTCTATTGGGATATGCCCAATTTATAGCAGGCATGTGTGTTTGAACTGTACAGTTAACGTGTGGTTTTGAGTATTAATAATGTTCTGATATATAATTATGGATAAGTCCAGCAGACTGTAAAAATTATGCCTTTTGTTTTACCTCATCAGATTAAATCAGATGTCCAGATATACTAGTTTTAAAAGCATCAGCATGCAATTTTGTGCTAGTGAATTTTGTTATGGATCCTGCTTGTGCCATGGATGATGTTAGTCAAACACGAACCAGCTTGGCCTGATTATGATGACATTTTTTGAGAAAATGGGTTTTGAGAATCAATATTCCCCATTAGATACTCAACATTCTAAATGGGAGACCCCAGTAAAAAGAAGAGTACCTATTTCATTATGAAATCTGTGAAATGAATCTGAAATCCTTTTACTGGAGCAGTCATTCCCTTTTTTCTCACTAACTATAGTTCTTAAAGAGCAGTGGTTGGTGAGCAAGAAAAAGAAATTAAAGTAAGTAACTGCAATAGTTTTAATAGTTTTCAAGGAAGTGTGTTTGTGGGGGGGGTGCGCACGCGTGCGCTCGCGTGTGTGTGTGTGTGTGTGTGTGTGTGTGTGTGTGTGTGTGTGTGTGTGTGTGTGTGTCATTGTTTGTGCATAAAAGTTAAAACACAATATGATGGCTATTATGTATTAAACCATTCATTTCATCATAAACAGACATTGGAGCTGTGCAAAATCAACAATGTGAAACAGAAGTGTAGAAATGTACATGCATGTGTGCGTGTTTGTGTTTGTGCATGTGTAGGGCACTATAATGCTTTGTGCCATATATATCACTGGTGATATTATGCATTTGGCCATTTGATCAGAATAAAATATATGAAGTGTGCATAGTCATTAAACTGGCTTTAATTGCTCAGCACATACGTGTATGTGTGTTTGTGTATATATATATAAGAAGTTGTTTTTTTAATATAATTATCAACTTAAGGCAATAACTAGAAAAACTTAAATATATATAGAAGTAAGAAAATAAATGGTGGCCTAAGGATGATAACAATAATTCATTTTGTCATGAGAGGTTTTATATTATTTAACAATGCTGACTATGCTGTTATGGTCTAATTCAAATACTCATGGGTAAATGCTCTTTAACCCATCCCCCTAATACTAATTACTGCCTAATTATTCACCTTGTATCTAGCAAATATGCAGCATTTAACAGACAAGTCAACCATTTGTGGGAACAAGCCTATACTCATTATATGTTCTACTCATGGCCATTGGAAAACTTAATACTGACCAGAAGAAGTCATCTGCATCTTGACTGGCTATGACTAAGTGTAGTTCTCACTAGTCCACAGATTTTATTTTATTTTCGATTAATTTTATTTCAATTTCTTCAGTGTTACTGTGCTGTTGCTCATGATAGGAAATATTTCATGTTTCTGACAGTGATAACACTGGAATCAGATAAGGGATATGAAAAGATGGATCTATATTACAAGACTAAAAGAGCAGAACTGCAATCACCTAAAGAGCGAAAAAAATTGAACCTCAAAGTGCTGTTTGTCAGATCGCGGTACAGTGAAGATTGGAATATTATAGCAATAACCCACGCCTGGGTGTGGGTAATGCTGGATTTACCCACGGTTGGTGTGGTTTGGTCACGAGGAAGTGGCTTATTGCTATTATACAATGGCATTATTTAAGAAAACAAAAATTACTTTTCCTAAATAATGGCATTGTATAATGCCTCCTTGCTGCCCTTCTGCAGCTGTCTGGTATTCTGCGGCAGTTCTGATGTACTGTGCATGCGTATGCCTACGCAGTACATCAGAGCTGTAGGCAAATCAACGGAGAAAGCAAGATCTCTGTTGCTTTTTACAAACTGTTTCACTATGTTAAATGGGTTTAACATAGTGAGACAGCTTTAAAAAAAGCAATGGATCTCCGTTGCTTTTCTTAAAGCTGTCTCGCTATGTTAAACCCATTTAACATAGCGAGACAGTTTTGAAAAAAAGCAACGGAGAAAGCAAGATCTCCGTTGCTTTTTACAAACTGTCTCGCTATGTTAAAGGAGTTTCACATAGTAAGATAGCTTTAAAAAAAGCAAATGGAGAATCTCTGTTGCTTTCTTTAAAGCTGCCTCGCTATGTTAAACTCGTTTAACATAGCGAGACAGTGTGAAGCAATGGAGATCTTGCGTGCTCCGTTGCTGTAAAAAAAAGAGTTATAGTAATGGAAAAAGGCTGAGTGACCAGACCTTTTTCCATTGCTATAACTCTGATTTACAACATGCACGCTGACAAATCAGCGTGCACATTTTTGAATATTAATGTGGGGTCATTGTATAATTGTCTTTTCCTCACTGTAACGCAATCTCAGAGTAGGAATATATATTTAGCGGAGGTGTGTGAGAGGCAGCCCCCTACAATAGTAAGTGCGAAGTTCCATTTCTTTCACTCTTTAGGCATTCACGGTTTTAGACAGATACAGCAAAAACAGGAAAATGGTCACTACTGCATTCGGATATGACACCAAATTTTATAAAGTGAAAAAAGATCTTTGTTATAGGCTGCATTTGTGGACTGCTAGTTCTAATACCATTAAAGACAGGTTGGGCAAAACTGAGAATATTATATATAGATATATATATATATATATATATATATATATATATATATATATATATATACAAGCTTTTAGGTAAAATAATAGCTTCAGAGATAAATTAGGCTACAGACTATTATAAGCCTAATCAAAAATCAAAGGTCAGAATCAAACTCTGTACTTTGCATCAGTGAAGTAAAGACCTTAACCATTATAACAATCCACCCCATTATTTATCTCAATTCATATTAAAATGACATGTGATTCTAAGTTTTAAGTAAATGTCTAAGAAATCGCTCATGACTAATTTAAGGCCAAACTTAGTTGATATTGGTTGCAGCAAAATCTAACTTGCGGTAATATATAGTGACAATGCTCCCCTGTTTAAAATGTCAGGAGTTGATTTATGTAACTGAAGAAAGGTAATCTAGTCACAAATATGCCCTTTCAACACAGAGTACAAACTGTAAAGGAGACTTCATCAAAAAAGTCAACAGTGCAAGTCATATCCAGATACTAGCAATGGCATGAGACTTATTTTAAATGAACTGTTCTTTAAATTCAGGAAGTTTATTTCATGTCATATGTGCATTAAAATCTAGAATTTACATTTCCTTTCCCATTGTCTTTTTGGATTAAATAAAAACAGACCTCATGATGGTTTGAGGAAAGATGCATTTGCATGTCAGAATTAGCAGAAGAGAAGAAAGAAGAAACAGATGTGTGAGCAGACATGCATGTAGGCAGTGAGGTAAGTGAAAGAATATAGGTTCATGTGTGTGAACATGTAGTTCTATATGTAAGGACAGGAAAATGCGAGTGGGCAAGTTTACAAATCAATAAAATATAAAGTGTGTATGAATAGCTAATCTTGGTATGGGAATGAAGCATTTGCAGAAAAGGAAGGGATGCACGTGTCTATGTATATATATATATATATATATATATATATCCACATATGTATGTGTGCACATGTGGCATTGCCAGGTGGTGTCTAGCAAGTTTAGTATGTAGGAAGAACACATGCCGTATGAAAGGATACACGTGGTGAATAAGGGCATGACTGGATAGGTGGTTAAGAAAGACTTTGGTGTTGTGAGATAATGGGTTTGCAGGGTAGAATTTATTATTTATTTATTTATTTATTTTAGGGCCACTGTGCCATTGCTTATGATACCAGGAAGGAAATACTTTAGAGCAAAATTATAACTATCATGTGCTGTAATGATTACAAATTATCAACAGTTTAACAGGTAGCATATTCTTAAGTTGGAGGTCAAATATTTGCATTTTAGTTAGTCACGTTTGTCTGCATCTTAAGACACAAGTACTAGCATTTAAAGAGACTGCCAGTCACCCAAGGTGATCATTAAAGTCATCTGATAACTAAATGGCTTCTATGATCCATACTATCTACTAGAAACTGGTAATCAAGATGTGATGTGGGTAATTAAAATAACATAAAACGTTTCATCCTGAGAGATTATGTGGTAAACTGGTAATCAAGATGTGGGTAAATAAAATAACATCAAACGTTTCATCCTGAGAGATTATGTGGTAAACTGGTAATCAAGATGTGGGTAAATAAAATAACATCAAACGTTTCATCCTGACAGATTATGTGGTACAGACAAATGAGAGCTACACAAACAGCAAGAGCTGGCAACAAATATATATTTTTGAAAGGGAAATTAAAAAATTATAGCATGCAGAATCTACCATGAAAATACTAGTGCTTTGAGAGAGTCACGGCAGTGAAAAACAATGACAAACATCTACATTTATGTAAGTGTTGGCTGAGAGCACTGGAAGTGGAATTAAAAGAGAGGAGTCAGTAACGTGGACGTATAAATGGAGGGAGGCAGGTCACAGAGAAGCTTAATGGGAAAAAACACTGATTCAGACAGTAACCTTATTTAAACACATTGCAACACTGTACTTTATTCTAGCATCATAGCTGGAAATGTAATGGCTGTGTGGTGCCAGAAGTGCCATTATTTTTGTATATTACACAAGTGCCATTAGTGACAAAATGAGGCACTATGATTCCACTGCAGCAGTGGTACATGTGCAAAGTGATGGCAGGAAAAATGGAATTTTATTTTCCTTTTCCTTTTATCTAACTGCAAAAAGTTAGATAAAAATATTTAAAAAGACAAGCACACACATCTTCCAAATATCATTCACTAGCAGTCTATGCAAATGCAAGTATTATAGACTAAATGTGTGGCCTTGTGCAAATGAGCACAACCAGTTCTCTCAGTTTATAAGAATATTAAATAACCACATTTGTGTTACTTATGTTGTATATAAGAGAAATATTCCTTGCATGTGAGAATATTGAACAATCACATTTGTATTCCTTATGCTAGAGATAAGAGAAATGTTCCTTACATGTAAGGATATTAAATAATCACATTTGTATTACTTATACTTGTGAAATATTCCTTGCACTGTTTATTAACAGGTAATGTAGAGCTTGCAGGGCAGATACATTTTATGGGCACTGTACTGCTCTATTGATTCATCCTGAATTTTAAAGTGATGGAGAAGTAGTCTTATATCATTACATTATACCTGTTTTGTCTAAAGTTATTGGGTAAGGGACAATTTTCATTTTATGAAAATGAGTTTCCAGTGAGAATTTATTATTTTAGTCATGTTAGTGATAATGATGTTAAGAACAAAATCATTTAAAATATAAGCATTGTAATCAAAGATGTATCTCATGAATGGAAATGCATGTTTTTTTCACTGCCATGATTCTGTACATAATGCAAGCTGTACCACCTGGCAGCTTTAGTTAGTCAAATCTGAACTGTCTAGAAATGTTATGAGCCCTTACAACACAATCAAAGGACATTATTGCCTTTAAAATATTCAGTATTATACAATACTGCTCTCGTAGGAGTGTATAATTCCTCTTGAAAAAAGGTTATGAAGTTATTTTACATTTATTGTAAGATACAATCTATCAGATCGTATTATGTTTGATATGAAAGTAGTTCATCCATCAAATGACTGGAACGTGATGAAGAGGATATACATTATGAAGTTTTTATAGATCAAAATTATAATGTTTCAATATTTAAAGGGTAAAATAGATGCAATATTTGGTGGAGGAAATGCTTTAGATCAAATTTACAAATAGTATGTGCTGCAATGATTAAACAGTATAACTGACAGCATATTCCTAAGTGGTACCTCACCTATTTTTATTTTAGTTATGTAATTTCAACTTTGTTTCAGACAAATACCAGCCATAATAACTTATTTTTCTAATGTACAAAGAACACTAGTCCCGCAAAACTAGACTGCTAAAATTGATAAAATGACAAGAGGTAGGTTACATTCATCCACAGACCCTACCCCACCCATCAGTTATAGCCTCTTTGCTTTGTACACCTCATTTAATTGTGATAAAATAATAGTACCTCTCTACATCTTACTGCAAAAATCAGGGGCAAAGCCAAAGATATCAAAGGATACCATCCCGTAAGTAGGGACTGATTTTAAATGTAACTTTTGTGTACTTAGAAAGTAGCTAGAGTAACAGATTTTACATTAGCATGTGTTTTATGAGCCTACAGTAAAATATTCCAATCTACTTTGCAGAATTGCATACTAGTTCTACAATATAGACAACTTAAATGGAGAAAACAAATGGGAAGCTAATTTCAACCAAAAACAGCCTCTACATCAACCCAGTAGTTATAGCCACTTTGTTTTTACACCTCCTTATCTGAAGGTGATAGAAATGCTAAAATGACATTTTTTACATTAGTATATATTTTCTGACAGATATGAAGTCTGAAACTCAAACATCTATCATTATTTGTTGACTGTAATGCCCATTGATTAGCCAGAAATCACATATTTTATATGGAACAGACAAAGAATATGATGCAAAATCTGTGACATTCTGCAAAAATAGTGTCATTTCAGAGACAAGTGGCAACACTTTCACTTACATTTGCCACAGGACAAAGACATTGTCACACATTGCACTCCTTAGGATGGTGCAAGCTGCTGCTAAGCTGATGCAAAGGAAATCTGAAGCTTTAATTAAATTAAAAAGAACATACTCCAAGCCCCCATCTATTCTTTAAACTTCACCAGGCTTCTCAGCATTATATCTCAGCAATGCAGGAGTATCATTGAATTTCATCAAAGGTTGACAGATAAGGCAAGTCTGTTGCAGACTACTTTAGAATGTAGTTGCAGCTCCAGTGCAGATATTATTAAGATAAGATGGAAAATTGCTGTTTGTCTCCATGCCAGAAGCTAAAACTCCTTCCAGGTAGACTAAAGGCTAGAGGCTGGGGCAACTGATGCAGGGAGTATGCATCCCTACAGTGATAGTTTTCCAGTCTGTATAGTTACATACTAGCAAATGTTATTTCCTGTTTGAAGGTAATAGACCATTCTCACTCCACAAGGGATGCCAGCCAAGGTATGTCATGCAATTTTGGCTGTTATCCACCCATATTTGGAGGACATGCCTCCAATTCAGGTATGTCTGTTGCCATAGCTTACTTGGGTGTTAGGGCTATGAATATAATCACACCGAAAGGATATACTATCTTAAAGGTCCTGATACAGACAAATTTGCATTTCCCATTATAAGCATGAAGTAAATGGCTATAGCACTGGACAAGGGAGTGCTTCATCCATAGTTGATGTGGGTAGTGATGATAACACATTAGGGCAGGCACAGTGTGATGGCTTCATACAGTCATTTGGAGTAACAAGGCAGGTGTGCCTTGGACACTGATACTGATGATATCCTGGTCATTTTCCACATGGAACCATTGGTGCCTATGCTTTGGGCAGAGTGCCCTTCAAGGTTTCTCAGGGTCATCCACTCTGATAACTCTTCATCACCAATAAGTGCCTTCACATGTACATCAGGGTAGAGGTACCTCACTAGACTAATCTTCCATACACAGCAGTGTTGCTTCCATGTCTTATGTTGATAATACTCAGATGGGTGATGCTGCAACATCTCAGCTCCCCAGGGACTTATTTATGTTGTCCTTCTACAGCAGTGCCATTCCCCTTAGGTATCACAAGCCATGGAGAGAGTGATTACATCTGCTACAACCCTGGAATGTCATCCAGACCTGCTGTGGCATAGTGCACAGGTGCAATCCCATTTTGCATCCAGGCTGCATGCCTTGGACTGTCCCTCAAAGGATCTGGTCTATGTATTGCTACTGTGTGATCTGACAGGAAGCATGCTGATCACATTTGGTTACAAACCACCAAGTACAAGATTGATTGTAACCTGATGGTGCGTGAAAGCGCTTGTTTTTATTAATAAATTTTTGGTTCGTATCGTGGTGGTTCCTTGCAGTTTTTATGAAACCACCAAGTACAGCAGTTGTGGGATGTTTCCAGTGCCTGAACAGGATGTGCAATGATATGTATAATTCTAACTGGTCTGTGAGGTTACTGTCAACGTTTGCACAGGCACACTTGCTGTAGGAATGCATACTTCCAGAAACAGACAGCTAGAGACTACCAAATTAATTTGGTGTAGCTTTGTTGACCCACAAGCCATCCCACAGCTCAGCTAGCTATATCTGCTGTGGGTACACCATCTCAGAGGGAATGAGACATGTTGTTGTACACATGTATCCTAGTCTTGACACAAAGTATTGCTAAGTTTGTGTAACTTATACAGAAGTATGGGGTAGTGTGCAGGCAATACTGACAGAACCATCTAACTCTCATGCAGGCCTGATAGGAGCAGACAACTTGCTTTTTCACATGGAGACCTTTAAGTCAAGCACAGTAAGCTTCTGCAGTTCCTGTTAAAGCCTGTATTATGTAACTAGCTTGAGTAATGGTGACACTGTCTCTGAATTCTTGCTGTTTCTAAGAGCAATTTATATATGACCGTGTAATGGCTACATTTTATATATATGCATCCATATCTCATCCTATGACTGAAATGGTTACTAATGCATATACCTTTTCTTACTGGAATCACATCTTGCATTCATCTGTAAACCTGTGATGTTATGGTATCCTGTATCAGCTGTTCTTGTTGGCGTCATGCTGCCAAAAAAGTGGGGTATGAAGTTGTATGAGAGGTGATTTCTCTGCCTATTCATCATCTCCATCATTACTCTGCTGTGTCTACAGGGCCTTCCATCTCATGATGCGCACAACACCACAGGCCAAAAACATGTAGCTGGCTTTCTAATATATGTACTAAAGTGAACCACAGACCTGTCCAGACAAGAGAAAGGAATCTTCAGATAACTACTCACACACAGTATGTTGTTTCAGCTGTGCTGATGGGCACAGTCGTAGGCCCCTTGTGTGTTTATGTGGAGAACATATTGGCCCTAGAAGGTATCCAGCATTAACAGCATTACCTAATAAGTTTCCATGGAGTATGAGCATTGGAGTGCCACACATTCATATCACAGTGTAAATGCATACCTCTACTATGAAAACCCTGCAAGCCACGTGATAATATGCAGCTGTTTTCCTTTTTTTATGACTACATATATTCCATTAATTTCACCAAGGATGCATAATGAAAACCTTGCATTATGGTGATTACTTTCTCATTGATAACTGTGAGCATCCTATACTGGTCCATATGTGACAGCAGGCAATCCAGGAACTGCTGCTGGATATATCTTTCAGATGCCTGAGATATGCCAATGGGACCACCTGTGGGTCTCTGGAAGGTGTCTGTAGCCAATATGGTCACAACAGATATGACCCTGGTTTGCACAGGTATTGGTCTACCTCTTCCACCTGCCACTTCATTGTCTGGCCCAGTTAACACAGCACAACCAATGTGTGGCTCTCCTTAGAGAACCTGTCCAACAGCCTTTGTCCAGTAAGTCATGTGTAAAAGATCATCTCTAGACAAAGCAAAATTGCATGGTTGGATGTAAATGTGCCTTAGCAGCAATGGAAGCCACATCAACTAGAATCTAACAAAATATGGCAAGTTTCCTATAGCTTATAAGATGCATGCAGCCAAGCTGGCACTTTTCTTTTCTTATGTATGTCCTATTGAACTTCCATAGTCACATTGTGTGCGCTTCTAGTACTTCAGAACTCACATTGTTTGTGACCATCACAGTAGTAAGTTAATTTGTATATTACTTTTTGTTCTTTTTGCATTCATTTGCATACTGTTTTTGTCAAAGCAGAATGAATGGTGTGTGTTCTTTCCATTTCTGCAAAGTGCTTTCACTTTTGTACATGCTTTGTAGCACACGGAATCACAACAATGTTGTGAACATTTACCACAGAGATAGCAGATGAAGTGAGAGTAAGTTTAATTCACAGTACACAACCATTAGCCTTGTAGATGTCATAGAATATATAAAGTAGGAAAATTTAGCATATGTTACAGATAAAATCAAACTGATAACAAAGTACTGCATCTTAACTACTTATGTAAAGATTGGCAGAACTGATGTTCCCAAACACTGTTTTTGTAAATGTTTTTTTTCTCAAATATTTTTTTTATTTTATAATATAAACCATGCATACATGTAATGGTACAAACAATGAGAATACACAAATATTACATACAGAATGGCTTGCAACATTGTTAGGAGGAAAAAGATAAACATGAAAGCCTAATATGTTGAACGGAGGAAAGGAGTAGTATATATTGAAGTATGCATAGTACCCTAACTAACAACAACAACCTAAAGAGACCAATATTTACAAAGCTACCATGACAGCATTTACACAGTGTCACTAGTTATAGGACTAAATATTAGCAGCCCCACTTGAAACTTGCATTATGAAATACAAACTCCTCAGACAAGGATAAAAAGGACAACAAAAAAAAAAGATGTAAGGCAAGTTTTATACAATCACCATAATTTAATCACACAGAATTACTTCAAACAGGCTTTTCCAAAGTTTACTGAAGTAAGCTCTCTTCTTAGGTTCATTTATGATGAACTTCTGGGCAGAGATATATTTGATAGCCATATCTTTAAATCCCCACCAACATAATTTGGTACGATCTAACCAATTATAGGTGATGTAAAGTTTTATGAGAGAACACAGCGTTATTAGAATATGAAGATGTAATTTAGGCAGACTAGGAGGGGGAATGTTTAGGATAGCCGTTTCCCATGAGAGGGTAGAATTGTAGTAACCCATTTTTTTGAGACGCACTTTGAGGGAGCACCATAATTTATGGGAGTTATTGCAGTGCCACATAATATGTAGTAAGTCAGCTCTCACACCAGGACAGCATGTACAAATAGGAGAGCTATTGGAATTAAATTTGTTAATTTTTACAGGGGTAAAATAGGAGTTGTTATTTAACATCAATTGAGTGTATAAGAGTTTTTTGAAGGGAGATAGTTCTATACTGGTTTTTATGGCTAGTAATTTTTGATCCTCTGTAATGAGAGAGTTTTGGTTATCCCAGTATTTGGAGAAAAGACATTTTCCTTTGTAAAGTAAAGGAAATAATAATTTGTATGACGAGGAGATTGTTTTATTATTGTTAGAAACTGTAGTAATGATTAAGTTTAGTTTATCAATTACCTGCGGTTCAGGGAAAAAATTAATAGATTGCGAAGTTAAAAGTTCTCTGAGTTGACGGAGAATAACCGTATACCTGTTGTTGACCTTAAGGATTAGTCGTAGCTCAGCAAGAGACAGAGATCTATGTTTGATAATATCCCAAACTCTAAGGTCTTTAATGAGAGGGAATTCAGTAAGATCTATCATCTTGTTGTTGATTTTAAGATTTGGATTAAGGTGTAATGGTTGGAGAAGAGGAAGAATAAGTTGAAGATTAATGTCCTTAATCAATTTTTGAAAGAGTTTTATTTTGAATTTCAATAGGGGGAATAATTTTAAGCTATTCAGAGAGGTGTGTGAAAGAAAAGGAATAGCCTTAGGATTAAATTTATTAGAGAGAATATGTCTGTGCCACATCTTTAACCACGCTGGATAGTGGGCTTGAGCTTTGCTATTCATACTAACAATGGACCATAATTTATTAGAGCATATAATCATGTAATAAAGAAGAAAGTTTGGAAGGCCCACCCCACCTTTCTCCTTGGGTAGACTTAATTTGGAAAAGGAGATCCTAACATTCTTAGGAAACCAAAGGAATTTTACTAAAACTTTATCAAACTGAGAGAAAAGATTGTTTGATATAATTACATTTGTCGCACTAAATTGATAAAGGAGTCTGGGTAAAATGTTCATTTTCACAATAGCTACCTTTGAAAGGAATGATAAGTTCAATAACTTCCATCTTTGTAAGTCTTGACATATGATAGACCATGATCTTAACAAATTATTTTGAAGCATAGAAGCTTGATTATGTTCAAAATTAATGCCGAGATATTTAAGGCTATATGAAATATGAAAGGTAGATTCAGGGAAAAAAAAAAGGTTTATGAGCCTCAGGATTTATTGGAAGAATGTGGGATTTTTTATTGTTAACTTGATAACCAGAAGCCTTAGAAAAACACTTATTGCTTTTAAAATTTTTGGCAGATCCGTATTCGGAAATTGAAAGTAAAGATTTAAATCATCTGCAAAAGCTGATAGTGCTACTTGTGTGTTGAGAATTTTAGGTATATTATGGTGTGTATTTTGAGTAATGTATAAGAAGAATGGTTCAATAAATAGATTGAAGAGGAAGGGAGAAAGTGGACAGCCTTGTCTTGTACCATTAGTGATCCAGATTGGTTTAGATCTTCTTTTATTTATATATAAATAAGTGTATGAGTTTGAATAAAGAATTCTGATCATATCTGAAAAGATCGTAGGTATATTAAAATGTGATAACGTAGAAAACAGAAAGTCCCAGTTTACTCTGTCGAAAGCTTTCGACGCATCCAAGGTCAGGGCATATAACGGATTTTTCTCTTTTTTGGTGAACTGTATGAGAGCATCCAATGTTAGTGTATTATCCCATGTATGTCTATTTGACATAAACCCAGCTTGATCCGGTGATACTATATATGGTAATACCTGTTTGAGTCTGTTAGCTAAGATAGCTGAAAATATTTTGATATCAACATTTATAAGCGAAATAGGTCTGTAATTGTGTGGGTCCGTTTTTTCTTTGTTATTTTTTAGTAATAAAATTGTTTTTGAGTTATTCCAATGTATGTCAGTAATTCCATTTTTTATAATGAAGTTAAAGACTTTTAGAAGAATAGGGGCAGTTTTTGAACTAAAGGTTTTGAAAAAATTAGTGGTGAAGCCATCCGGACCGGGAGATTTGCCTATTTTTAGTTTGTTGATGGCAGTTTGAATCTCTTGAATATTAAGTGGAGCTGACAGGAGGGATATTTGATTAGGATCAAGAGATGGAAAGGTGATGGAATTGAGAAATGTCTCCATCTGTGAATTAGAGGAATTGAGTTTATTCGTGCTGTAAATAACCATATACATGTCATGAAATAGTTGAATTATATCAGAGTCTGATTTATATATTTCCCCTTTGTATTGCAGTATAGAGATTGTAGGAGCGCCATTATTGTTTTTGAGTATTCTAGAAAGGGTTCTAGATGGAATTTGTGCCCATTCAGAGTAAGTTGCAATTTGTTTTTGTTCCTGCAGCGAGTAGTTATGTAAATGTAACTCGAGTAGTTCTTTATGTGTTGAATTAATCAATTTCTCCAACTTAAGGTCAGGATGAATTTTTAGTTCTCTTTCCAAGGAAGCTAATTTTAGAGCTAGACTTGTTTCTTTTTCTTTGTTAAGCTTGTTAAAGAAAGAGGCTTTACTGATCAAATATCCTCTTAGTTCAGCCTTGCAAGCAGCCCATTGTATATCCAGCGCGATTTGAGAATTTTCAAAGTTAGCAAATAATTCAGACAGTGAGTTATTGATACTATTTATAATCTCCTTATGTTTTAGAAGGTTATTGTTAAGGGACCAGTTCATATGCGGAGAGGTAACAGATGTGAAGATAATCTTAAGGGAAATTTTTGCATGATCAGATAGAAGCCTAGGCTCGCATCTTAGTGTGTTCTTAAATTTGGAGAAAAAATTAGAGATTAAGAAGAAGTCTAAACGTGACCAAGATTTATGGCAATTGGAGTAAAAAGTGTACATGCTGTCCTTGGATGAGTCCGTACTGAAGACAATAGTGTCCATGAGATTAAAATCGGACATTAGTTCCTCAAGGGCTATGGAAGCTTGAGAGTTATATGAGGGTGAGTTACTGGTGCGATCTAATCTGGGATTTATCACTGCATTCCAATCCCCTCCTATTATATAAAGGTGATTTGGAAATGAGCTAAGGATGTTATATATTTCTAGGATAAATCTATGTTGTTGAGTACATGGACCATATAAGTTCAAAAATAGAACTGGTTTGGTAAAGTCCGGTAATATGGAAGTAAAGTAACACCACCTACCATAATTATCAAATTTGCATTCGTTTATAGCACCTTGGAACTGCTTCTTGATTATAATTGCTACTCCCTTAGAGTTTGAGCTATCACCACCCGCTATTATGGTCCTAATCCATTTTCGATTGGATGTTTTTTCCCAACCCTCCTTTGATAAGTGCGTCTCCTGTAGGAAGCAAATATTAGCCTGGGATTTGTAAAAAAGATGTAGTATTAAATTCTTTTTCATAGCATTTTGTAGACCTTTAACATTCCAGCAGTCTAAATACCAGCTACTGAATTCCTTAGTTTAGTTAAATATAATGAGATATTATAAGAGTAAGAAATTGTTATTATAATTATATGTGATACGGTTTGTTTAGGGGGAGTAACCTTTGGGCGTAAAAGAAAGAAGAGAGTACAATACATCGTTGACACTGTCTTTACAAAGAAATTAACAATGCGGAAAAAGGTAGCCCATAACTTCTTCTGACTAACCCCAGTGCCTAACCACCCATACTCCTTGTAAGAAGAAGCATATAAACACACCAACAAAAATGAAAACTCTCCTATACATATGTACAAAATATAACTCTTCCAAAAGAGCCTCAAACCTAGAGTACATGCACAAAACATCCTCTGAGCTTCCATAATTAGGAATAGTGTAAATATGGTTTGGATATCTTATGACACGCTTCTGTATTTAGAACAATAGACATTGAAAATGTATCTACATGCCTATACGGAGGCGTATATCCTCGGGAGTCCAAAGCTACACATGAATTTTAGGTATCTAATTTGCTGTAAACAAAGTTTTAAATAATGGTGTATGTGAATTGAAACATTTCTACTTACTTCAAATGTCATTTATCTTAACCATTGTGGAGAATATAAACATCTTTTATCTGAGACACAAATTTGTGTAGAGTAACCTTACACCAACCACCCACTAACTCTTATAGTATCAAATCACAACTGCCATTTATAAAAAAAAAGAAACCCATCATATTAACTGAATAAACCAACTGATAGCCCACAGTTCAACTAACAAGCCACGTGACATTTGAATCCGTATGGTTGCATGGGATAAAGCCACTTCCCCTCAGCCTTAGAGCCTTGCACTCTAAGCGTAATTAAATTACATTCCTTGGACTTAGAAATTATCGCTAAAAACTAATCTAAAGCCAGCTATGTATCTTGGCACGTAGTAAATAAGATACATTGTATTAATTACCTTAAGATACATCCCTGTTACCAACACCTCAACAAGATTAAAAAGGCAGGCTACAGTACTCAAATATTGAAAAAGGAGATGGCTAATGAGCTGTTAGAAAAAGTAACTTAAATATTGTTAGCTAAACATAAATAAACAAGTAATGATCACTACCGAAAAGCACCCTTCTAATTAGACAACTAAAGCAAAGCAGCCTATAAGTGAAATTATTTTACAAACTTTGTAGATCATGACAAACAACACTATAGCATTAAATGTGGTAGAAAAAAACATTGCTAGAAGTCCATAAAATGTTCAATTTCGTATAAGTTGCAGCTTTAATACAACTATACATCAAAGAGACTAGAGATTTGTTCAAAACATTAGAAAGTTGTCCCTTAATGAAGACTGAGCATCAGCTCCATACACCATTTAACTAGCGACAGTCTCCATAGCAACAAGGTCGAGAAACTAGTTGTCAAAACCCATGTTAAGTATGTTGTTTATCTCATTATGACTTTGTACGAGTATGACCATGCCCCGTAGACAACTTCCTAGCACATATTCCATTATTAGCGTAAGGCGCATGAATAATCATATGTGTATGAACGAAAGTCTTCAGCTGCACGCAGCGCCTCAATGTGCTTCGTATTATTTATTTATTACCTGTCTAGATAAGAGGGTTTCAGTCATTGCTCCTATAAAAATTTCAACCAGAGCACGATATGCTAGGGAAGAAAAAAAAAAAAAAACAGTTAAGCACACTTTTGCCTAGAAGGCGATGTTCTTCCTCTAACATGCGGACTATGCGCCGTTTATATTGTCCAGATGGATCTGCGATGGTAACAGAGTGTTCCAACCTAATGGGACCCACTTGAAAACAACATGTGAAGTGAACTGTTCCTACCAACACGAGATATGCGCTGACAATTAATAAGGCCTTTACTATTTTCATTAACAGCAGGTAAGAGCATATTTTGCTTTTGAGCAATGGTAATCATGTTTTCCAAAACGTATTTTTAAGCAGAACAATGAGTGCAATGTAAAGAACTGTTTGCTACTTTCATGATAGAGTCGCTGACAGCAACATATTTTCAGTAGGCTGGAACTTTGTTGAAAGCCTTAATAAAGACTGTTTTAGCTTCAATTTGAGTGTTAACTGAATATCTCACCTCGTTATAGTAAAAAATCAGATTGTTGGGGTAGCGCATTTGAAACCGGATGTCTTTTTTAATTAAATCTTCGCAAAACGGAGCTAACTTTTGTCTGCTTTCTTTGATAGATAAAGGTAGATCTTGTGAGAAGGAAATTTTGTGATTTTTCCACATAAAAGATTTATGTTTTTTTGCTGCAGTTAATATTTTTTGCACTACTTGATAATTGAGTAATTTAACGTAGACTTGGCGAGGAACTGTGGAGTCCTGACTTCTACGAAGTGCACGGTGGGCTCTTTCAATGGTAAATTCAGGTTTCTCATCAATAAGTTGTAGTAATGTTTCAAAGATTTGTTTTGCAGTAATAATTAAGCTTTGGTTGTCATAGCTCTCAGGAATACCTCTAATTAGAATATTGTTTCTCCGACTTCTTGCCTCTAAATCTGTTATCTTCATTTGTAAATCTGTTGATTTAGCACAAAGATCTTCAGTGAGAGTTTGAATTTGAAGCTCATTAGACTGTGTTTTTTGTTCAAGAGTGCCCACTCTTTCAGCAATCTGAGTGACAGATTTGCCAATGGTTGAGAGCTGTTCCGAAAAGTTCTGAATAGCTGTGTGCATGGGTTGTAAGGCCTGTTTTAGTTCATCCATGTGAAAGCCAGAATCCTCATTAGAGCTAGTTATATTTTTATTGAGTTCCATCTGTTGTTTATTAGTTTTTTGTCTTTTTGAAAGATTCTCTTTTTCTGGTGAAAAAATTACAGAAGACTTAGCTTTTGATGTCTGTGTCTCCATTGTAATAGGATCATTTGAAGATTTTTGCTGTCTGGCCATGTGGTCTTCAGTATGCTGCAGCTAAGATTAGGCCTTCTAGATCACAGTGAGTGAGTGAGTATAAGACTTTGAGAGCAGGTATAAAATATGCGGTTGATTTTGATCTCTGTTTAGTATCTGAAGGTACAAAATGTATTGATTTTATGATGCTGTAGAAAAATCCTTTATTCCTATGAATAACCCGAAGCTTTGAGATGTATAAAGCTAATATAAAGCTAGATGAAGTAAGGAGCTCAGATTAGATGCAGTTCACCAGGCGACCACCATTTTGGAATCCTGTTTTTGTAAATGTTATAACTTGACATCCATGTGACATTTCAAGTATAGCAGTGTATGCCTGGTAAGGGAATGTTGTTGGGGACATATTCATGCAACTTTTATGATGATGTTCCACAGTGTATAAAACCATAGTCAAGAACCTACATAAGTAAAAACTGTGATGGAATGCTATCTAGTTCAAATGTAATACTACACTAGAGAGCTGATTATCTGAATGTCAATTATCTGAAACGTCAATTATCCGAACAAAGTCTTCTAAAGTTTTGGGGCAGGAAAAAATCATAAAGTCTGAATATGTAAACATTATACATATTCACTTGTGCATGTTTTTTGAGTTTGTAGCCCGCTCATGTGTGAAAAATATTCTTTGTTGTCCACTGGACTCACTGAATGGTTGAAAAGAGTATTCCCTGTGTGCAGAAAAAAAACAAGATTTTAGATGTTTTTTTATCCAGTTCAATGTATGTTTAATTATTCGAACAGTTTGATTATCCAAACTACCCTAGGTCCCAATTAGTTTGGATAATCAACTCTCTACTGTATATAACGTTCCAGCAGGTAGCTTTGGCAGCTTTTAATTGCATTACACACACACACACACACACACACACACACACACACACACACACACACACACACACACACACACACACACACATGTAATTATACACACATACTTATACATATATACATAAATATGTAGGCATATGTATTAATCATCTCCCTTTTCCTGTTTTTCATTGGGTTGGTTTGTCTCGTCACCCATCACCACCTCTGTCACTTCACAGCCACTCTTCTGCCTTCTGCAATAGTCATGCCTGACTGTCACAAGTCTTTTCTCATGCAATACATTTACCTCTTGGCTAGATGTCCTTGTCAAATCTTGCCTTATGCTACTCTCTCCCGAATCTGTTTTATTAAAATCACCTTCTGCTTTCCTACACATGACCAAATCATTATAATCTGCCCTCCTTGATCTTCTTGACAACTGCACTACTTTGCCTTCTGCCTGATGCCTTCATTTAAAAATATGGGTCATAGTGTACATCCTACTACCTATCTAAGGCACTTCATCTCTATCACCTCAAGCTTCCCAGCTGTCCTGCCTTCACAGCTATACAGCTGGATACACCACTGTTCTGTACATCTTACATTTTATCTTTTTTGGTATTCTTCTGTCATGACTACCCCCATACTTTGTGCCAATTCATCCAGCCCCTCTAAATCTAACACTGACCCTGCATGCAGACACCCCATCTCCTCAACCACACCTTCCAGATACTTGATACCCATAAACCTTCCCCAATACTTTATTCCTTCTATTTCAATTTTCATCTTCTTCTGATTTCTCCCATATACTGCATTGACCATGGTCTTATCTGTACTTAGTTTTATCCCATGTGACTTCAGTTTTGCTTTCCAATCCCATGCTGTTTGCTGAAGTTCCTGTTTAAAGATGGTTTGCAGTGTCACATCATCTACATGCATCAGCTTTGTTAATTTGCCCCCATTGAACTGCTTGCTTATGTAGTCCATCACCAGCATGAGCAGAAGTAGACTCACAGCTGAACCCTGATGCACATTAACTCTGGAAACCCTTCCATTATTCCAAATGCTGTTCATGCTTGTGTCACTGGGTTCTTGTTCATAACTTGCACTAACTGTATGAAAACCATGTGTGATGGGGCAAGGGTGTCGCTTTTCTTATGTGCATTAAGAAGACATTGAGGCTTGGATGTTCGTTTAAGTAGTTTATTGTATAGAAATCCATCAGGATGGATGGCAGGAACATTAAACTTAAATGAACTATCTAACTAACTGACTGACTACACACTTGCATGCTCACACTCTGGCTGCTCACTCTTGCTTGCACTTGCTCAGTACTTATATGCATGTGCTGACTCACTGAAAAGCTGCTTAAAGGTACATCACACACACTGATCTACATCCTCGCTCTTTACTGAGCTGTCTCATATAAACAATAACATTTGGACAGACATGCAATTATACAGACACTAATAAAGAAAAACAACAGTGATATCCAGGTTGCCGTGTGCCTGGAAGTAGGTTTCGAGATGTGAGCTGATCTCATGACATAATCATTAGAACTGGGTTTAGCAACAGGGACAGTCACTATGGAATGTTCTGCTTGTGGAATCTCATGGATTTTCTCAGAAATGGGGATTGCTGATGGAATGCTCTCTGGTTCAGGAACACTGGACAAGTCACTCTGAGAACTAGAGTCTTTGTCACAGGCAAAATGTTGTAACACCGGTTCGGACACTGGTAACAAATGCTTCCAATTTTGTTTGAATTCCACTCCTTGTGATTTCACAATGTATGATCTCAGCTCCTGACACAAACTTTTCACAAATCCAATGTGATCAAACCTTTTGATGTCTGCATCCTCACTATCTCCCCTTTTTTCAATGAACTGAGTGGTTTGCTGTTTTTTTCATAGTAAGACTTCTGGCATAAACAATTTTCCAACAGTTGGGCTTTTACTGCTTTGTTGTTCTTAGCACATGGAACCAATAAATTACCACTCATTGGTAATGTGGTTCTGGTTTGTCTCGACATAAGTCTCTGGGCAGGTGAGAAATGTTTCTAAGATTTAACAAGTTGAGAAAAACATCAGTATTGTCACACCTGGATTTCTCTAACAGCTGTTTTGCACTTTGAACTGCACATTCAGCTAAACCGTTTGATTGAGGTTGTTCAGCACTACTTGTAATATGAACAAAGTCCCACTCTTCTGTAAATCTCTAGAACTGCTGACTAGTAAATTGTGCACCATTGTCAGAAATAACCGTGAGGAATACCATGGATGGAAAAATGTCACTTCAGCTTAGTAATGACAAGACTGGATGTTAGGTTGGGAAGTAGGTCAATCTCAGACCAATTAGAATAAGAGTCTACTAACACTAAGTAATGCTGACAATGCCACTCAAAGATAACTGTTGACCAAGGTAGTTCAAGAATCTGGTTTAACTGAAGGGGCTCTTTTTGTTAATGCGGTGTTGCATTATTACATACTGAAAAAGATGAAAGTACTTTCTCAATCTCTCTTGACATAGACAGCCAAAATATTAGAACTCTTACCCTTCTTTTGATAGAATCAGTTCCTGTGCGGCCACGATGCAAAATCTGAATGTACTCTTGCTGCAAGTACTTGGTAACAATCACTTTAGGACCTTTCATGATGATACCATTGTCTGACAAAATCTCATCTCTCTTTGTAAAATAAGGTCACACTTCTCCTGGTAAACAAGATTGCTTTGAAGGCCATCCTCAACTGATAAAGAGGTTAAGCTTCTGAAGAATTCTATCTGAAGCTGTGTGAATTCTAAGCTCATCAGGAGGTGTGGGAGAAACATTTCTCACTTCCATGGCCTTAAAATCAAGTTGTTCATTGTTATGCTGTTCTGTGTTTTTTTTCTGGGTGATCTGAATAAAGTATCAGCAAGATAAAGAAGTTTGCATTTTGTGTAAACAAAACTGAAATTGTACTTTTGCAATTTGAGCATCATGTGTTGCAGTGTAGCTGGAGCTGTATGCACAGGCTTTGATCTGGATAGGTTGACCATAACTATAATCATGGAACTTCGAACATGCAAACACAACAGCTAAAGGTTCTTTCTCAATCTTGGCATATTGCATCTCAGTCTGGGTAAGAGTTCTCAAAGCATAGGCTGCTGGTCTACCCTCTTGAAGAATGACTACATGAAGACCAAACTTAGAAGCATCACAGGAAAGAGTAACTGGTTTGTGAACATCGTAGTAGCTGAGATTTGGTGGGTTGGCAATCTTTTGTTTCAGGACATCAGTAGCTCTTTGGTGCTGTTCTGACCATGAACAAATTACATCTTTGTGTGTCAGCTCTCTGAGTGGTGTGGAAAGATGGCTTAAATCTGGAATGAGCTTTCCCAGATAGTTGACCATGGCAAAAAAATGTTGTAGGGCTTAGACATTGTCTACAGCTGGGATCGTGAGAATTGTTGTTTGCTTGGAAGGATCTGTTTGTATGCCTGAACTGGTAAACAAGTGACCATCCTAAGTAACTTCTCGTAGCCTGAACTTACACTTCTGAGGATTCAGCTTAAGATTCACTTGTACTCTTTCCAGAACTTTCTTGAGGTTTCTGTCATGTTCAGCTTCACCATTGGCTCCTACTAGAATATTATCTACTATAATAGCACATTGATAGCCAGAAAAAAAATGTATTCCATTACACACTGAAGGACTTCACTGGCAGAATTTATTTCAAATGGGATTCTCAGAAATCTGTAATTTCCAAATGGTGTACCAAATGTGGTTAACAATGAAGATTTTGGTCAAGCAAAATTTGCCAAAAGGAACTCTTTGCATCTAAGAAAGAAAAAATAGTGGCATTTGGCATGAGGTCAGCAACCTCTTCGACTGTGCACATTGAATGATGAGGTCTTTTTAATGCTTTGTTCAGATCTCTTGTAGCAATACATATTCTAATATCATCTGAGCTTTTCTAATGAGCTACTACCATGGAGGATACCCATTTAGTAGGTTCTTCTACTGGACAAATTACTCCAAGTTGCACCATTTTGTCTAACTCGGCTGTGACTCTGCTCTGCATAGCTACTGGAGCTTTCCGTCCTGGTATGATAACTGGGCTGACCTCTGGGTCTAACTTCATAGAGTACACAATTGGTAGTTTGCCTAGTTTGTCTGCAAAAATATTAGCATACTCAGAAAAATAGTTTGAGTTTGAGCTGTCGTCATGCAGGCTTACACGGATGGGAAACTTCTTTATTTAGTGAAACCGGTCCCATTCTCAAACAATCTCTGAGGCTTAATAATGACTGCACATGTCTCTTGACTACAAAAAATTGCAAGTCATAGCTGTTCCCAGCAGCGTAACATGAAAGCACTACGGAACCTTTGGTTTGAATCTCTTCACCACCATCAGCAACAAGCTTTGGACACTTTGCCTAATCAAGTTGTTTTGCATCTTTTACTTTAGCAAATGGTTCTGCTGACATAACATTGCACTTTCAGCCAAGACTCCCATTAATCAAAACAGTACAAAAAAATCTCATTCTTTGCCCACAAATCTACTGCATTAACTATTTCACCAAGCACAGACACACCATCAACATAAATAGTAGGGTCGGAGCTTTCTAACTGATCAACTTGCCTCTTGGAATGCCCTCTTTTAATAAAAGAATGTGCCCTATCTGATTTACAAAATCTTTTGAAATGATTCCACTTATTGCAAGAATGACACTGCTGACCAAAGGTTAAGCACTTTTCTCTTTTGGGTTCGTGATTACCACCACAATTACAACAATTGATTGTGAAGTTAGGTGGCGGCACATGTTTTGACTTTGCCAACTCACCCTTATGCTTCACTGAGCATGCTCTGGAATTTGCTGGAAAGACTCAGGTTTCCAGGGACTGTTACAGGACCTGCAGCAGCTGCCATGTGTTTGGCCCTGTTTTTTTTTTAACCACGTGCTGCATACTATCAACATGAGCTTTGTCACTGTGCCTTCCACAGCTATTCTCATTTGTAAGCACACTTGTATGCCTTTCTGTAAGCTTGTATAGCTGACAAATCTCAATGGCTTTATTCAACGTTAAATCACTGTCTTGAACCAATTTTTTTCTCACTGTGTCACTATTAATACAGTTCCTGAGGACTTCAGGAGAGTCGTCCATCTCTTTTTCTTCATAGTGTGTTTTTCTTATCTCAGTGTGCCACTATTAATACCACAGATAACCCTGTCTTTTTTCAACTCATCATTCAAATCACCAAATCTGCATGTTTTAGCCTTGTTTCTCAATTCAGTTGTATATGCTGCAAAAGTTTCACCAGGCTTTTGATCCCTTATATAAAATAAATGCCTTTCCATTGTAGTATTTTTTTTTTGTGGTTTACACATTTCTCTAAATTTAGTTTTAAGCACTTGGAGTATTCCCTTGTTTCAGCAGGTAGCACTATAAGGTGGTCTTCCCCCTCCCCTGCAAACCCAGCAGGTGCATGCACAAATGAATGCTCTCCTTCAATGGCCTCTGAGCCAGCTAAATTAAGCAGAATAAATGTTTTTGTACATGTGTCTTTGTCAGAAAAGGCAGCCTGTATAAAAATATTGTATTCCTGCTCATACACTCTCTAATTTTCTGCAATATTGTTATCAAACACAAGCAGTGCACGTCTGGGAAATCCTTCTGCCATGCCAACAGATTATAGTAAAACACAATGCAAAGGCAAAATGGCCCTTGTAGTTATGTACAAACATTCACATACACCAGGTACTTGTAATAATATTCGGGTCTATATTATTTAATCGACCATCAAGATGTTCGAAGACTAGAAGTTCGAACGGGGAAGTTCGAAAAATAAAAATGTCAAAGGCGCGGAAATTCAAATTCTTTCCCAGGGAAAGAATTTGGTTGGCTGTTTCCTCGGCTTCGACATTTTCTCTACTGTGGTGCAAAAGTTACGGATTGGGTTAACGTAAGTGTGCGAGTGTGACGGACGTTGGGGTTAGGGTGCGGGTAAGGTAAGTGTGTGATAGTGATGGACTTTAGGGTTAGGGTGTGGGTAAGGTAAGTGTGTAATAGTAACAGACCTTAGGGTTAGGGTTTGGGTTAAGGTTAGTGCATAGATAGTTGTGTATGTAAGGTTTAGTGTAGGTTTATTAGGTTTTTGGTATGCTTGTGTTGTGTGTGTGTTTTTCAGAACAGCAATTTTTTTCCCTGGGAGAAATTTGCTGTTCTGAGGTTTCGATGTTCTCATATTTCGAACTTCCAAGTTCGAACATACGGTGTTCGAAATTTTGGAAGTTTGATTATATGACATAGACCCTAATATTCAAATGCACAATAAGTATTTTGAAATACTGTACTCTGCAAAATATGCTTTGAAATAACTGTATTTTGAAAAATAACTGCAATGTAATACTGCACACACCTGCAAACACTTTGCACACTTCAGATATTTTGAATAGGTTTAGTTAATATGCAGAAGTAGCACATAGTGAAAAAATATGGTAATTTTTCCCTTTTTGTACATTTCATGTGATTCGGATATTGCTTCAAACATTTCTGTAGCCATTTTGAATATTTTTATCAATATGTCACAGTTTTAGAAATTTCGTTTAATAGGAAATTCGTTTGAGCATCTTGAGTGCTTTGTTTTATATTTAGAGCAAAAGAAATAATTTAAGCTACAGTAGTTTTAGTAGCTGGAATTTGTTTTTGACCTGTTTTGTGAGTTGTTTGAGCAGTAGGGATGATCCACTCCTGTATATTCCACCAACTTTAACTGGTTGCCTCATGGCTGTAACTCTCGATCCCATTCTGACACCATGTCGCTCTTCTTATGTGCAATAAGAAGACATTGAGTCTTGGGTTTTCATTTAAGTAATTTATTGTACACAAATACATCAGGATGGATGGCAGGAACATTAAACTTAAACAAACTAGCTAACTAACCGACTGACTACATACTTGCATGCTCACACTCTGGCTGCTCCCTCAAAATAGCACTTGCTTGGACATGCTCAATACTTATATGGATGTGCTGATTCATTGTAAAGCTTCTTAACGCTATATCACACACACTGATCTGCAAAGGTTATTGAGAAAAATTGAATGAAGGGGCAAACCAAAACTGAAAAGATAAATATACTTCCAAAAATAGGTACATTATATAAAGGGTAAATCAAGCCTGAAAATTCATACCCCCAGAATAGGCATAGATAAGACATCTGTTGAAATATTATGTAACTAGAGAAACTTAAGTCAAACCCATGACTGCAGGAAGAAGAGTGATAGCACATCTTAGCCTTACTTCTTTTCACAAAACTGAGCGGTGATATAATGCTGATAATGAGCACAACTCACATGGACAAGAGCCCCCCACCCCCAAAAAAAACGTATCCATGATAGAGTGTGTTTGACTATTAGAGCAAAAATATTAAGATGACAAAATCAGACAGTGGAGTATGGGAAAATTTCCAGAATGATAAAAAACTGATATTGGCTTTGTTGTGAACATGCATAATAACCTGACTGAGGCCCAGCTAGTCCTGGTCTTAGCAGCAACCGTGGCACTTAAGCAGCTGGTTAAGGGAAGGTGAGAGTGAGTGACTGATGTTGTCTCACCTTTGTTGGGAGCAGAGAACTGGTTAATTTCTACTCCAGAAGCCTTGAGTGAAGGAAAGCAATAGACTGGAGTGCCATGCAAGTAGACAGTGGACAAGCACAAGCCCAGCCAAGGGCTGCTCAGACTCCAGTCAAGTGGTGCAGCTGTACAGAAGTGAGAACGTTCATTACGTCTACTGCAGTGGTGCATTACATGGTACTCAAAAAATAAAGTCAGTAATGATAATCAATGACCAGCAGCACAGATCAGAAAGGGGGGAGCACTTAAAGTACAAATCTCATCTCCTGCAGTTAAGATTAGAGCCCCATGAGACTAATTTCTTATGGATGCAAGATACCCCACCAAAAGGGATGATGCAGAAACAGCACTGGAAGACGAATGAGAAGACAGGCTGTTGACTAGAATTTATTATCTATCTGAGAGGTTCCTATTCAAAAAGTCAACTTACTGGAGTGTCAACTTGCATAACAGTGAGGTGACAACAGCAAATGCTTAAAACAATGAACTCCAGAACAGCAAATTTTGCCTCCAAGAAACTAACCACTTGGGCACCACTGACAAACTTTGCCCTTTCCTCTAGTGTAGTGTGATCTCAGAGTTGGTAAATTAAGGTAGGGGGTGTGAGGGACACAGTCCCCCACATGGGAGGGTGTGGGGGTGAAGCCCCCCTCTCTGGTGGGATTTATTTATATATTATTTTGTTTTTTCCACTCCAGTTGGTTTAATGTATCTATTATGTTGTTTTCGTCAGTGGTGGCCATGTGGTTAGTTTCCCAGAAAAGAACATAATCTGTACATTAAACCCACCATAGTGGGGAACACAATATAATGCATAAATCAAACTGAGTGGAGTGGGGATCTTTGTCCTCACACCTCCCATGTGGGGGCCTGCACCCCTCACACCCCCCTACCTAAATATACCAACTCAGTCAGTGGTAGTCAAATGGTTAGTTTCCCAGAGGTGAAATTTGCCATTCTGAGAGTTCACTGTTTTAAGCATTCATTGTTGTCGTCTCACTGTTATGCGAGTCGATGTTCTGGTAAGTCGATTTTTTGAATGGGAGCCATCAGGGAAGGGAGTAAAACAAAGTTAAAAAATAAACAGGGAGGAGAAAATGAGGATTGCTGTGGCAGCTGTAAAGAGTGTACTTAGGTGCTAGGAAAGCCCTAAGTGGGGGCAGTGCTATCCCACTTAATGTAACCAATTTAAAAACAAAGAATTCTGAGCTGAACACAGAAAGGGACATGTGACTGAGGCAACTGTGTCATGATGCCTGCAATAGAATGGTACAATTTTAGATGAGATAAATGTATGCGTCTCTTTTTAAGAACAACTCAAAACCTAGCTATGTCTCCATGGATTGCTCACTTGCATTCCACAGTGCAGTATCCTATTACACAGGGCATCTCATTACCAATCCAGCTGTGACTTGCACTGTGAAATAACACTGCTGATGGAACTTTTATGGGACTCTCCTACTACCAGTACAACTGCATACAACAGGTCACAACTAGTAAATTGCAATGGTTTAGTTTATCTTACAAGTTTTCATGAATCTGAGCCAATAATTCTAAATGTAGACAAAACAGAATCTGTGCCACTTGTTGTACATGCTTAATGTTATATGTATCACCACCTAGCAAATATACTGTACCATCCATCCCAGTTTTCCTACAAAGATTAAATGTTCATAGAATGAGATTTTATTTGTTTTGCATTGTTAGTACTTTTGGCGGAAATCTCTGATAAATATTTTTTTGCAAAACCTTATAATTTTTCTTTTCTGTAAACTGAGGGATATTTTAAGATTTTATTGCATTATGTGTTGCTGGATAATCTGCGGTGGTGGTGCTGCGGTAGCGTTGCCGCCTCACAGTTAGACATTGCCCGTTCGATTCTCAGTTAGAGCGTCTTCTGTGTGGCGACATGCATAAATGGGCGTTCCTTCGTTGAAGGTTGTGCGTTAGGCCTGGCAAGTCAGCACGTAAAAATCTACTGCCAATCATTAGCGGACCGGAGTTCTGCTGTGGCGACCCCTAACCGGGAAAAGCCGAAAGACACAAACGATGTGTTGCTGGATAATCTTTAAAGAATAAGTGCAGTTCATTCTGTTTCAGTGATAGAATTCATAAACATGATATAATCATGATATCTATTACTCTACAATTTTTTTAAAGTTGTAGTTTTCTTCTAGGTCCACAGCTGCTAATGTATAAACTCTTGTCAAGGCTCTGTAAGGTACTTTAGTGCTTTTGACATGAACCCTCTACCTCAGTTATCAAGCACTGACAGATAGATAGCTTATGAGAACTCCCTCATAGCAATTCAGAAGGGCTTATTAAAATGTATCAAAAATACTATAAAATCGTTTAAAAATATTTTTCAGTTGAATGTTTATAATTAGTAAATGACAACATGATATTTATTCTACCTTAATACATGAAAGGCTATGGAACTACTTTATTTGTTTTAATCCACCAATTATTATAATCTGCTTGAATAATTTTCGTGAAATGTAACTTCAACAAACCTTTCATGTGTTTTGTTTAGATTTACTGTGCATTTGTTCCAGACAATTCAAGGAATGCTTTTTGCAGTCGAACAGATAAATTCAGATGAATTTCTACTCCCAAATATAACCCTTGGGTATGGTGTTTATGATTCCTGCGACACAGCAAAAGGAGCACTAGAGGGCACCTTGTCATTCCTGTCTGGGAAGAACAATTTAGCCCCAAATTATCACTGTGGCAAACGTAGTTCAGCTGCTGTCATTATTGGAGATTTTCGCTCTCAGATTTGCATACCAATGGCCAGATTGCTAGGACTCTACAAATACCCTCAAGTATGTCCGACTTGTTTTCCTAATGTTCAGTCTTTGCACATCTTAAATATTACCTTTTATATATTAAATTTCAGTGTAAGAAATGTTAAACTACCAGCAAAAAAAAAACAAGCATTCTGAATGAAATAATGTATAACATTAAATATCCTTTGTAGCAATTAAAGTAAGCTTAACATTTCACTAAAAGGAAGACATACTAAGTATAAGTTTTATTTGATTTCATTTTATTTTTGTTAACTGGGTATGTGGACTGTTCCAAGTATTCTTTTCAGCTTTGACCCAGGCCATGAAATGGTATAAAGAGCAGTAGTATAGTACATTATAACAGAGACATAGCAAATGGATTATCCCACATACTTGCAAAGAGAAATGTATACACCAACAAAGCAACTATGTTTTTGCATAAACACCTAAAGAGAATCAGTACAATCGAAACTACCAGGATCACACTACATTAGGAAATTTAAAATATCGCCATTGAAATATTTGAAAAAAATGGTAAACAGATACTAAAGCAAAATATGAAATTGCATGGATGCTTATAGATGAATTAGAATTCAAAGCATATATAAGATATTTTACAACATTAGTTTGTGGGTTTAGTCAAAATATTATTAGTGCATTGTTTCCAATTTCTTTTCATTTTCTAAATAACTTTAGTAATATGGATGGCACAGTCGTACAGCAGTTAATGTTGCCATCTCACATCAAGAGGTTCTCTGTTTCCATTCTTGGTTAGGGAGCCTTCTGTGCAGAGTCTGTATATCCTCCTTGCATTCATGTGGGTTTTCTCGGGGTGCTCCGATTTCCTAACATGTCACAAAGACATGCATCTGGAGCATTTCTCCCTTGGCCTCCTCTGAAAATTACTTTGTTTCAAGTCGGACTTTCCCGGTAAACAAATACTAAATAAAATAAATAAATATCTTGACCCCCTGGCACAGAAAGATAAAGCCCTGATGCATTTCAGATGACCCATGCTTGAATAGAGGCACAGGAGCTATAGAGACCTGGTGGGCCCATCCTGGAGGGAATGGAAGCAGTTTGGCCCTGACCACTGTTGACACTATCTGGAATATAGCTATGTTAACACAAAATGAACATCTAGCATACCTACAATCCAAGTGCTGCCTGTGTGCTGTTTGGCTGGGAGGTTGTGCTTACACAGAATCATGCACGCACCTCCTGAAGAAGTTAAAACAAGGCCCTCAGTCAGTCAGTGGAGTGCGGAAGTATGATATGCAGGATCTTCAGACGGGCCCACCCCACACCCACCAGGAAACCAATGAGCTAGAGGGCTCTCTCACCAAATGAGGAACGTATAGCCAACCGGGTGCAATAAAGGGAGCCATAAAATTGTATTAATAAATAAGTTATTTGAGACTGCATTTTTTGAAGATAATCTCACTTAAATAATTCAAACACTGCATTATTATAGTTCATCAAAACATATACATTAATAGCTCTTTATTAACATGCCTATAGATACAAAAATAAGACATATTTGCCATGTTCAGGAACTGCATCAAGACACAAATAAAAATAGAAACAACACTGTGTAAATACCTCTAAAGCAATAAACTTTACTGGCTATCACTACATCGCCTAGGAAATCAAGTAAGGGCTTAATTGTGACCCTTATATTTTTTTTCACGTGTGCTCTCCTGTACCAGTGGAGTAGTTTATTTCTAATAAAACAAATTAAATTCAGTACAAATAAATGCCTTTTATGATTTTTAATTCGCATTTTGGCATTAGATTGCTGCTTGGGCAACACCCTACAGAAATATCCCTCCTTTATCCTTACCCATGTATCAAATGTTCTATACAATACCAACGTATAGAATTCTGACATTTTGGCAATAGGGCTTCAACACTGTGAATGAGTCCTCTGCTGTGGTGACAGGTGTGGTCAGTGAGATGGACAAAGTATAATCCAAATGGGAGAAAGACTAGCAACAGAGTATGAAAGATGCAAACAAAAAAGAAATATTAAGGTAGTGCAGGCAGTGACTGGTCATATATTTCTGAAATTGATTGTCTTTCTGCATTATTTCCTAATCCATTTCCTTGATTGTCCACCTGTAGATGAAACATTCTTATATCACAGTTAGGAGTTTAACCTATGTAAATGCAGAAACCGCAAATTTCTTGGTTCCCAGGCCACAGGTGAAATATGAGGCTTTTCTAAATTTTTTATATTTTGTATTCTTTTGACTCTGAACACTGGTCATCACACTGATGCTTCCAACTTACCCATGCAAATTATATCTCAGATTAGTCAGAGACTAAAAAACAAAACAGATAGGGTAGACCATTTAGTAGTCTATGCTCTTATCAAGCTAAACTGAGGTGGTGGTGCTGCGGTAGCGTTGTCGCCTCACAGTAAGACATTGTCCTGTTCGATTCTCAGCTAGAGCGTCTTCTGTGTGGAGACATGCATGAATGGGCGTACCTTCGTTGAAGGTTGTGTGTCAGGGCCGGCAACTCGGCACGTAAAAATCTACTGCCAATCATTAGCGGACCAGAGTTCCGCTGTGGCGACCTCTAACCGGGAAAAGAGGAAAGACAAAACAACATGCTCTTATCAAGCTACTCAACACATAACTTTACAGGCACAGGCTTCTGCCAAGGGAGGAGACATCTGAAAGTATAAATGAACACTTTCAGGTAGATACACAAGGCGTTCATTTGATTGGTTGACCGTAAAACTGCAGACAAGTGATGTAACACTGATCTGTATTGCTACTTTTCAGGATTATAAAAGTCCCTTAAGCTTGTTTTCATTCATTTTCTCCTATTTCTGCCTTGTTTTTAAGTTGATCTACAAAATCTACATGCTGTTCTGAAATCACATAAGAACAAATGGGCAAGAAGGTGAATGAATACATTATTTTTAGATAATGTTTAGTAAAGGTGGCACATTGCTCCTCCTTATCCACAAATAGCTTTAGGAACATTTTGCAAACTTGCTGCTTCTGCTTGTCTTTTTACAGCTTGTGTAGCCAGCAGATACCACATTTTCTCCTCATTACTTGGTTAATAAGTACTACATTTATATTGACTCTGGCACATTTTTTTACTAATTCCATGTTTAAATAATTTCTGTATGAGTTACTATACTTATTCAAATATATACTGATATTTTTGAGGTATGAACTATGAGAAGTTGAACCATAACCTGCAAATAGCAAACTGGACAAGTCATACTTATCAAACTACACAGTCACTGAAAGTGTCAATGACAAGATAAATAAAGTAAACCCTGCAAGACACACATCTCACTAAATTCATGGATTAACTCCACAGTCGGGCAACCACAGGGAAAAGGGAGACACCATGCAATAATGAAGAATTGAGAGCTTGTAATGCAGTCGATTCATGCAAACTACTCTGAGACTTTTGCATATGATTAAACAAAACTGGGGAGGCTGCATTTGATTATTTATTGTTTGTGCAATGGGTGATCTTCCTGTATGGGTTATGGCAATGACTGAGTAGTTAGCAAGACAAACTGCAGTACACATGAGCATCTGATACAATGATGTCAGCACATTGGCTCTGCAAACAAGGTGGCGCGGAGCCTAGATTTTGTATTAATCTCACCTTTGTGTGCTAAACCTGAATCTAACCCTGCCCCTTTAACTAACTCTGCCCCTACATGTTACCTTGAGAAAACCCCTTTCCCTAAGAATACCACTGCATAAGTCCCTCTCATGCAATCCCTATATACTAGCAGATATGCACAAAACTCAATCTATCCCCTTATCTAGATCTTACTCTAACCCTGACCTGCAAACACTTGCATATACCCTCTTAAAAATGTATCTATCTCACTAGATTAAGTTTTTAAAAACTCGAAATTCATATATATGAGATGATGTGATTGAATTTCTGAAGACAGGAACATTAAAAAACACAAATATCAATCTTGTTTTACGTTTTTGCAGTGGGAGGGCAAGCCCCCATGATCCCCCTACACGCCCAGCAAATCCGAGATTGCACTGCATTGAGGAATATGGTAAATTTTCTGATCCACAATTTATAGCTCCATTAAAAATGTTAATGTTTTCAGAAATTCAATTACATCATCTCACTGATATGAATTTTGAGTTTCTGAAAACTCAGTCAATCGGTAGGGATCCCTTAAAACAGACAGCTACTTAATGTAAGTCACAGCACATCCACAATACAAACAAATCGTCAACATTCTTCAGTGATATAAACTCAGCACTTTTCAAGGAGTGTAGTGTATAAAAAAATGACAGCAGTACAGTCCCTCTGCACCACATGCTCCTGAGATTTCAACCTCATTACCACAATCAACAGAACACGCTGGAGGTACAGATTCATAACCCACAGATAACCCATGCTATGGAATACATTTCCCATACATGTCAAGCAGAGCACCTCACTGGCTTTCTTCAAGAGAAATCTTGATGAGTGGATGGGAAATAGAAAATTCAGGAACTTAAGACCAAAGGCTGATGTAGTGATAAACCAGAAGTTAGAAAATAAAAGCTGTTTAACGTTTTCACTATTCCTTGCCCAAAAACTCCAGTAATTTATGGAATACCAAAGATCCATAAATCTTTCACACAGCCACCCATGAGATCTATAGTCTCAGGGAGAGGCTGGGTAACAGAACCTGCTTCTATATATTTGCAAGAATGTTTGAGTATCAGAGGATTCTAAAATGGCTGCTGACTAGGAAACACTGTCTTCTGTGTGCTCTTACTACTGCCAGAAAATCTACTAGAATCACCTGTTGTGACATCATAAAAAGTCAAAAAAGGATTTTTCAAAACAAAACGAATTATAATCTGCCTACCTTTCAAAAAATATTGCTGGATTTGTGACTTGGAAAGGCTGATACATCTTTGCTTCCTCTAAGGGAGTAATAGCACTCACAGCCACATGTGTCTAGGCCGAACAGCACAGCAAAGAATCTACAGAAGCACAAAGAAATAAAGGAACGTAAAGAAAAAGGAGGAAAAAATAAAAATCTGCTCAAGATGGAACAAATGGAAGCACAATCTTCAAAAACTAGACTTTCACTAATTTCATCTCCAGAAAAGGAAACATCTACCAAAAGGCAGAAAACAACCAAATCACAGCCTGAGGCCTCCAAGCAGCCACAAAAAACAAGGGAGAACATCCCTTTACAATTGAGGATTTCAAGACGCACTATCTCCACTTCAGTCTGAAATACAAACATTTTCCTCAAATTTAACCCTTTTTGGTAACAACCTGGAACAAATCATTACCAGAATAGACTAAAATGATGCAAAAATCTTGGAAAATTAAATCAAAATACAGGAACTTCAAAAAACTACTTCCACAAATGAAGCTTCTATAAAAGAAATGCAGCAAAAAATAATTGATCTGGAGGCTAGAACAAGGCGTAATAATGTGCTGATCAGAGGAGTTCTCAAGAAGTTTGAGCAATCACAACTGCCCACTATTGCACAGGAAATTGTTGGACTTTTACTAGATAATAAAGATCTTGCACAAACATTCTCAATTGAAAGAATCCATAGGGCATTGAGAAAATCACAAGCATTGGATATGCTCAGACAAATTTACACAAGGTTACTTAATGCTTCCCATGCCCAGTCAATCCTACAAGCTGCTAAATCTAAGAAGTTTGTGATCTGGACAGGTTCAAAAATTACATTTGCTTAGTACTTGCCATTCCCTATTATACAAGAAAGACAATCCCTCTCGCCCTTCTGCAAGTTTCTTATAAATAAATCCATCAAGTTACAAATTAAATATCCAGCCATCTTATCCTTCCAGCACAAAAGTGCAATGTACTCTATAAAAAACCTACAAGTAGCGAAAGCTACATTCCTAAAAGCATTTGGTGAATCTCCGACATCCTCCTAAAAACCATCAAACAGGACTACCTATGTGCATCTTCTTTTTTAAACAAAACCTCAAACAAACTCATAACTCTCAAAAAAGCATATAATCTCCTGTATTTGTACAAGCTTTGAGATACTGTTCATTACACAATGGTTTGTAATCTCAGCGATCAAATCAACTACTCGAACGCTTAGTCTCAACAAGATGCCTTTCTCCTTACCTCTAAATGAAATCCGTATCCCGAGGCCATGTCCAGGCTCCCGTCTCAACATTCCAACAGTAGGCCAAGATTTTGTGTGTCCCAACTATCCCTCATGTCCTCTGTGTGCAACAAGATAACAGGTCCTACAGGAATCCTCCTCCCTCTTCAAATGCGCAGGCTTGTTCTGTGTCTAAATGAGCTCCACCGCAAAAACACGACTTCCGCCTTTTTCCCCTCTACTCGCTGAGCAGGAAAATCCAAGTTCTGGTTATAGAGGAGAAGAAATAAGTTTCTCACTGAAAAAACTCTTGTATGGATTGTAAGTCTTGATCTGTGTTTTTGTAGGGGAGCGCCATTCTGGAGGAAGTGAGTTCACTAATTTTGAATAGGCGATGGCATCTGTACAAAATAATAACTTAACTTTAAAAAACTGTGTGGAATTGTACTATTCAACCTTGAATACATTCAGAATCAGAACACTGGAAAATGTTTAGTACTTTTGAAAAGAGTCGCTTAATACTATCAAAAATTTGAATACGTCTTTCTACTTTAAAGGTTGTTTTATGAATATCTGTGTGCATATGTATCTGTGTGTGTGTGTGTGTGTGTGTGTGTGTGTGTGTGTGTGTGTGTGTGTGTGTGCGTGTGTGTGCGTGTGTGTGTGTGTGTGTGTGTGTGTGTGTGTGTGTGTGTGTGTGTGTGTGTGTGTGTGTGTGTGTGTGTGTGTGTGTGTGTTGTCCTTATCAATGTAGAAAGTATTTTGACAGTTCTTATTAAAATGAACAAAGAGCAGTGTCAGTTTTATAAAGCTCTGTGTCACAAAGGAAAAATACTTAACTATTTTATGTACGATAATGAGGCAAGTCACTATCAACTACATTTCATTAGCTTATCTTTACTACTATACTCTCAAATCTATTTAAATATATGCACATTTATTTAGTCTGTTCATACTCCCACCCCTGTATATTAATGTTTTTCTTTTAGCCCTAGATTTTAAGTATCCATAGTTTAAATCTTGGTTGTCATTTAAATTGTTTTAAAACATACTGTGGGTCAAATTATCTGTTTACTGTTATTTTTTTCTCTTTAAGGAATGTGCATTTGATTTATTTTTGTGATTCATGCCTCGGTGCTGGGCTTAGCGCCACCATGTGGTACAATGATATATTTTGTCTCCTAATACTCAAATTAAATATTTTCTAAAAAGACAGAACCGTTTATAAACAGATGTGAATAAGCTAGAAAGATTACAAAAGTATTGCTGTCTCAGTTCATACAAACCCAATGCAGTTACATTATTAACATGAAGAATGCTGCAGTTATAATATGATAACCAGGGAATATGGGGGAGGTATAATGCGGCCTGCATACACTGATGTAGCAGTCCAGGAAAGCAAGTATCCCACTTTAGGATCTACCGGTTTATCATAACCAGAGTCAGATTCAGATGGTGTTTGTAACAGTCCTGTGGTGATGCACTATATAATGAGAAGACAAAGGAATCCATAGAACTGTATCTGCCAAAAAACCTTGGTCCTAACAAAAAACAAAAACAAAAAAAAAAAGTTGCAAAATAAAGTATGCTGGTCAGACTGTTTAGGGTGTCTCGCATAAGTCAGATAAGTAGGGTATTACTGCGTACTAAAGCCCATGCTTTCTATATCCAGAAGTCCAGAAAGGGTCTTCATTGTTGACTAACATACAGATACACCCTGCTTTAAACATCAGTCAAATCTTGCCTTAACAACAACCTAATACTACTTGATGAGAGGTCTGGTTAGAGAGGTGAATACAGCATATATACTTTGAAAATGCTTTCTGGCAAATATTAATCAAGCAATATCAATGAATATTAAGATAGAACCAATGTATGGCTTTGAGGACCTCAGTTGCAGCCCCCACAGTTATTTCCTCCTGCTAAGGCATTCTGAAGAGCTGGGTAGCAGAAAGCATGCATGCCTGAATCTGATGTCCGGCTCTAAGGAGCTTCATAAAACTCTTCTTTATGTCATCTTTATAGTAGTTTATCCATGACTTTAAACAAAACACTTCTGCAGCTATGCTGATGCATTACACTCATCTGTGACCTCTGACTCAGAGTTAGTAAATCGACAAATGCATTGTTTTTTTTTTCCCGTCCTATAGCTGTTGTGAAGTACACTAACATGCTTGCGCTCAATATGTCAACAATTCATTTCATCTACATGTGTGTGTTTGTGTGTACATATGTGTATATGTGTCTGTGGATATGTATATATAGATGTCCTGGCTTTTGGCGATATGTAAAGACTATTATATATTTTTAAATGACTTATTGAACATCCTAAGTAACAATAACTACACTTCATTCAGCCTTGAAAAGGCATAACACCCTCAGTTGTTACATTTATCATATTTTATTGTTTAAAATAGATAATTAGGATGTATAATTATTGCTTGGTTCCAAGTACAAGACCTTACTAGGAGCCAGGCCTTTTCATAGACAACTTAAAGCACTGGTATAAAGCTCCACCTGTTAAATATAAGGGAAAAGGTACCCCATTATGTCTTGCCAGTCGGAGGTACCCTCACTTCTCTAATACATTGTCTAAACCCTAGTAAAGCCATTTTTTAGTCTGGGCTGTAATTTTTCAGGTTAGGTACTTAGGTACTTTAGGGTGACTTTGCTGTATGGTCATACGGGGATAGGTACAGTCAAATACTAATCTAATGTCAAGAAAAATCCTCTCTGTCAGAACCAAATACATATGCTGATGTATACTATAAGCCAAAAAGTTTTTTTTTACTACTGATATTTTAGAGCAAGAAGCACGTCTGTGTGTGTAGTAAGTTGGATTTTGGAATGTTGAGAATTTTTTGTAAAGTAGTTAATTTTGTAAATAGTGTTTTCTTATCTCTTTCAGATATTTATAGAATGTGGTTTAGCACGGGTAGTGATCTGAACGAGGTGACTATCACCTTACCCTACCTTTGTCCTAAACTTACCTCATTTAAGGGAAACAATCCTGTCTGCTTTCACTCCAACTGCCTACTTCTACTTAAGCTAACAACTCATTTGCTTGTAAATTTTTCTAACTTTAATAATAACAACATGACTCCTCCATCCCACTAGTTACTTGGATAAATGTTATCGATAGACTCATGGAATATAAAAGGGTTGCAAAATAATAGAAAAAGGAATCTAGTTTTACATTTAATCCAAAAATCTTCATTTGAAATTACTCTTATTCAGGAAATGCACATGACAACGGCTCAATGGACAAATGATGCTAGGAAGAAATGGATAAAACAAATTGTAACAGCTGGTGACAGCACGGTCTCCAAGGGGGTAGCAAAGGATCAATTATAACCTCTGGCTGGGATCCAAATGGGAGATGGTGTTACCTAACATGTTCTATCCCATCCTACAAAAAAGAAATACTTATATTAAATGTCTATGGTTCCTGTATACACCAGTCCTTGTTCCTATATGAAATCTTTTTGCTCATTGAAAAATTCAACAATCATCTGCTGATCCTTGGTGGGGACTGGAATATTACAATCAGACCGGAATTAGACAGAACCTGTAAAAGCAATAAACAGCCCATAAGTACTACTAATACTATAAGAGATATGATGAAAGTTTTCAACTTGTTTGATCCTTTTGAACTTTTTAGAAATGTCCCCAACATTAGTAACTATACATTTTTCTCTGCCTACCATAAATCCTGGTCCAGGATAGACTTCTTTTTAATATCAACATTTTTTGCTTCCTACGATATAATATATAGCAGTGACCCCAGAACTATTTCTGACCATGCCAAAATTAACCTACAACTAAATATATGTAAACATAACCATGAGAATCTCATCCCTACAAATTGGTCCCTTAATCCAACCCTCTTGAACAACATGACTCTCCATAGAGAAATTCAAGAATTCCTGTCACAGACATTTACCTCCTTTGAAATGTCTGATATACCTATAGATGTTCAATGGGCGGCTGTCAAAGCTACTTTAAGAGGTACCCTTATCCAAAAATCCTCTCTAATTAAAAAACAATCTAAATCCCGCACTTTGGTGCTAGAATCAGAACTAAAAATAATAGAATCAGATCTACAAACCAAGTTCTCTCCTGACATTGAGAAACAAATATCCACCATTCAAAAGCAACTTCACTAATTACACCTTAGTCAATACTCACTTATGGAATCCAGATTTATCCATAAGTATGCTGAATGGGCGCAGACACCATCGAAGATCCTGGCTAGGATTATAAATATCAGATCCCCACCTACTACAATAAAGCATATTATTCATAAGGGTCGCTCCTACTTCACAGATAAGGAAATCATTCAGGTCTTTCAGGAAGTATATGAGGAAATTTATGGACCCCAAACACTTGAATCAGAAGGCCTACAGGACTCTTTCCTTAATGAATTACAATTTCCAATAATAAGTGATACTCACTTTAAATTACTTAAGGCACCTATAACCTGGAATGAAATCTCGTTGGCTATAAACAAGCTGAAACCAGACAAAGCCCCAGGACCAGATGGTTATGTGTCAAAATTCTACAAGTCCTTCAAGAAAATACTTGCCTCCGTACTTCTTAAAGTTTACAATTACATTATTCAGTTTGGTATATCTGATTTATATCTCAACAATTCCAAGACCATTTTTATACCAAAATCAAATGATAATAACATTAGCACAAATGACTACCATCCAATTGCCTTAATTAATATTGACATAAAGATTCTATCATCTATCTTAGCAAATAGACTAAAAAGCATATTACCACATATTATATCTCATGACCAACTGAGTTTCATGAACAATCGGCATGTTTGGGATAATACTCTAACCATTGAAGCCATAACATATATAACAAATCTGGACAAATTCCCTAAATATGCATCTGTCGATGCCCAAAAAGCTTTTGGTCAGGTAAACTTAAACTTCCTCTTTTAAACCTTGAAACACTTCTCCATCCCTGATGAATTTATCAAAATGGTTTCAACCCTTTACATTAAAGCCTCCACTACCCTCAATATAAACAAAAAAACTCCATACCAATTCAGATTATAAATGGTACAAGGCAGGGTTGTCCACTCTCACCCTACCTATTTAATAACTATCTTGAATTATTATTGCTAAAACTAAGCCAGAAAACTTTCCACCGTTCAATCTACTTATATAAAATACAAGTGAAATATACTGCCTTTGCAGACAATTTAAACATCTATCTAGAACTTCCATCAACGGAACTTGAAAAAATTCTAAGTTGAATAGACAAATTTTCACAAATCTCAAATTACGCCATTAATCCTAACAAATCAATAATCTTTCCGCTAAACCCCCTTGGTCACAAAGAATTCTTTATTTCAGAAACAACAATCACAGTTAGTTATTCCCTAAAATATTTGGGTATAACCTTTGCTCACCCTCAACAAGAGCTAATTAATGGTAATTTGTACAAAACATGGTCTAAAGTCATTGAAGATCTCACAAGATGGAAGAGTCTAAACCTATCCCTTCTCTCAAAAGTAGTTATTATAAAAATGAATATTCTCCCCAAACTCCTTTTTCACTTCTTCGCTCTTAACCAAAACATTCCAAACACTTTTTTTTTGAAAATAAATGTTACACTGGGGAAATTTATCTGGCACCCTAAAAATGTTAGAATCAGCTGCAACAAACTTACACTTCCCAAAGATAGAGGAGGCCTGGCCCTACCAGACCTTCTAACATATTACCATATAATTAACGCCAGTCATACTATACACATTGCTAACTTCCAACAATCAAACAAGGACTGGAACCCCTTATGGATAAAAATTTACAATACACATATAAAAGCGTCTAATCTCAATCCTAGAGCAATTGTCTTTCTTAACACTAAAACTCTTAAAGAACATAAAATTCACCCTATATTAATAAAGAAATATCAATGGGTTCCAAAAACTGATAACATCCCTTGGCTTGCAACACTCTCTAATGATGGCCCAACCAATCCATCTTAATTCAAATCTTAAATTGGGTAATAGCATGCTAAATCTTGATAGTTACCCTCTCATTAGGAACTGTACAGTCTTGGACTTCTATACAGTCAAAGATTTACCATTTAATGACATCATATCCTCTTTGGCAGTAAATAAAAAAATACTATATAATCCTTAAACAAATACTCGACCTAATATCTTTGGTCACTGACATGATGTCAGTTTCCCCCCTGGAATACCAACTTTAGCAGGCACTAATAACCCAACTTCTATCAAGATCTAAAATGCTTTCGAAGGTCTATAGACTAGTAACAAAAATAAAACACCAAGACAATATATCATTCTCTAAATACTGGGATGGACAAAACAGGGAAATTACACTTAGCCAAAAACTCGATGCAATTGATGCAACAATAAAATTAACCCCCTTCAAAAAACTAATCTATACCCAGCTCATGATAAACAATAACGCCTATCACACACCATTATTCCTAAATAAAATTAACCCAGACACCTCACCTCTATGCCCAACTTGCCCTAATTCTGTTGCAGACATACTCCACATTTTCTGGTCCTGTAAAAACGCGTATAAATGCTGGTGCTCCTTAAGAGCACGACTGGAGAAAATGGGATACATGAAGTCAACCCTGTCCTGGGAAATGGCGCTATTAAATATTTACCCAGGTTCATTTAAATCTGAAACTAAACATATTATTGTGACATTGTGTGCACTACTCAAAACTTACATTACTTTAAACTGGCTAGACAGAGCCAAAATGTCCGGGAAGGACTTCCAATCGATGTCTGTTAAATATATTTTGGCAAGTAAACTAAAGACAACAAGCAAAAAGAAATTAAGTTACTTTCAGAAATATTGGAATAACCTTCTAGATGCTCTCAATCAATATCCTACTTAAGTAGACCTCCATCCCTCCTTTTTTTCCTTCGGGCCTCTTCTTATTCCCCTTGTTTCTAATTCACCTAGTTCATGTGGAATGTTAATTCTGCGGTAAATACTTTTCCTCTTTAATATCTTTCTCCATCAGAACCCTTGAATGATTACAAATAATACAACCCCCTAGAATATATTTTCCTACATTTGTGCAGGCACTAACATCTAGCTTCCTTATACTAACACCCATTAAGTGACAGTCGTATGTATATATTGTATATAGGTAAATCAAATAAGTTTTTAGGCGTACTGATACACCTTCACACACCTGCATAAATTAATACCTGTCCGTAAATTTTGTTACATCTATGTCAGCTAATATCCTAATCACTTGTTTAATGAATGTTAATATTTCTCTTTGTTATATTAGAACTGACTGTACTTGTTCCTAAGCAGGTTGTATGAAGTATTTTCACTTATTTGTTTTGAACCTATTTGCATTGTGTGACTTGTAATTGATTCTGTATTTGTGTCTTTAAAAATGCTAATAAAAATCAGATTGCAAAAAAAAAAAAGAATGTTTAAGTAAGTATTTACCACATAATCGGAGTTATATAAGAGACACAAATGATTTCTTAATCAAGCTGAGAGACTGGAACACAATGAATAAATGTAATGATTTTGTTTGTATCATTGGATATCAATTCATTATTTACTGTAATTCCAAATTAATATGGCATAGAAGCAATATGGGCTTATTTAAATGAAGAAACAACTAAACCAGCTAATGAAATAAAACTCTGTCTCTTATTAGACCTGGTATTAAGTAAAAATGTATTTTTATTTAATGAGCAACCATATATGGGTCTACCACAGTAAACCGACAGTACACAACACCGACACCCACAACACCGACACCACAAGAACGAAACCACAAAAACACGAAAGTTCACATGCCCGACAAACCACAATCCCAAGAGTTAACTAAATAAAAAGTTTGCTGTTCCACACAACACACACACACACACACACAATATAAGCACACCAACAACCTAAAAACCTACGCTACACCTTACACACAACTATCTATGCACTAACCTTAACCCAAACCCTAACCCTAAGGTCCATCACTATCGTACACTTACCTTACCTGCACCCTAACCCTAACTCACTTAATCCGCCCCTAACCCTCAAGTCCCTCACTATCGCACACTTACCTTACCCGCACCCTAATCCTAAGTCCCTCACTATCGCACACTTACCTTACATGCACCCTAACCCTAAATCCCTCACTATCGCACACACACCTTACCTGCACCCTAACCCTAAATCCCTTACTATCGCACACTTACCTTACACGCACCCTAACCCTAAATCTCTCACTATCACACACACACCTTACATGCACCCTAACCCTAAATCCCTCACTATTGCACACTTACCGAGTCGCTTTACATGTTTACTATGTCAGAGTTTTCGCTGTCGGGATTACGAGTTGTCAGTTATCTGCTCCGTCGGTCTTCTGGTATCGGTGATGTGATTGTCATTCTTCCAAGCTTTCCGTCTAATGTAGGGAACCCCCATATATACAGATAGCTGGAGTAGCCATAGGTACCTCCATGGCAAATACTTATGCAAATCTGGTTATGCATCAGTGGTAAAACTCAGTTGTATTTAATAATGAGCAAGCTATAAATAACAGGGTTTTGTTTTATCAAAGATTTGTTGATGATTGCCTCCTAATACGGAATGGTACTGAGCAAATGCTGAATGAGTATGTGGAATATTTAGAGAGTACCACTGCATTTTTTACATTCAAAAAGCAATGTTCAGCTGAAAGAATTTCCTTTTTGGATGTACTACTTGAAAAGGAAGGGAATGTGATTGTAACAAGTGTTCATAAAAAGGAAGTGCAAGTTAATCGGTATGTGCATAAAGACAGCATGCACCCCCCACATTTTTAAAGAAATAGTGAAAGCACAACTTAGGACAAGTAGGTTAAATACTAGTGGCAGCAAATGCAAGCTGCAGATGTCTGAACTAGCAAATGCATTTATAGAGAGAAGATCTGCAAAATCTATGGTGGATGAGCTACTAAATGAAGTTTGTAATAGTAGAACAGGTCTAATAAAACCTATTTTTAATACTATAGTTGTAGTATAGTGACTAAAGAGGAAGAAAATAAGGTTAGGTGTCTAACTACTTATAATGCTAAGACTAGGGAACTAATGAAATTATTGAGAATAACTGGAACACCTCGATGGCTATGCCAGAACTACGTCAGATACTTCATAATAAGCCAGATTTTACATACAGGAATTTAAAGAACTTAAAAATGCGATTGTATTATAAAGATTTTAGGCATCAGAAGAGAGCTCAGAAAATATATACAACAGGCACACACCCATGTTTGAACTGCAGCTGCTGTACTGATTTTTTTATGAAGGACAACAATATGTACATCCATCTAGTTTCAAATAAAAAATATTTTTTTAAATGTACAGCAGCATGCAATAGTACATATGTAATATATCTTGCTACCTGCCTAAAATGCCCCTCATTTTATGTTGGGAAAAGTAGAAGGAAGCTAAAGGAAAGAATAACAGAACATAAATCAGAGATACATAGACAAATACAGCAGAATGCGTTAAGTAAGCATATTTTGGAGGAAGGTACTGAGCACACCTTCAAATTTAGGGTGATAGAAACAGTGTATAAGCAAGTAAGAGGGCGTGATGCTAATAACCTTCTGGAGAATAAAGAATACACATGGATCTTAAGACTGCAAGCAGATGTATTACCAGGGTTGAATAACATGTTTAATATTAAACCAGTTTTAGCAACTAGACAAATGCAATTCCACTAGGTATTTAAATGTGTATATACATATATATGTATGTTTTGTATATGTGCAAATAATTTGAACATGTAAAAAATGTTTGTAATAAATATTTTTAGACTGATAGATTTATTAAGTATATGGTTCTAGTAAGTATTTATAAATTGAGCTGAAATTATGTCTGAGTACTTTTTAAGGAAGCTTTTTAAGTAACTGGTATATCTCTAAGCTAAAGTGTTAATTGAATTATTGTAGAGATGATGTGATTAGCTGGCCATGCTCACATGATTTTAGTTTTGTTTTACAAAAACTGAAAGAATGTTACAGACTGTATAATGCACTGAAGAATAATTTATATCTGAAAGCTTTGCTGTAATAAAGTATTGATGTTCTTGGAGTTGGAATTTTTTTGTTAAATAGAAAATTCACCCCAGGATCACTGCAGTGGCTTTACTTGACAGAGTCACTGGGAACTAAGGTCGGGTGGCACGATGCCAGGGTAATCCTATGGGCTAAGCTTGTAAAGCTCCCAGGGCCATTAGCCTAGTACATACCTATGAACCTATGAACCTATGACAAAGTGAATTGAACACCACCCTCTCACACATGCACACGCACTCATAGATCTATATGTACTCCACAGTTTGCTTAAGATATGCAGATTTATTTTATACTTAAACAAAACAACTGCAGTAAAAGAACTTTCATAAACAAAAATCACAGAGTACCTGTCTGTGTCAGTATTTTTTTTTAAAACTTCAGAATCCCTGCAAACAAAGATCCATCTCCAAAAATAAGTCTAGTGCTTTTCCTCTTTGTAATACTCGCAGGAATTTAGTTCATGTAAATGTTCCCCATGAGGGTCTCTCCTTCTCTAGCTCTGCTGGATGCCTTTGCAGGAAGATATCAGACATCCTCCATAAAGACTCCAAAATGATTCAACTTGCTGAAGTATAACACAAATAACTTTTATCTCAAGTAATGATGCCCCACCATGATGGTCCAACCTCTTTGGTGTGAAAGGACTATAGCCCTCTTTCTTATTAATCACAAACCAGATGACAGTAATTAAACTAACTAGCTAGTGTAGGCTTGCAGCTATGCTGACTACATCATAAGTTTTAAAAACAAATCATTTATTTACATCCATCCTTTCAGATACCACATTGGGAAGAAGCACCACACTGTCACACTGTTTTATAGTGTGTGTGTGTGTTTGTGTGTGTGTGTGTGTGTGTGTGTGTGTGTGTGTGTGTGTGTGTGTGTGTGTGTGTGTGAGCACATGCACACACATACACATACATGTACTCAGCTAACATACTCTTAGTGATAGAAACACCTGCACAGCTTTAGTTTAATTATTTAGTAATTTATGAAGCCTTAAACATACTTAGGTGACTCTATGAATAAAATGATTAAATCTGGAATCACCCACCTGCACTACCTGACTAATGTGTGCTAGGCCCAACCCTAACCTTGCCCCTGTCCTAAGCCAAGTCTTACTCCTTACCTTTCCAAAAACGCTTTCCATAAGAGCGATCAGTGAACAAGCTACTACTGACTGAGATTCCTATGGTCAAGCATTTATTAGTTCACTCACAGGCTGTCAGTCATAATCCAGCAAAACCTGGTTTGTCAACCAGGAGAAGCCAAGAGAACAGAACTTGCCTTCCATGCAGGACCTGCACTAAAATCCATTCCCAAGTTTAATGAGTCTGGGTTGTGATCAAGGAACTGTGGTTACTTTTGTAGAAAGTCATCAAAAGTGAATAAGAGTAGAATCAAATAAAATGATATGTTTACATCATATCAATTATCAATATCTATAATATATATATATATATATATATATATATATATATATATATATATATATATGTATATATTTATATATATATATATATATATAGAGAGAGAGAGAGATGCAGATATGTTTGTGTGTGAGACAGAGAGAGAGAGAGAGAGAGAGAGAGAGAGATGAACAATCTTTGCAATGGCTATATAAGATATTTAATGTTTCACACAAGCCAGACCTTGACATATTTCAGTTATTCAGTTTTCTTAGTTCTTCATTTAGCTGTATTAATTGCTTATGTTTCTGTCAAACAGGGATTATTTTTGAAAATAAAGAAGATGTTGAACATTTTTTCAAATACAGCTATATACAAAGTTTTTGGGAAATGACTGCAGAAAAAAATAAGTTGAAAAGAATGTCTTATGATAATCTTAGAAAAGGCATATGGGTATTATGAACATATGTTAGATAAGATAGTAAGGTGAAGCATTTGGCAAATAAGAATTAGAAGAAGAGGAGAGGAAGTATAAAATAAGGAATGTATTAATAAAGTTGAGGTAATATACTGGCATAACTGGTATTTTAGGTATTATGCACACTCTTAAAGAATATAGCCTCTTCCCTCGAAAGATTATCCCCTCAACTATCGCCTCAGATTGTGGATGGTTCTGGACAGTCTACCTATTTAATGCCAAATTCCAAGCTGAACCCCATATCTCTGATTCAGAGATACTTCCCCCTGGATACCATATTATTAGAAATGACCAACCTATAAAAAAAGGTGGTGGCTCTGCCATAGTTTACTCTAAATCACTAATTGTATTTCCCCTCCAAATTCCAGTTCCTCAATTCAAAAATACTGAACTTACAGCTGGACTACTGAAACTAAATAGACACAAAAATATCTGTATTATTGCCCTATATATCTCCCCTGGGAACAATATCCCTATCCTTGAAGACATTCTCCAATGGGCATCTACTAAAGTTAACTATGAAACATACATCTTAGGTGAAGTAAATACTGACTGGAACAAAATTAACTCTCTCTCTCTCCTTCCCAAGCCATCAACCTTTACAACTTTACTCAAACAATACACCATATAACCCGACCCAACAAAACTAACCCCCTCAGGATCCTCTATTGACTGGATCCTAGTCTCCAATCCAAATAAAATCACCAATTCTACTACAATTCCGGACACTATTAGTGACCACCTCCCAGCCTTTATTCATCATGCTACCAACTCTTCTCCTCACCAACACCAATACATCCTAACTTGTAATCTTAGTAACTTTAACCCTACAACCTTCTCAAACCTATTTAAACAAATGAAGTGGCAAGACCTTAAAACTCTCCCTCTTGATGCTGCTATCGACCACTTCACCTCTGTTTTCTTAAATATGCTTAACTCTCTTGCCCCTATCAGAAATAAAAGGGTAAAAATAAATACTGCTCCTTGGTTATCTAAACATACTAAAGAAATTATGCATCAAAGGGACAAACTATGGAAGCTGTTCCAAAACAATAAACTGCCCAACACCTTGCTCCAATATAAGCAACTACGTAACCAAGTAAAACAACAAATTACCAAGGACAAAAAATCCTATTACACCAACCTCCAGTCTAATAATAACAACAACCCCAATAAATTCTGGAATTCAATAAACTCTCTCCTTAATCCCGGCTCCAAAAATAATCCCTGCCCTGACCCAAGTAAATCTGACCTAGAACTATGCTCAGAATTTAACTCTTTCTTCATACAAACAATATCTGACCTAACCAAGACCTTCCCTAGCAATAACCCATCTGTTCCCCCTCCAATTCCTCCAATAACCCTCCCCTCAGGTTTGAGCTCAAACCTGTCTCAACTAATTTTATAAAAAGACTTCTGTCTAAACTTAAACCCTGCTCTAATGCCCCTGACAATATTCCCTCCACTTTCCTAAAATGTGCCACAGATGGGATAGTACTCCCAATCAGCATCATTATTAATAGATCTATTAATGAATCTTATGTCCCCAAACTATGGCGTTCAGCTTACATCCTTCCTCTTCACAAAGGAGGCAAGAACACCAGCATCACAAATTTTCACCCTATTGCTCTACTCTCACCAATCTCTAAAATCTTAGAAAAGTATATCCACTTCCAGTTTATGCCTTTTCTAATCCAAAACCATCTTCTTACACCAACTCAACATGGCTTTCGCTCTGGCCATAGCACTACTACTGCTCTACTTTCCTTCTTAGAAACTATCAATCAAGCCCGAGATTCAGGTCACCTGGTCTCTACTGTTTTGCTTGATCTCTCTAAAGCTTTCAATACTGTTTCCCTTAAACATCTTCTCCTTCATCTATCAAACCTGCATCTCTCATCTAACTCTCTATCCTGGTTCTCTATCTACTTATCAGATAGGTCTCAGGGAGTCAAATGGAAAAACTCCATTTCCTCCTTCCTACCTACACCAACAGGTGTACCACAGGGATCCATCCTTGGACCCATGCTTTTTAATATTTTTATTAATAACTTTCACACTGCTATCCCCGATACCAAAATTATTCAATACGCAGACGATTCAACCTTAGTCTGCTCTGCCTCAAACATCTCTGAACTGCATCTCAAAAGCCTTCTCAACCACTGAAAACTGGATGCGCCAAAACCATCTCTCCCTTAACGCTAACAAATCCAAAATTCTCTTCTCCCCCAGAAAGTCTTACTCCTATGACAAAGACACTTTCAAAGTCCTTAGTAACTCCAACTCCACTATTGAAGTGGTTCCCTCTGCCAAACTTCTCAGTGTTATAGTCGATGAATTCCTAAAGTTCGACATACACATTCAACAAAATATTAAGAAAACCCACCAAAAACTAGGCATGCTATATAGGAATAATCGCTTTCTCTCTCATTCCACCAGGCACACTTTGGCCACTACCTACCTTTTTCCCTCATTATTATATGGAGCTCCTCTCCTAACCAACTTGTCATCTTCTATCACCTCCAAACTAGAAAGCTGCTACAATAAAATCTCTAAATTTGCATCCAGCTGTAAAAATTCCATCCATCATTGTCTTTCCCTTCAATCCCTAAATTGGCTTGAACTACCAAACTACCTAAACTATCTGCAGCTCACCACAGCACACAAACTTATATTTCAGCCATCTAACTGTCCTGCCCTATCTAATATCCTTCCACGCTACATCCCCAATAGAACTCTCAAATCCGAACATCAAAACCTGATTGCTATCAATAAACCTAAAAGTCCAACTGGCCATCTTCTCTTCCCCTTTACTATTGGCAAGACTTGGAACTCTCTCCCTTCCTCTTTAAGAACAATATCAAACTCTGAAAATTTCAAAACTCAGCTTTTCAAACATCTGTCCACTAAGTGGAAATGCTCCTGTCTTCACCCTACCTAAAACTATACAAGAATACACCAATATCCTACCTAGAATGTAAAAAGGTGAGGCAGTGCATATAGTCTACCCCGCCTAAAAATTATCCAAGAACACATTGATATCCTACATGGAATGTACCCTTGCTCTCAAAATGTCCTACAATTATTTATCTTTGAACCCCCGTGTGTAAATATTGTAAATAGAGTTTCTTAACTCTCTTCTCTATGTGCTTATATAATGCATTTTCTCAAATTACTCTATAAGAACAGCTTTATAATTGTATAACCTTTTTAGAATAACCTTAGTGAAGTTGTATTTGACTATTTTGTAATAATGAATGTTCCTATTGTACAAACTGGTCACCTCAATGTATCACTTATATTTTTCATATTTTGTAATTTGTAATTTGTATTTGTATTTTTGGAGCTTTTCTCCCCGGGCCTCCACTGAAAACGGGTCCCCAGGGCCCAGTGGACCTCCCCGGTAATCAAACTGGAAATAAATAAATAAATAATAAATAAGTACTAAACAAAAGAAAGAAATTTCAGCATGCCATTTTGGTGTGAAAAAAGCTGTAAAAGCTGTGAACAAAATTTTTATAAAATAAAAGCATTATAAGTATGTCATATTTTTAATTAAATTTTTTTTCCTCTTGCCATTGTGCAAAAAAAAGTATTAAAAAATGTGCTGTGGAGTGTAAAGAGTTTCTCTGGCTAAACCACTGAAATGCAAAATCAAAAAAAAGTGAATGATGCGTGTCATATATCTATCTTTATATATAGATATATCTATATATATAAATATATATATATATATATATATATATATATATATATACATATATATATATATATAGAGAGAGAGAGTAGGAGAGAGAGTAGGAGAGGAAGATCTGTACCTCTCTCTTTCCCTATATATTATATATGTGTCTATGTTTGTGTGTGTGTGTGTGCGTGTGTGCGTGTGTGCGTGTGTGTGTGTGTGTGTGTGTGTGTGTGTGTGTGTGTGTGTGTGTGTGTGTGTGTGTGTGTGTGTGTCTGTGTGTGTGTGTGTGTGTCTGTGTGTAGAAAGAGAGCTGTAGATCTCTGTATATGTATATGAATAAGTATATAAACAGTGATGTTTGCAAAGCTTCAAAACATAAAGCTTTTCATACCAAAAGAGTGGCAAGTATCTAATGATGTCCAAAAATTTATAAAAAACAAAAGAAAGGAACTCCAGTGACCGCAGCACCTCATTCAATGTTAGCGATTTCATCCTAGCTACAATGGACTTCTTTAGAATACTCATCCCATGAAACCTCACCTTTTTACAGCACTAAGAATCCAAATGACTTTGCAATTAAAACTTAGTCAAAATTTAAAGAAAATAACATAAGAAAATAAACACAAGCACTTGTAATGGTATAAAGATATACAAAAGAATGATTTCAAAAAATATGTATGAAATTAAACTCAAATAAGCACACTTATTTGCCCAAGACAAAAACAATCTAAGTTAAATATCAGTAATGCACTAGTACCTAAATGGAAACATAGCCTTCAGCTTCGATACACCGCTGATTGATACCATGGCATTCAATCATGGAAAAACAGGGGCATTACATTTCATCTGCCACCAAAGTTCCTTATACTCAAGATATAAATCAGATGGCCCTCCCCTGGATCCAGGGCGACGTGGTCAAATGCAATGTATTTAAATGGATGAGAGGGGAAATTTCTGATATGCTTAAACAAGGCACTCCTCTCGTCCCCCTCTAAAATATCATACTGAGCTTGGTAAATACTGTTCTTCAGTGTCCAAAAACTAAAAAAAAAATGAATAAAACTAGGCCAAAGTTGTAGGTGGAGCATCCGGTCATGAAGGTCACAACTAAAAGCATCAGAAAACCCTACTAATCTTCCCAGAGCAAAACTTGTTTAGTCAAATGCTCCTCTCTAGTCTATAACAAAAAAAGTAAAAGAAAAATGATGCATGACTAGAAAAGGAGAGCTTAAGTAACACTCCTACCTATTCAGCTGTAAGAGTACAAGCATGAGCATAGGCTCATAGGTTCATAGGTTCATAGGTTGGTACTAGGCTATCGGCCCTAGGGCCTATACAAGCCTAGCCATAACAATTCCCTGGCTATTTCTTCCTACACTATTTACTTCCCTGTACCTCTGTTTTGTTTATTGTGATGACAAGGTTTAGATCTCTGGAGCATGTGGCTCTGAGGGATTAGGATTTCCTTAAGTGTAGCATGTCCAACAGCTCTGGGTTTGACATGGCCTTGTATGTTAAGCAGAGATTGCCTCTGAGTAGACAATATATGAGAGAGTATAGCTGGAGTTTTTAAGGCAGTCAGCATAGGGCATCTGCTTTAGGCCTGTGATTCTTTTAATGAGGTATTTCTGTGGTCTTTCCAGTTGTTGCAGATGTCTTGAGAGGTACATAGGGGCATTGTATTCTATAATGGGTCTAATGAGGGATGACTACAGTGGGACAATGACCTCCTTTTTTCTGGATGAATATCCCTTAGTGATGAGGTGTGCCACACAGAAGGATTTCCTGACTGTTGTGGCGATGTGGTTATCGAAGGTGAGACCACTGTCCACCTGAGTCCCTAAGTCTCTTATAACACTTTCGGTGTTTAATGCACTGCCACCTATGTGGTAAAGCATTGTTGTGTTTACCTCAAGAGATTTCCGTGGTAATTACGTAAACTTATGTCCTGTGATACCTCTTTTCCATATGTCATCTATAGTCTAAATATAAATCTGAATAATTTGGAGGACTTTCAACATATTGTTTATATTCAAGATGTAAACCACTAAACTCTGAGCAGTAATTTTCCAAGTGGCTTCCTGTAACAACCTGCATGAATTAGTATGTACATCAAATTATGAAGTTTGTACTTCTAAGTGTGACTTGACTCCCTGACTGTGTACTGTTTGATTGTGTTGTTTACCTTTTAAACTCCATCTTTGGACTTTGTACCTAGGCCATGCCTAAAAGCGAATTTGGACCTGTTCACATACTGGTTTAACAAACAGTAAGTAAATAAATAAACAAATAAATAAAGTGTGTATTTTTTATTATGACAATGTCACATATCAGGGCCAGGATAAAAGAGAAGACATGTTTCTAATGTGTTTCCGAATGTGTCTTATGTTTTCCTTGATTGCTTAATAGTACTGCAGGCACTTTGAGTTTTGAAGGGTAGAGGCTTTAGCATTCCATGTCAGTGCAACATTTTACAAATTAATCTCACTCAAGAAGCATTACAGCATACACTATTCATTGTGTCCATATTTTCTTCTGTGGGCAAGCATATTCACAGTACCTGTTCACATGTCCATAGCAAAATGCAATCATATATTCTTATGTCTAAACACAAGTCAGCATGCCGATAAGACATGGAAGATAGAAGATAGAGAATTTCAGAAAATTCTGAAAATGATGTTTTGCCATAGGCATACAGGTGGTAATCCTATGGGTGTAATGAAAAGGGGGAGCATACAGAGAAGTGAGGGTCAAGGTACTGCGGTCCATGCTGCAATATATCTATGAGATGGCTGTCACATCGGTGTCTTTGCCCATTGCCAGTACTGACATGCTGAAAATGATCAGCTGTACTAAGCAGGAAGCACATAATATTGCAACTGAAAGATCTACTGCAGGGAGTGGCCCTCCAAAACTGAATGAGGTGGAAGAGTCATCCATCTCACTAGTAGTAGAAGTGGCAACAGTGTTATACCTGGTAGATGTATGATGTTGGTGTTAAACCGAACTATCCTGTAAGTATCTCAGTAAGAGATAATGCAGTTTAGTATTAAATAGTAGTGGTGGGCATAAATAGTTATTACATGTAGTGGGTATATCCTAACAAGTATGCATTATGCAATTTTCTTTAGGAGTTGAACAGTTTGCAGCCACCAGAGGTGGTAAGGCTGGGTAATAAGGAATTTGATACATTTACACACTTACATTGCATGTGATATAAGCACCCTTGTAACATCTGCTAAAGTGTTCACTATAGTGATCTGTCTGTTATGCATTCACAACTGGAAGTGGTGATGTGTAGCAGGTAGAAAGACTGAGACTGTATAAGGGGCTGATAGCAGCAGCACTAAAGAGTCTGCCAGTGATAGTTACATTCCGGGATATAGGTCATAGTCAGAAAAAAATGGTGCTACGTATGTCTGATTGTCTCACTCCTGGGTAGTGAGCTACTCTCCACAGACTGTGTATGCACAGTCTCACATACTGATCCCTCTCTGGCTGTACCGGCTGAGTGCACACCATCTCCTTGATAGAGGGCTCTCCTGTAGCTGAGAATTTCACAGGAGCTCCATCTGAGCCTGACATGGCAGTTTCTTAGGTAAACACTGCTTCTTCCAAAAGCACACCCACCAAATGCCATATAGAATAATATGACAATTGGATGACACAATCCTCACTGTTAAGCCTGGCATGTGTAAGCCATTGGCGATATATCAGCAGATTTGGGAGTGCCACACAGGCACAGACTGCTGCTATACAGTCCTTACTAAAGCTAACAACTGTGTCATGTGACACTTGTGGTGATCTTGCCCAACATTTTCAATATCTGCTTGGGCTCATAGGGCAATGCTGTCCTGAACTAAGTGGCATGACGAGGGCTCTGATGGTTCACTCCATTCAGTCAGCATATAAGCAACAAAAATGGTAGCATAAGGTGATTTAAAGGCATATAAATGTAATTCTAAACACCTTTTCATTCATTAACTACAGTACAAAAAATTAATGGCAGGGTGTTAGACTCATGAACAACTATCTTCAATATACTTTTGATAAAAAAGTTTTGATAGTTAAAAGGTTGTTATAAAAACAGTTTATGCAGTTTTTGAAGTATCATGTACTCTGCATACATATGCAGCAGGTTTATTTATCTGCTTTCACCAACATAAAAAAAGTACACAGTTGTAAGTAATACCAGTAAAGTGATCATCCAATGTTATCAATAACATTTCAACTGACCAATACATTTTATGTGAATAAAACCTTAATTTGATTTTGAAATCAAGAGTATCAGATTTTCCTACATCTTTCTAAGAAAAATCACATAACTGAATGGAAAGGTCATATGTGATTCAATGTCTTTCCTGTGTATTTGTTGTAATGTTGTTATCTTTGTGCTTTGGTGTTTATGTGTACGTGTTTCATGAACAAACCATATTAGCTCTTAATTTCAGATCAGTTATGGAGCTGGGGCACTAACACTTAACAACAAGCATCAGTTCCCATCATTCCTACGTACACTTGCTACTAGTCAGCTTAAGCTCAAGGGACTTGCTAGGTTTTTACTATACTTTGGTTGGAACTGGGTTGGACTTATAGCTGAAGATGATGACTACGGGCAGCAGATAAGCCAACTTCTTAAGGAACAGTTTATTGAATATGGAATTTGTTTTCCATTCTTTGAAATGATCCCCGTGGTAAATATGGAGAGAAAGATTGGTCATTTAATTAAGGTTATTCAAGAGTCATCAGTGAATGTTATTGTCATTATCGCATCTGATAGCAGGTTGTACCCTGTGATGGCAGAAATGTCTACAAAGAATATATCAGGGAAGGTCTGGGTTGGAAGTGAAGACTGGCCAGATTCTCTGCTATTTACTCAAAGACTGTTCCATAAAATATTAAATGGGACCATTTGGTTCTCATCTCATACTAATCACATGGATAAATTCAAAGATTTTCTGTACAGCATACATCCACTAAATAACCCCAATGATACCCTAACATATACTTTTTGGGAGCATATGTTTGGATGTAAATGGAGCAATGAAGCACAGCAAAATGTGACACATTATAGTCTGTATGAAAACACACATCCTTGCACAGGAAAGGAGAACCTGCATGACATTGCATCCCCCTTCTTTGATTTCAGTCGTCTCAGCTTTCCATATAATGCCTTCAATGCCATCTATGCAACAGCTCATGCTGTGCACAATCTGATAATTTGCAAGGACACAGAAGGACCTTTTGAAAATGGAACCTGTGCCAGTCTAGCTAGCTTTCAGCCATGGCAGGTATTTTTCTGTTACTTCTCATATTTTAGCAACCATAAATTATACAAGGATGCATATATGAATGTGTGAATCAACCTTAAGGAACATACATATTCATTGTTTCTAGCTGCTTTAAGTCACTGTAATTGGGAAAAAGCAGGGTTCCATTTTTAAATATACAAAAGAATCCAAAAGGTCAGAGGTCACATTTTCTGCTTAATATTTAACATTTAGAAGTTTATGAAGGTTATTTTAAAGTTATTAAGTATAAGGAGATGCTGTACCCATTGCAAATATCTTATAATACTCACCTATATATTTTTATAATTGTAAATTGTTTTCAAATCAGTCAGTACAAAATGGCATTACTCTGACAGAAAGGGCAAGGACGTGGAGAGCAAAGCCTCTGTCTCACAAATGTGAGAGGGAGAACTTCTTTTTCTACAACAGCAGTTTTCAAGAAAAGGCACTTTCAGTCTTTTATTTTAGTGTTGTGGCTTTTGGTGATATTGATTTCAAATAAACCATGTGGAATCAGTGATTAATCACTTGGGAATGTTGAGCATTCCTCTGAAAAAAAATGTTTTTTTCTTAATGGCATCCATGACATTTTGGTGATCTTATGTAACACTTCTATGCTGACTGTTATCAATGGTGATAATGATAGCTTTCTGAAGAAGTTTGAATTCCCTCCATGTTATTTCATTTAACTCAGAACATTGGTGAGTATATCTTGCTTTGTTCACATTCTCATTATTATGCCCTCTGTTGTTATGAACTATGTGAGATTAATTTATTTTACAGATAACACAATCAACAAATACAGATTTTACCTTTTCATAATAAAAATGATTTCACTGGAATACCACATGCTTTGTGAAAAAATCAGCTGTGACATGTAATCATAGGATCATAGGGGTTTACTAGGCTATCGACCCAGAGGTCATTTCAAGCCCAACCATTTCATTTCAGTGTAATACCACAGATACACTAGTTGATGCTTTGGATTCCATTTAGTAATGACTGCCCACTGCCCATGTCCAGGAGGGTTATAGGCGCTATCCCTGGTAAGAATTGACAGTGCTCCATCCGATTGCCCAGGTTCCTTTTGAATAGTGTCATAGAGGTGCTCTGTTTTACATGAATTGGTAGCCTATTCCAAAGACACAGTAGCCACTGGGAGACAAATCTGTCCCTCTAACATGTCCTATTTTAATTGCAGGCCATATTTAAGTCCCTGGAATGAGTAGCTCTAGTCCCGTTTGATTTAAGGATATGCAGCAAGTTCATTAGGTTTGGGTCTGAGATTGCTCTGTAGGCTAGGCTTAAGTCTCCCCTAAGAAGTCTATACAATGCAGAGTATAGTGACAGGGAATTCAGTCTCTAAGTGCAAGGCATGTGCTGGAGTCCCTTGATTTACTTAGTTAGAAACCTCTGAGGTCTCTCCAGTTGCTGCAGGTGCTTTGTACAGTACATGACGAACAGGTTGTTATACTCAATTATGGGCCTGATTAGTGCCGAGTATAGAGGGTTTATAACCTCCTATACTCTTGAGGCTATACATTTACTAATCAAGTGTGCTGTGTAGAAAGCCTTCCTTACTACAGTAGACACATGGTGGTCAAAGTTTAGGTCGCAGTCAACTTGTGATCCCAGATCCCTTACTATTTCGTAGGTACTTAGGGTATCATTGTTAATTTGATAGTGTGAAGGGACATTGTTTTTGCCAAAGGGAATGATGATGCATTTTTTTGCATTCAGTTTAATGACTAAGACCAATCTTTGATCTGGGTATGATCCTCCTGGAGTATACTGACATACTTTGGGGATTCAATAATCATGCCTAGTTTGCAGTCATCCACAAACTTGGTCAGCCACAGTCCCTTAGTTTTGCCCTGAACTTCTGAGAAGTATATATCAAACAGTAGGGGGCCCAGCACTGAACTTTGTGGAACCCTGTCTGTGACAAGTCTGCTGGTTGATGTGGAGTCAGAAAAAATAACAGTGAACAACTGGAGAAACGGTCACCATCCACTTTTACTGTGTTCCTAGTACTTCGGCATCAAGCTTCCAGGGAAAAATCATGCACAAGAATGGTGTACTTTATATACATTTCACTACATTCATTATTCAATTCAATTATATAATAATTGATCAATTAATCAGTGAGTCAAGAAAATTAAAATCTAAAGTGCATCCTGAGCAGTAAAGTGCTTCAGAAACATTCAAAGTGCATCAAAACATATAAAGTGCAACCCCTTACATTCCTATTGCATTTAACATTATAATTTAAGAAGTTAATCCAAAAGCACTTATGCATCTCTAGATTAACAAATACTAAAACATTTTGCCCTACAATGGTTCATCAATTAATCAATGAGCAAAGAAAATGTAAATCCAAAGTGCATCCTGAGCAATTAAAATGCTTCAGAAATATTAAAGTGCATCAAAAAAACTTTTAAAATGCAAATTCATACAAAAGCACTTATAAATCTCTAGATTAAAAAATACTAAAACATTTTGCCCTACAATGGTTAATCAATTAATCAGTAAATCAAGAAAATTTAAATCTAAAGTGCAAGAAATCTAAGGGCAGGATTCACAATGGCTTGCACGGAGTCTAAGAGTAGTGTAATACTCCATGCAGCCATCATGTCCGACAAGCGATCCACGAACAGCCTGTAGCAGAGTGTAAGAAAGCTCCTAAAATGGCTCTTACACGGACAGGGCTTGGATATGCAAATTACCTCACTTGCAGCCGAAAGGCATGCAAATGAGGTAATTTTGCGATCCAGGAAGCACAGTCCTGTCCATGTAAGAGCCGTGTTATCTGCAGAAATGTACTCAGTTGACAACTGAGTACCATTCTGCAAATAGTACAATGGAGCCTTGTCAGCTGCAAATAAAGGTTGCATATGTTCCAGGAAGCATGCCAATGGCCAAATATGTGGCCACTGGCAAAGTACCCCAAGGAAAATTAAAATACTTTTTTTTTTGATGTTTAAACGTAGCGCAGCACCGCCCAAACAGGCTGCGCTGTAAAAAACATAAAAATAAAAATTTAAAACCCACAGACGTGGGTTTTATGCAAACCATGAATTTACAATGCAAGGGAATAGCAGGCTGAAAACAACATGGCTACTGACTAGGGGTTGCTAAGGGGGGAAGCTCAGTGTAAGACATGTAACTAAGCATTAGTAGGCAATCCTATGTAAATGAGTGTTAGGATAGTGAATCGCACTTTTACATAGCAAATGAGCACAATCCCTGGAGTGTAGGAGTAGGATAAGGGGGAGTAACAGAGTAAGAGATAGGTGACATCACAGGGTGTTATGTATGAAAGAAATGCAGCTCAGTGGAGCAGAGTGGCATGTGAAAGCTGTCAGTCACACATCATGGAAAGAGGTGTGTCAAGAAGTCGACATGGGAAAACCAAGAAATGGAGGGTGTACACTGTGGATAACACCAAAGTTTCTTGCTGGCCGTGCATGCGCGCGTGTGCGTGTTCGGAAGCCCGAGTAAGCTAGGGTGCACACGTGTAAGTGCGAGTGCGCTCGTTTCAGCTGGAGTAAGCATGTGGAAGCTTATTTAAAGACCTGTTAGCTCATTTGCACTGGTGTACGCGCGTTTTAACCAGAATAAGCAAGTTTTAGTCCATCTAAGCATGTGTGTGCGCGTGTTAGCTGCTGTGAGCGTGTTTGCGCTTGTTTGCGCGTTGCCCCCCCCCCCGAGGAAACAGAAAGGAAAAAGGAAGCAGAAGAAATTGTAGGAAGCTACCAGGGAATACTAGCAGAGGTAACAGGTGAAAACAATCAGAAGCAGGCAATTACACAGGCAGAACAGTAGCCTAGCCCAGCACTTAAAACTCTGCAAACAACAGTGCAGTATGTTTCTCTCAAGAGACACTGCAACACTGGAGTAAGCTATTAGAAGTGAAAACTGAAAAAGCTTCACTCAGACAAAAAATGCTAGGGGCTGCCATAGCTGTTATAAGGTGACATATGCAACATGCTGAGAGTGGTGACAATGCAAATGCTGCCAGACAACCCACAGTGAGGAGACGGAGAAGAATGTAGAGGCCCAGGGTCACCTACCAGGGGTTACATGAGCTGGAGGTAGTGGAGCGCTATAGAGTGGACAGAGACCTCCTACAGCAAATTGTTCAGCTGTGCAGGCCATGCCTCACAGACAGAACCAACAGAGGGGGAACCCATCCCAGTGGAAACCAAGGTATGTGTTGGCCTAAGAATACTAGCAACAAGTACCTTCCAGAGACCAACTGGTGATATGATGGGGATATCACAGGCATCAGCATCCAAGGTACTGCACCAGTTCCTGGATGCCATGTCAACACATGTCAGTGATCATGTATATTTCCCCAATTCCCGTGAGGTATTGGCCAGCAATATGCTTCTCTTCCAGCAAATAGCAGAATACCCTGAGGTAGTGGGTGCAATAGACTGCATGCATATACGCATCAAAGCACCAGCCGGTGAGCAGGGTAGGGCCTACATTAACCACAAGGGCTTCCCCTCCATCAACTGCCAGGTCGTGTGTGATGCCCAGGGCATAATAATGAATATGTGTGCTGGCTGCCCTGGAAGCTACCATGATTCCCATATCTGGCATCTGATGCAGCTGTACCAGACATTTGCCAATGGGGACATCCCACATGGTCACCTACTGGGGGATGCTGGCTATGCACTGGAGCAGTGGCTGATGACACCCATCAGAAACACACACACACCTGAACAGGAACACCATAATGAGGCACACGCACAAACACGTAATGTAATAGAGCGTGTGTTTGGGCTGCTCAAGTCACGGTTCCGGTGCCTGGACACATCTGGTGGAGCCTTGCAGTACTCACCAACTACATGTACCCAAATTGTCATGGTATGTACTATGCTACATAATATGATTCTGCGAAAACAGCTGCAGCAGGACCAGCATAGGCCCGGGCCAAACAGCCCCCCACCATTGCCAAGGCCATCACAGGCAGAGCGTGACTCGGAGGAGGAACAACCTGAGCCTGCCCCAGTAGGCAGAAGGAGGCGTGCCCAGTGTGCCTTGGCCTTGGCAAAGAGGCAACGCATAGCACATACACTGGCTCAGTAGGAGCCCTGGAAATGATACCTCTCTCTCTGACTCACACATATAGTAAAAGGGATGCCTAAGTTGACACAACCTGCTTTCAAACATGTACAGGGAATGTAGTATGTGCATCCAACATAGGCAACCCTGCAGCACCACCTGAGGCATGATTGCCATGTGTTAAGCAATGTAACACCATGTAGTATATGCAAACTTGATGACCCTGACTAACATCCTACCCTCACCAAGCATGATGCCACAATATGAAGACAAGATGATCAATTACAACAATTGGTTTAAGTATTGCTGTTAGTCAAAGGGGATCCAATGCCTGTCAGCCTGGGATGACATGCTGAGCAAGACACGATGCTCCACCCGCAAGGGATGGCTTGCACCTATCACCCCTGGCCTTTTGGATACTGGCAAAGCCTGTTGTCACCCCCATAGTGCCTTGAATAGGTAAGGCTCAAAACACAAACCCACCTCCATAGGTATCACAAGGGATAAGAAACTAGAAGTAATGCTACCCAATGCCAGAAGTCTAAACTGCAAGATGCATGCAGTCCAAACTCTCCTCAGCATGGAGAATGTTGATATCTGTGCAGTAGCAGAAACTTGGTTCAAGGCTCACAAGAGCACCCTAACACTACCAGGTTACACCCCCCTTTACAGCCCCAAAACATGGAGCAAACTACAAAAGGAGGGTGACTATCGATAATTGTCAAGGATAACCACACCCCCAGGTTGGTGCCACAGCAAGAAGCAGCACGGACTATCCACGGGCAAGTAACAGTGGCTAAAACTGCCTCCCAGTTTGTAGCCTGCTACAGACCACCCTCCTAAATCCAGGAACCACACTTGGCCTACTTGAGAACACATGAAAATATGAAGGTCTCTCCAAACAACATTATATTGGGCAACTGCAACTACCCAAACATAGACTGGGAGTATTACTCTAGCTCCAACACTCTAGGGCAAAGGTTCCCAGAATTCATAAACCAAAATGCTATGGAACAACTTACCACTCCCACAAGAGGGGTAAGCATACTGGACGTGATAATCACCAACATGGGGTCTCTATGCCCAAGACGAGAAGTGTATCCCTCACTGGTAAGATCAGACCATAGAGTAATCCCACTGGATATTCACATCCCGACCCCAGTCCATGGCCAGAAAGCCACAGTGAAAAACATGTGTAAGGCAAATTTTGCACTCCTCCAAACTGAGGTGGAATCCATTAAAGCCCTTGTGCCTGTGGAAAATATGTCCCAGACCTCAGAACCCTTAATAAATGCATTATATGAACACCTTCAGGAATGCATGGATTATGCAATCCCAAATAAAACCAAGACCCAATCCTCCAAATGCAGGCATCCGGCCTGGTGGACCCCAGCCATTACCAAATCATGCAAGAGAAGGAGGAAGCTACTACATGACAGAGCAAAACCCAAAAAGGGAAGTCATCTCTGATCAGTATTATGATAAAAAACTATGGCCACACATAAAATCCTCTAAGGCCAGCTACAAGATAAAAATTGCACAGGACACTAAGGATAATCACAAGGCTTTCTTAACTGATGGTAGGAACCTGGGTGGGAATTCACAGATATGCTCAGAATTAGTCCAAAATGAAAAACAATACACCAAACCCACACATATTGCCAACATCCAACCTGACAGGTTCAGTGCAAAATGCCCCCCCCCCCCACCAAAAGGCCAAATATCTATCCCAGCAGAGTGCTGTCTCCCTGACATTGCAGATGCTCAGGTAACAGCCAGCGTCTCCAAAGCAAAACACACAGCATCAATGGGTCCAGATGGTGTCCTGGGCTGTGTCCAACATGAACTCCAAGAAGAATTGAACACCAAATAAAACTATTGCTCAATCTCAGCCTTACCACAGGATATGTACCCAAAGAGCAGTGTACAGCAACAGTGGTCCCTCTCCACAAAGGTGGTGACTGAATGGATACTGCAAACTATTACCCCAGAATCCTGACTAGCGTGGTCTGCAAAGCTATGGAAAGGATCATCATGGACCTCAGAAATAAAGATATTGGGGACCTACAGACACTGGACCCTACCCAGTGTGGCTTTCTTAAGGGCAGATCCTGCCCCTTAAACCTGGTTGAGTCATTTGAAACAGTCACCAAGGCCATTGATGAGGGGAAGGTGGTCCACACAGCCTATCTGGACCTTGCAAAAGCCTTCCATACAATACCCCACTTGTTCATTATAGATAAGCTCACCAGCTTAAATATAAATCCCTATGTCAGTAGATGGGTTGCAAACCAGCTCAAGGACAGAACTGACATGGTCAGAAATGCTGCAGCCATGTCAGACTCCAAACCAGCTACAACTGGCATCCCACAAGGCTCGGTCCTGGGACCTCCCATGTGTGGTATATATTTCTCAGAGGTACAGCCCAACATGGAAGGACTGTGTCTGAACAAGTTTGCAGATGACTACAAACTGGGTGCCATATCTGACCCTCCAGCTGACACAAGCATCCTACAAAAGAGCCTCATAGAAACAGACAACTGGTGCCAGAGCCATGTCATCAAGCTAAATGCAGAAAAGTGTATAGTCATCCCCTTTGGAAAAACAGTAAGTGCCCACCAATTACCACATAAGTGTTAATCCATTAAGTACTTTAGAAGTAATAAGAGACCTGGGGACACAAGTTGATCGAAATCTTGCATTTGACAACCATGTGGCCGTAGTGGTTAGAGAAACATTTCATATACCCACCTAATCATGAAGGTATTCACATCTAGATCAGGGGAGGCCATCGTGCCTCTTCAGTCATCCTTCATCAGGCTCACAATTGAGTACAATGGCCCTTGTGGGATGTACCTTAGCAGACACCTCCAGCAACTGGAAAGACCCCAAAAGTACCTCACCAGGAGGATCAAAGGGCTGTAACAGATGCCATGTGTTGCCTGATTAAACAAACTGCAGCTCCACACGGTGGCATACTGCCTGCCCAGAGGTGATCTGTGCCTGATGTATAAAGCCATGTCCAAGATGGAATCAATGCACATGCTGCACCTTGTAAAATCTGAATGCCATTGAGCTATGCACATGACAGACCTGAACCTCATCACTGACATAAATAGGACATGCTGTAGTGATTGATCCAAAACCCAGAAGCTCCCTCCACTCTTGAGTAAACTCCCAGTCCAGGTCAGCCAGAGAGTCCCTCATTGGGTATGTGCAATTCTCTTTGAAAGAAATGGCCCTTCTGGCAACTGGAATAACACACTACATGATGTACATTCCTCTTTGTAAAGACTGATGATGTCAGCACCCTATAAGTATAGCAGGAGAAGAGAAACTACCCAGTAATGTGAATAGTGCGCTCTGCTAATGTGTATCTTACAAGTGTCATAACATAGTTAGGTAGGGGTTTGAATCCTACAAATGCCATGTGTGTTTTTGTCACACAGTTTGTAAATGTATGATGGGTGTTGCTTTTATTATTGTATGACATATAATTATAACAGTAATTTCAATCCAAACATCAGGTATGTGTGTGCCACATAGAGATATGTACCTGTGACCTTCAATAGTTCCTATGTGTGAAGCCTGCCTCATGTGAATACAGTTGTTACCTGTGCCAGCATGTCCTGCAGATTCCCAGACTGTACACCATACATGTATGTTGTTGACAATGCAGGCTACTGCAATGATCTGTGTCCTAGGCCAGTAGGATGACACACACTCATGAAAGCTGTGATATATTAATGTGGGTGAGGGTTCATGTCTGGAGTATATGTCACACATGTTATAACACAGCAAAGTCTGTGAGCAATGGACATCCAGTGTAGGTGTATGGCAACTGTTGCTGATATGCATAAAGACATCTTCTTGCTTAGGCGATACACCAAGGGACTGCACAATACCTTTGGAAATGTGAATATCACAGGATAGACAAGAAAACACTTGTCCATATGTACACATCATTACCCGTTCTACATGATGGGTGCTGCCTCCTACATGGTACTACTGGAATACTATGTTAAGTACATGCTGATGACAAAGTTACAGTTGGGTTACAGTAATAAAGCATGGCTTGGACAACAGGTATCCATTTGTATGATACCCATGTGATGGTCATGTGTGTCATATGAAGAATGCATTGTAGGCCACTGTATACATTTCCAGTCATGGATTAACATATCGCTAGTGTGTTGGCATGTACGTGAGACTGCTATATGCCAAACAGCATTCTTCACAGGGATGTGTGTGGCTCAGTAAGAATGGCTACTGGTATAGTGTAGTACTGCAGGGATATCACTGACACTGGGTTTCCTACTTCTGTTTATCAGTTGAGGATACATCATGTAATAGGTTCATAGGTTCATACTAGGCTATCTGCCCTAGGGCAGTTATAAGCCTAGCCAGACTGTGTTTGTCTTTTGCCACCCATGTTAAATGAATTTTGATATGGCCTTTTTCCAGGTTAGTATACTCAGCCTCTGTGTAACAGTGACACAGAAGTGATACCCGGGGTAAACCTACAATCTCCCATCCACTCAGCAACATTCCTCTTGCAGAGAGTCATTAAGAGACTCTGCCTAACCTGGACTGTGATTTTATTCCACAGTGAAGGGAGCCTTTGGGTTATGAATCTGTCCCTACAGCATGTCCTATTTATGTAAGTATTGAGGTGCAAGTGTCACAAGCACATAGCTCCATGGGATTTGGATTTTCTGAGGTGCAGCATGTCCATTAATACCAGGTTGGACATGGTTCTATATGTCAGGCATCTGTTTGAGCCCTTTGATCCCCTTGGGGAGGTACTTTTGTGGACTTTCCAGTTGCTGCAGGTCAGGTGTCTGGTAAGGTACACCACAAAAGGGGCATTGTACTCAATTATGGGCCTGATGATGGATGACTAAAGAGGCACAATGACCTCCTGTGATCTAGCTGTGAATCCCTTCATGATTAGGTGGCCTATATAAACTGTCTGTGTAACCACTACAACCATGTGGTTGTCAAATGACAGTTTGCTATAAACTCGGGTCACCAGGTCCCTACTCATGTGTACAGTACTTAATGGCTTACCACCTATGTGTTAATTTGTGGGCACTTAGTTTTTGCCAAAGGGGATGACTATACAGGTTTTGGCGTTTAGCTTGAGGCCATGGCTCTGGCACCAGCTGTCTGTTTCTATGAGGCCCTTTTGTAGGATGCTTCTGTTGGCTGGTGAGTTGATTATGGCGCACAGTTTGCAGTCATCTGCGAACCTGCTCAGCCACAGTCCTTCTGTGTTGGCCTGTACCTCCGAGAAATATATACCAAACAAGAGAGGTCGCAGGACTGAACTCTGTGGGATGCCACTTGTAACCGGTTTGGAGTGTGACATGGCTCCAGCAATTCTGACCATGTGTGTTCTGTCCATGAGCCAGTTTGCAATCCATCTAGTGACATAGGGGTTTATAGTTATGCTGGTGAGCGTCTCTATAATGCCTGAGTGGGGTATTGTATCGAAGGCTTTTGCGAGGTCCAGGTAGGCTGTGTTGAACACCTTCCCCTCGTCACTGGCCTTGGTGACTGTTTCAAAGACATCAACCAGGTTTAAGAGGCAGGATGCACCCTCAACAAATCTGAACTGGGTAGGATCCAGTGTCTGTAGGTCCCCAATAACTTTATTTATGAGGTCTATGATGATCCTTTCCATAGCTTTGCAGACCAAGCTAGTAAGGTGTACAGAGCAATAGTTTCCAGGATCTGTTGAGGCACCACCTTTGTGGAGAGGGATCACTTTTGCTGTACGCCACTCCTTGGCTACATATCCTGTAGTAAGGCTGGGATTGAACAGTAGTTTTATGTTTGTGTTTAGTTCTTCTTGGAGTTCATGTAGGATGCAGCCTGGGACACTGTCTGCTCCCATTGATGCTGCGTTTCTGCTTTGGAGAGAGTGACTGAGCATCTCAGATGTCAGGGGGGCATCACTCTGCTGGGATATATATTTGCCCTTGTGGTGGGGAGGGGGGTGAGATGTTTGTGCTGGACCTGTCAGCAATGATGTTAGCAATGTATGTGGCTTAGGTGTATTCTGTGTCATTTAGGACAACTTCTGAGCATATCTGGGTGGGAATTCCCACCCAGATTCCTAACATAAGTAAAGAAAGCCTTGAGATTATCCTTAGTGTCTTGTGCAATATTTCTTTTGAAGCTGGCCTTAGACGATTTTATGAGTGCCCGTAATTTTTGTCCAAGTACTGATTAGAGATGCCTTCCCTTTGTGGGATATTGGTCGATCATGTAGTATCTTCCTCCTTCTATTGTTTTCTGTTATGTGGCTGGGGTCCACCAGAAAGGACGCCTGTCTTTGGAGGATTGGGTCTTGGTTATATTTGGAATTGCATGATCTGTGCATTCCTGGAGGTGTTCATAGAATGCGTTTATAAAGGATTCAGCAGTGTGGGCCGTATTTTCCACAGGCCCAGGGGCTTTGAAGGATTCCACCTCTGTCTCAGTTTTCAGCTGTGTGGAATTTGCTTTACACAACTTTTTCACTGTGGTTTTCTGCACAGGGGCTGTGGTTGGTATGTGAATATTCAATGAGATTACTCTATGGTGTCATCTTACCAGTGAGGGATACACTTCTGGTCTGGAGCATAGAGTCCCCATGTTGGTGATGATCAGGTGCAGTATGTTTTCCCCTCTTGTGGGAGTGGTAACAAGTTATTCCATAGCATTTGAGTTTATGAATTCTAGGAACCTTTGGCCTAGGGTGTTGGAGCTACAGTAATGCTCCCAGTCTATGTGTGGGTAGATGAAGTTGCCCAATATAATATTGTTTGGAGACACCTTCATATATTCATGTGTTCTTAAGTAGGCCAAGTGGGTTTCCTGGGTTTAGGAGGGTGGTCTGTAGCAGGCTATGAACTGGAAGGCAATTTTACCCACTGTAAGTTGCACGTGGATAGTCTGTGATGCTTCATGCTGTGGCACCAACCTGGGGGTGTGGGTATCCTTGACATTTATTGATACTCACCCTCCTTTCATAGTTAGTTCCATGTTTTGGGGCTGTAAAGCATGGTATGAGGTGTAACCTGGTAGTGCTAGGGTGCTCTTGGGAGCCTTGAACCAGGTTTCTGTCACTGCACAGATATCAACATTCTCCATGCTGAGTAGAGTTTGGACTGCATGCATCTTCCAGTTTATATGTCTGGCATTGAATATCATTACTTCCATTTTCTTATCCCCTGTGCTACCTATGTAGGTGGGTTTGTGTTTTCAGCCTTACCACCAGAATGCAAAGATGTGCAGACATTACACTGTTGGAATTAACACTGGTGTATAAAAAACTGCAATGACAATCATAGTGTTAATGCATCAGGCATGCTGGGATATACCCACAATGATATCATTACATTGTACTGTTAACAACATGATAATATTACTACAGATCTATGTAGTCACCCTGTGCATCAGCACCATGCTATCCTGTTCCTGCATCAATGTTACAGATTGCAGGAGGTGGCACAGTTTCATCATATGCACAGGATGTGTACTTGGTATGCCAAAGTCTGCCATTCACACATCCAATCGACATGTATGTGTGTGTGTGTGTGTGTGTGTGTGTGTGTTAGTGAGGGACAACAGTACAACATGGGGCAATGTTGATGCAGTGTGTGTGTGTGTATGTGTTAGCCCTAGGTGTTAGCATTATGCATGTGTGTATGCATGCACACAGTTCCACCTCATGGATGCCATATACGGGTGTTTGTGGACAGCCACAGATTGTACCTGCCAGGTCATACAGATCACTCTCTCTGGCCACAGACATGGTACCTGTGCCCGGCAGGGGTGCTACGGACAGTATCAGGTACTAAGCCAGACTGGGTACTGTTATCAGAAGGAGTTGGTTGATGACTGGACACATGTCCCTGCTGGGACTGTCCAGAGCCACGTGCACATGGTCTTCTAGGGCGGTCTGATGACATCACAGACCCAGCATTGCTGGGGCTGGTACTGGCACTATTGGAGCGGCTGTGTGTTTGTTGTCCGCGATGACTGCCAGCTGCTGATGTTGTTGGCATAGGTCCACGTCGATGCCTCAACCATCCTGCATTGCCCTGGCTCATGGACATGTAGTTGTGGAACAGATCTAATGTGTCCCCCCAACGTCTGTCAATGACCTCGCCGACAGTACGGATGGCAGCCGCTATGTCACACATAGTGTCATTCATAGCAGTTCGATGTGCTCTAAGCTCCCTCAGACCCTGTCTGGTGTACTGTTCCATACATGCCTGTGCCTGCATTACAGCCCGGAACATAGCTGAGGTTGAAAGACCTCTGTGGGCACGTCTGACAGGGGCAGTATGACCAAGGATGCTCCCACGAGAACCCCTGGACATCTGCCTGTGTGGTACCATGTCAGGACTCTGGCCATGGCTGCTGTGAGGGGATGCATGTGCCACTGATACCACATTACCCTGGTCAATGCCCACTGTATGCTGTCCCTCAGCTAAGGACATTGGTGACAATGGATGTATTGGCAGGATGACTGTGCGTATTGATGGGGTTGACTGCTGTGTACTGTCGATTGGCTGACCAACAACAGACCCTGTCACACCTCACTGTGCCATTACACATGTATCATCATTATCACTATCCCCAGCAGTGGCTTCAGGTTCCCTGCTGGACGCCAACAGAGCAACATCAGAACCTGTGAGAGGAAGACAGGAAACACATTTTACAATGTGTACACAATGTTACCACAGATGCACACAGGCACATGCACACATGCACACATGCACACATGCACATGCAGACATGCACATGCACATGGGCACATACACACATGCACATGCACACATGGGCACATGCACACATGCACACATGCACACTCCTCAGTACATGAGATACAAACACACACACACACCTGCAATCCAACACATACACAATACTGTTTGAGGGTATTATTACTATTATTATCATTAGTATTAATAGTATTGTTATTACACACTCACCAGCATGGATTGGCTGCCTTGCTGTTACTCCAGAGGGACCTGCACAAATAAGACAGTTATTGTCAGTGGGCACAACTGTGCCATTGATACTGTGAGTATGATACAGTACAGTAGTACAACAGTTGGCTTTCACAGGTGTACTGATGATATTCAGAATATCAATCTTGCACAATAATTTTCAGGATAACAGCTACACACACAATACACATCTCACACATGCATAAACTACCAGTTTAGACAACACTCAACTACAGATATGGCATGTTACCTGCACATTCCATGTCCATATGCTGGGTGGATCCAGCCTCCATCATGACACATCTGTGGATGTTGTTGTTGTTGGCCTGGAGCCACAAAACTTAGGAGGAGCTCCTCCAGTCTGGTGAGGGGGGGGTGGATAGGTACCCCACCACTTGTGGCAAGCTGTTGTCTGTGGATATCAGACACACGCTGACGGACATTTCTAATTAAATCACTGCCGTGATGGCGTACCTGCTCATATGTCCGGTTATGCATGCCTATGTCATTTACCTGATGGACAAGGTCTTGCCACAGTGCAGCCATCTCCTGCTGGTTCTGGCTGGTCCGGGAAAACAGTGTGGAAAAATCCCACACCAGGCTTTGGTGTATCTCCTCATCCTCTGCAGCTGAATAACAGGGGTTGCGCTGATGCACCATCACCCTGGAAGGAAAAGAAAAATATGTGAGCAAGTAATATGGCACACATAATACTCTACTGTACTGATATCACTGAACTGCCATATATATCATCTGTCTGTCTATCAGGGGATACACATGTAAATTAACACATATCAGTGCTCAGCCAACAACTGTGTGACAGTGCCTGCCACACTCCATACAACAAACTAGTATACACCAGCACTCGGCACACTGTTTGAGGTCCAATGCACAACCTCTCACTGGGGGTATGTATCAAGCTAATGGATGGGGAATATTGCCATCCCATGCAATGCATGCAATGCACAGTTGCAGTTTCAATGGTAATCCACCCTAGTCTTTGCTGCCATACCCCTACCTACACCACAGTCATATACAGGGAACCACAGCACAACATATGGCAATGTAGTATGTTTGTATCCCAATAACTGACACATCTTTCTCTGGCCTCACACTGAGGACACACACTACCATGACAGACACAAAGTCATGCTGAGCAATCACACCATTACAGACCTTGCACACAGTCAGTGGCACACTCATTCCACCTCACATAGTTGGTATTGCAATGACTACATGTGTGTGTGCATTGGGTCATAGGTAGGTACTATGCTATTGGCCCTGGGCCTACGGCAGCATAGTGTTATGCTACCCTGCCCCTTGGGACACATGTAATGTGATTGTACTTGCTCCTGTCACACAGTTACACAGCGGTGACTCATACGGCATATTACCTATCTGCATAACATTCATCATGGGTATGTCTGACATCTACTAATAAGGAGCCTTGCTTGTTAATGCTGGGTGGTTTAGTCCAGGGTATGGCTTATTGGTGGATAGGAGCCTGTACCTCCAGCATGTGCTCTTTACTGCGGTGACAAGGATGAGGTCCGTAGGTCATTTAGGCTGGACAGATTGTGAGGTATTACCATGGCGGTTGGACAACTGGTATGGGTGTGACATAACTCTGTATATCCAGCAGTGGTAACCTCTGTGTAGGTAGTATGAAAGGCACTCTATCTGTGGTTTTGTCAGTCACTCTGCATAGGGAATGTGTTTGAGGGCATTGTCACTTTTTGTTAGGTATGTCTGTGTCCATTTCCCTTGCTGTAGTTGTCATGAGAGGTACATACCGTATAGGACATTGTGAGGTGTAGAGGGGTACAGTGATCTATATTTCCCTAGTTGACAAACCATTTGTGATGACACGTACCATGTACAGGGATTACAAGACTAGTGTGCCACTGTGAATATCAAAGGGGAGGCTATTGTACACTTGTTTCCCATGTTCCCTTCTGACACCTCCAGTAGTAGGCAGGCAACCACCTATGTAGTGGTTAGTGGTTAAAGTGTTTTGGAATGGGGTATGGCACTCCAGTATCCACAATGATGTTCAGTCCATGCCTTTGTCACCAGGCACCTGTTGCAATACATCTGCCCACATGTGCCTCTCTCAGTCTATAGAGAGAGAGAGAGAGATATTCATATACATACATATCTATAGACATTCATATCTGTCTGTATATGTGTATGTATATATAGATATCTATATATGTATGTGTCTATTACATATATATATATATATATATATACATATTCTATCTATCTATCTATATATGTCTATTTATTTATACATACCTCTCTATCTATGTGTGTATATATTTATATATATATGTATATATATATATATATATATATATATACATATACATATACATACATACATATATATATATATATATATATATATATATATATATATATATATATATATATATATACACATACACATACATACACTAACATACTTCTAAACATCCATTGCTGTACAACCTACATTGTACATTGTACGTTGTACTACAATCTACATTGATATGTGCACATACCAACCTTCAACTACATATGTATGTCCAGCCTTCACTAACAGTTGCAGTATGTCCCTTGCCTTATGCACATATTCATATACATATAGATACAGACTGCTAACACATATGGAGGGTTCACAGTATGTAGATTATTAGATTATGTAGTTTACATTACCTTTGTTTCTGACAACTTTTTTGGATGGCTTGCTGCTGGCTGGCTGGCTGGCTGGCTTGCTGCTGGCTGGCTGGCTTGCTGCTGGATGGCTTGCTGTTGGCTGGCTGGCCTGCTTTTGGCTGGCTGGCTTGCTGCTGGCTGGCTTGCTGCTGGCTGGCTTGCTGCTGGCGGACTGGCTTGCTGCTGGCTGGCTTGCTGCTGGCTGGCTGGCTTGCTGCTGGCTGGCTTTCTGCTGGCTGGCTAGCTTGCTGCTGGCTGGCTGGCTTGCTGCTGGCTGGCTTGCTGCTGGCTGGCTGGCTTGCTTCTGGATGGCTGCTGGCTGGCTTGCTGCTGGCTGGCTTGCTGCTGGATGGCTGGCTTGCTGCTGGCTGGCTGGCATGCTGCTGGCTGGCTGGCTTGCTGCTGTCTTGATGGCTTTTTTTTTTTGGTCTCTCTCTGTCTCTCTGTCTCTCTGTCTCTCTGTCCCTCTCTCTCTCTCTCTCTCTCTCTCTCCCTCCAGTTGCTGCAATGATATTATTGCATGTGTGGACTGGGAGTACAGTCTACAGGCTTTTGTAGGTATCTGCACATGTGCATGTGATGGCCTCTGCACCAATTGTTGGCCAGCATTTACTAATTGCATGCAGCCTGCTGTGTGGTAATTGCAGTTCTCACTGTGATTTCAGGACAGTGCTATAAAATGTTAGGTTAGGTAGGCATAGGCATTTCATTTTTTCAAGGTGGGGACCATGCTGGTTTGCTGTGGACACTGTTGTGTGAGTCAAAAGGTTGGTATGTCTGTCATATCTAAGGCTGTGTTATAGCCACTGAAATGCATGTTGTACTGAAACCTGACTGTTGCTTCTTCCAGTTCATTCTTCTAAGTGTTTATGTTAACTCACACCTAATAATGCTAATACTGTTTACATGGGAGTATGTACTTTCCTGTGTGACTTGTGGATTAACTGGTATACAACAGTAGCTCTTGCAATTTCTTGCTATGGCTTCACTATTTAGCCTTTACATTCACACCTAGAAGGCCTGCTATTTGTCTTTACTGGAATGTGTTGCTATGGCTTTCCTATTTTCCATTTACATTCAGTCCTTGTAATGCATGATATATTTCTTTCAGCAGCAATTTCTTATATGTTTGGTGTGGTTTGGTGGCACTGCATGCAGTCTGGTGAGGCCAAGGTGTGGGGTTTGACACTTATAAGGGTATCTTATTTTGCTGGTGAGCAGTAGTGGGGCCTTGTACTTTGTACTAACAGTTATGAATATCAGGCACATGCAGTGCTTGTAAACTGCTATACTGTCCTTAGTTTATTAGATGGCTACATCCTTTGATATTTCTGGGTTGTACTCCTACATGACGATGTGCTTGTGGAAGCAATTCTACAGCTATTCGCAGAGTATGTAACAGCAGACAGGCCGATATGCCTGTGTGTTTCTGACACTAGCAGGCCTCAGATATTCTCAGGTATATATTTGAGCAGCCTCAGGGAAAGGTACATATCAGTGGGATACACCTGTGATATATTTCAGATATTCTGCAGTTGTGACTGTGGAGTATTTTGAGCATATGTATTAGTACACCATTTCTGACATGCAAGTAGTGTTTACTTTAACTTATTGACAGTTACCATTACATGGGATTCCCCACCTTTCTGCCTACTGTTAGTACATTTCACAGGGAGTCAGTGGGGCACAGTTAACATTTGTTTGCAAATCAGGGACATCCCTGTAAATCAGTCAAAGTTGGGAGGTCTGGCCTCTTACCTATTCAAATATGGCGGTGTTTATCCTGCTCTGATACTGTGTGGGGTTTGCAAGGTGCTACTGTAACATTATTACCAACTAGCATGGCTGTTTCTCTTATCACACTAATGTAATGCAATTCCACAAGAATTGCCAGTAAAGATACAAGAAACAAGCTTTGTGTAATAGCCTTCCTATATTCCCTTTACATTCAGTCCTTCTATTTCATGATATATTGCTTTCAGCACAAAGTTCTTGTATATCAGTCATGGCTTAGTGGTAAGTCATGCAGACTAGTGTTTCCAAGGTCCTGGGTTCGAGACTGACAAGGGAATTTTATTTTTCTGCTGAGCAGACTACAGGCCTTGTCATTCAGAGTGACTAAGGCACTTTTAAGCAGTTGTAAGTGGGTTTGCGCTGGTTTGCGCGATGCTCATGCATGCGCACAGTCGCTTAGCTACATGTACACTCGCTGACTACTGCTTAAAAGTGCTTACTCTCGCTAACACCCACACTAATTTCTTTTAAAGAAAAGAAAATGGGGAGATAGTAAAGTGGTGAAAATGGGGGCACAAAGAGGGTAGGACAGTAGGAAAACAAGCTTAGAATTTACAGGAAGGATGTAGGAAAGGCCTATAGCTGCCCATTTCTTTATCAGCAACAGCTGTGCATGTGTGTGTAATTTGGTGTGAAATTTGAAACCTTCCACCCCTGAGAGAGGGGTGAGGACAACAATATATGTTGTACAGCCAGTTGTGATTACCAGTTGACATGTCCAGCAGACATGTCTGCAAAATGGGCAGCTATGTATAGGGCGTAATTTTTTTGTGGGAATAGAGTGCCCTTTTTTTTTTTTTTTTTTCAGGTGAGAGTGGAATGTGAGGTACAGGAAGTAGGTATATTTGGGGAGGTAGGTTGGGGAGGTTAACAGACAAGACAAACAAGACACATACAGGGGCGGAGTATGACACATGTGGGGGGTAAACACAATTGACGGGGACGGATGTTTGGATATCGCGAGCCCATGAGCCCATGGATGGCAACAGTGGAACTGAAATCCCCACCCACGGGCAGTTACCACTGTGCCTTCACTGCCCAGGGCGGGGCTGTGCTGGGGGCTGTATAGGACGGGCAGGCACACCCGTGAGTTGAGCCACCCGTGTCTCAAGCTGACAGGGGTTCAAGCACAGAATACCTGATCTCTCTACGCACCACAGACCGGACACTTTGGAGGGTAAGTGGACATTCTCCTCTGCCCATGCTTTCAGAGGGGGGACGAGCCCTATCCCCTGCAGTGCTTCCACCCGAAGGTGGCACAGGGCCACTGGAGGAGGTTCCGGCCTGGGCACGAGTGCCAGGTGCACTCGCCAGCTGAGGTGGGAGAGGTGGGTCAGCTGGAACCCGCCTTCCCTGCTGTCCTATGTTTAGCAGTATTTTATGACATTTTGGGTTAGTAACAAACAACACCATTCAAAATTAGTTGTAACAGCATGCATCAGTATTCCCATTAACCAAACACCCATGAATTCCAAACATTGAACAGCAAGCATAACACATGCATATTTAGAACAACAGTACACAATCCAACAGCATACAGGGTTGATTGATGGCAACAGGCCATCAGGTTTGGATATGTGAACAGGGCACATGCATCAACGTACATGCAGATATGTATGAACCAACAGGACAAATGTCCATGGGAATTAATTGTGAATACACATACCCAGTTTGGTGTGGAATAGCATTATTTGTGAAATAGGGTAGGGTGAAGAAATATTACATTAACAACTTAAACTAACTATACATATGCTGTACATTTCTAGTAGCTGCAGATATATATACCCTACATGTCTTAGTACAGTTTCCTATATGTAACCTTAGGAATGTTGGTGATGGGAATGTTACTGCTACATTAATATACATTCCATTTTTATTCATACATGTTCATATCTGGCTGTGTTCAGGTACATCATCCTGCTACATTTGATTTATATGGCTCTAGACAACTATGGATGTTCAGTATTTCATACAACCATACTACCTCCATATTGCAAGGGTACAGCAACATATCCAAATTGTGGGACAGACACATTCCAGGTTCAGTACTTTATTAAACCCATTTCACTCTTTGGTTGTGGCTGTCTCATTCATTTCATAATGTACTGACTGCAGTATAACTTTATTCCAGACTTATTACAGCTTTCTCGGTCGATTCATACCTCTTTCTCACACTCTCACTTGTTTTATTGTTACAATTCAGGATGGTACTGAATTCTAGGTGTTATTAACTTTTCTTACTTGTTACAACAATCCTTTCCAACAGACTCACTTATTTCATATGGCAGATTTTAAAAAGGGATGTATTTGACACATGTCTATCCTCTGTAGATTGTTTACCAGTCATTTTCAGGCTGAAGCAGTTATCTGATATTATAATACAGATGGAAAATCTCTATTTCACACTTGTTTAATGTTTATTTCTGGATTACAGGCTGCATCACTTATCTAATCATACAGTGCTAGCAGAATCTTTCTTCTAGGCTTATTTGAACTTTATTAAAATGTAACAACACTGAACTCTTTTACAAGCTGTCTCACATATATTCTATAACAATTCCAGCACAATAATTAATAACCTGCCTGGTGGCGCAACTGCACCAGCCTATCAGCATAGGCTCGCTGATTCATAGAACGGACACCTGCAGCTGTGATATAAATGAAGTAATATTGGAACATACATCTCCATAATATAGGCTAAGATAATTTCTTACATACTTAATTACATGGATACTTAGTAGTGGGGCATTGGGCATTTACCGGGCCTCCTGGATCCAATGGTTCAGTTCGTCCTGCTTACATCTCTTCAGGTCCGCATGGTGGTGACGGACCTGTTCACCAGTCCTTGGTATGCCTGTGGCACTGGTGAGATCATGTGCCAATCGGTTCCACGCCTCTGCCTTGTATGTGCCCCAGTGAATCTGGCCCTGCATGAGTTGAGCCTCATGATCGTGGACTAGGAGCCAAACCATATATTTGGACTCCTCAACACCCCACCTCTGTGCTCAGAAGCGACTGCCCTCCTACATCTGCCATCCTGACTGCAAATGGGTTCCACAATCAGTTATGCTGTGTATTCCTGCCTATGGGGCTTATATATGCCGGTTTTCCCGCACTTATCTCTGATTGGCCATTTTGGACATGTATCAGCTTATAAAAACCTGCTTTGTCATGCTTCTATTTCCATTCATTCTTATATATATGCTAATACTGCATTTCTCAGTACAACTGTCATGGCTTAGAGGTTTAGTACTCTGACTATGGTGCACAGTATCCTGGGTTCGAGCCTGGCCATTGCTTTTTTTTATTTTACTACTGTCTAGACAGGCTAGGAGGTGTGTCTGTGTAAAGACGGTTTTGATACAGCTTGCTCAACGTTTCCCGTGGATAAGCCGGTTGGCACGCTGCGCAGCTCCGCGCAAACAGCTTATGCTGGGTAACGCGTTATTTGGCTATGAGCACACATATTACGCTGTGTGAAGTGTTGCTCAGCTATGGGCACCCATTTTAAGTGTGTTAAAGCGCTGCTCAACTCCGGGCACTCATATTACACCTGTTAAACCGCTGCTCACCTGCAAGCAGTCATACTCAGCTTGTTAGAGTGTTGCTCAGCTATGGGCACTTATAACATTTTTTTTTATTTTATTGTGTCGGATTTCTTCAAAAATATATGGCCCATTTCATTACATTTTACTTAAATTATAGTTTTATATATATATATATATATATATATATATATATATATATATATATATATATATATATATGCCAGGGGATTGTTTCATGCTTATTTAACTAAAAATAGAAAATGATGTTGTGGGGGCTCGAACCGTGACTACCTCCTCTTTGGCCAACATCTCTACCGCTACACTATTGCTACTTGGCTTAATTTGCATATTTAGATCTTATATGCTTTTCAATGACTGCTAACTGTGGCTGAGTGGAGGGCATATCCGCGCAACAGAGCGCAACTATGGGCAAACATTTTTGAAATTATAAAAAAAAAACTAAACTGTTATTTTTACGTTTTACATTACAGTTTGGTTTATAGTCTGTGGGGGCATGTGTGGCGTTGTGTTTCTTGACATTTCCGCGGACTTGCTCGTGGGAGTTTACTTTCAGGACTCTCATTCTTCTGGGGGCATGTCCCTTTGCAGAACTCGCCATTCAGACACGCCCACTACTTTCCTACACGGACCGTGTTAGTCTAGGGTGTGATTCAGCATGCCCTCATGCATATGCATGGCATGCTGACGTCATACCATTTAACTGCAGCCTCCATGTAAGACATGTTAACTCTTACACGGAGGTTTCGTGAATCCTGCCCTAAATGTTTCTGAAGCACTTTATTGCTCAGGATGCACTTTAGATTTTAATTTTCTTGACTCACTGATTAATTGATCAACCGTTGTAGGGCAAAATGTTTTAGTATTTGTTAATCTAGAGATGCACAAGTGCTTTTGTATGAACTTCTTAAATTATAATGTTAAAAGCAATAGGAATGTAAAGGGTTGCACTTTATATGTTTTGATGCACTTTGAATGTTTCTGAAGCACTTTTCTGCTCAGGATGCACTTTAGATTTAAATTTTTTTGACTCACTGATTAATTGATCAATTATTGTATAATTGAATTGAATAATGAATCTAGTGAAATGTATATAAATCACACCATTCTTGTGCATGATCTTTCCTTGGAAGGCTTGATGCCAAAGTACTAGGAACACAGTAAAAGTGGATGGTGACCATTTATCCAGTTGTTCAGTGTGTTTTTTTTCTGTCCTTGGTGAAGTGGTCCATGGAGTGGTGTTTTTGATGTGGAGTTACCCACTTTACCTTTTTACCCACTGAGATCATTGCATTATTTGGATATAACCTGAGTTGGTAAAAATATATTCTGTTTTGCTGATGAAACATAAACATTTCTTCATCTAGTTTTATGGAGAGATTTCCAAGGCCATTCCTAATACTTTTTTCTGTTTTGGATGCAATACTGCAGCATATACTGTTTTTTTTTTTTTTTAATCCAGGTACTTAGTTGTCATGTGTCTTTATAGACAGGTGGCTTAGGATCAGTTGTGTATCATGATATAATCATTTCAGAAATCTCTTCTTTAATTACTAAACATTTCACATGAGTGTCTAGACAATCACTGTATATGGTAATCTCCCTATGACCAGCATTCTGTCAGATTAGTATGAATCTAAAACACTAAAAATAAGTGTATGGACCTTAATAAAAAAAATAGTCCCTGTGCTTGGAACAGACAGAAAAAAAACACTGATAGTGAGAAAATAAACTAACTTTTATAACTTTCATTACTCTTCCTTAATGGGCACCACTAACAAAAAGGTTTTATGGAGAAATCAGTCATAGCTCTGAACCTTTTATCTCCAGAATATGGAACACTACTTCTCATAATATGTCTTTAGAGCTTTAATATTTTTAACTGTGGATATTGGTTGAAAAAGTTCTTAACACTGAATGTGTGACAAATCTCAATGTGGAACTGTGGAAAAGAGGGACTTTTTAAGATTCAAAATGAGGAAAATTCCTTATAACAAGGTATGCTTGAGAGGTATGAAACCAGTGATGGTATTAGTTTCCCTTGGGAGAAAAAATAAAGGGTTCTTCATATTTTCATCCCTAGTTATCAGTATATCTTTGGTTATGCATATCATAGGATTACTAGGCTATTGGCCCTGAGGCCCTTATAAGTCTAGCCAAGAGTTTAGCCCATGTTTAGACAAGTCAGCACTCAAAGCCCCTGTCCAGCAGGGACACAGATTCTGTTTTCCATCCAGTTATCCAGGTTGCACTTTAAAAGGGATAATGGGATACTCTTCTTGATGTGGAGAGGGAGTCTCTTCCACATAGGGGGGAGTCTCTGGGACAAAACCTATCCCATCAACAAGTCCTATTGATGTCACAGACCAGGTTGAGGTTGCGCGAGATATAGTGACCCTACCATTGAGTTATTCCTGCAGTACTCCCTGAGTTTACTATGTATGTACCCAGAATGCATTCCTGAAGCATTCTAGAAAATTAGTATAACATAAAGCAATACAAAAAGCAAGTCCAAATGGTGATTAAGCTGCTGGTCACACAGAATAAAAGAAGAATGGGTAAGATGCAAAAATAAAAAAGGCAACTTTTAATACTTTGATAGAGATAAATATTTCCATGATGTGTTAGCAGTATTACTTTTAGGACCATACAAATAAGGAGATACTGAAGCAAGAGTGAGAAAGGTAAAAACACTGAAAAGATACAGGATATGAATCAAGTAAATATTAACAAAATGGAAAATCTGAACAGGTACACACTGGCAATGACATTGATAGGTTAGTTGCTTGAAATCTATGCAGCATAGGGAGGTACATACCAGATATATTTTAATCTCAGTAAATGTTGACAGCAATGTGAACATTTGCCTTCTTCACATATGGTTGCTCTTAAAATGTTTACTGAAAGACATGGTGTGGGTGTTCTAACAAGATTCTTCATCCACTGTTGCTAGAACCTTCCTGCAAAGCAGGCTGCTTGTGGCTCAAGCAAGGACAGGAAGTTCAAGCAGTGAAAAGCCATTTTCCTTTCTTCAAGATGATACCTGATATTTTTTCTTTCCAGAGATGCAATCCCATAGAGCTGAATGAAGACTGGTACTCAGTGCCACAACTGATACCTTTCTGAATGGAGTGCATGTCAGTATTAATGAAGACTTTCAGAATAAGAGATATGTGAGAAAGGGTTCCAGTTTGTCCAAGATCTTTCAAGTGATTTTGCGCTTATGTCATGTGGCATCTGCTTCACTTCAGGATTCCTTTAACTTAGCCGCTATCTTAATTGCTTGCTAGAAATTATGACTGCATAATCATGCCTCTCTCATTTTAGACCCTGCCTTTTTCTCTTACATATTTATCAAGGCCACTTGAAAATTGCACCTGCAATTTTTCTGCAGTTTCTACAATTTATATCTTTCTCTCAACGCAAAATCTACAACACTGTTTTTGACTAAAAATGCAACTATTTTTATATTCAATTAAATTTAACAAAGGATAGAAACATTTCAGCAAAATAACACCAGTTATGACTAGGAAAGCCAAGAAAAGTCATTTTCAAGTAATTTATTCTGTGCATGGTTTCATCATTCAGACTATCTGTTAAAATTTGATCATATGAATCCTGAGTTAAAACAGGTAGTGAAAGAACTTTGAACAATAGATGTGAGAAGTCTACATTCACACAGATAAGGCAGTAAGGTACAGTTGTGTAAGATGAACTTCCCATAACAGTAGATAATTGGATGATCACTGCTGCAGTTGCCTTAGCGAAATGGGTTATATCCTACCAAGGATACAACAGCTAGTCAGCTTCCAAAGCTTCAGGGCACCTTCCACATGCTCCCACACTGTCAAGCAGCTTGAGCTGGACTGACTAAAAGAAAAGTTTTAGTGCTAAGCCCTTCAGAACTTTCCTGCCAGCAGAGAGAGAAAGAGTGGCCGACCCCTGAAAGGACAAGGATAGGAATAACAAAAAATAAATGTCCACACCATGGCATAAAACTGCACAAAATTAAGGAGAATGGAGAAACAGAGCGGCTACTGCAGCAGTGATAATTTGAACATCTACTATTATGGAAAGTTCAAATTACACAACTGTACTATGTTCTTCATACTGATCATTGCTGCAGTAGCCTTAATTATATGGGTAGATTACCATTGCTAACTACATTTGGGAGGTGGAAGGAGAGGGGTCCAGGGGCCACTGGAGAATGATCCTAGCAAAGCATAATGTATACCTAGAGAAGGAATCCAGTTTATAGTGCTTTGTAAAATTATGCACAGAAAATGAAGAAGCAGCTTCTAGAATACTTCTTGAATCCAACTATTTCCAAAAAGACATAGAAGAAGCCATGGTCCCTGTTTAGTGGTTCTTGACCCTGCCTGGAATAATTTTCTCATGTTGAGTAAACAAAAGGTAATAAGCCTTAGACAACCATTTGGAAATAGTCTGTTTTGATACTGGTGTTCCCTTCATCTTACCTTCACTGGAAATGAGCAATTGATCTGATGAGCTGAAAGATTTAGTTGTGTCAGGATTGTACCCGAGTTGTCTGTGGGCATCCGAGGTATGGAGTATTAATCAATAGAACTGTTCTGCATGTAAAGAACCTCAAGTTAGCCAGATAAGCTGGTTCAAATGAAACAAGTGTTAGTTTCTGTAACACAAAATTAAGACCCCAAGGAGATGCCACTGGTTCACTTGGAGGCCTATTATGCAAACCTCCTTTCAAGGACATTTTGACATGCAACTTCCTTAAAAGAGGAGGCTGCATGGGGAGACATGATGAAATGGCTGATAATTGGACCTTGATACAGGAATAAGAAAGGCCATATGATAGTAAACCACACATATATTATAAAACCAGAGAACAACTAGCCCTGAATGTGTGCTGATTATGTTGTTAACACCATCTAAAAAAACTTTTTCCATTTGCTAGTATATGATTTTCTAGTACCAGACTTTCCATGATCATTTCTCAGAAGGTAGTATGTAGGCATAGCTCTCAGTTTCTACCTCCAGAGTTAGCGACAAAGGAAAATAATTAGGAAAGAGGTCCACAATTAGGGACACATATAAATTCAGGTAATATTAGCTTAACTGCTTTTAAAATAATTTGCTGTTTTAAGAGGGATGGAGCAAAAGTATGATGAAAATTGAGGAGTATCCCTCCAAAATTTAGACAGTGGAGATGTATGGAGGGGGGGGCTTCCCTTCTTTCAGTGGTCTGATGTATCCCAGAATCAATTTCAGAGGCTGGTACATACCAAGGAGCTCTGAGAATAGATGCTTGCCTCAGCACCATAGAACACCTCTTGGTGTGTATTGTCAAGCCACTTAATGGGTAGACTCTAATTATCAGCCAGCAGCTGGGTGTTGTCTTTTAGGATGGCTTGGCATCCATGCATCACTCCTTCCTATCCCCATCCAGGTTTTCCCCACCATAATATGCCATTCCCCATTCCTTGTTCACTCCCCAGTCCTCCCCATCACTTGCTGTCTGTATGGGGTTCTCCCACACTTTTGCTGTATACCACCCCTGTCTGCCTGTCTGTCTGTCTCTGTCTGCATTTTAGGTTTGTTTGTCTGCTTCTGCTTCCTTCCCATCTCCCTTTATCCTGCCTACAGCAGTTGCTCTTTAGCTACTTCACCAACACTTCTTTATGTACTGAAAAATGCCTTTCCTTCCTCCAACTTGTCACACCTTATAGTTACCCTTTGTTTATTTTCATTTGTTTGCTATTCTCTCCTTTCCTTGTTTTTATTTCCCAATTTCCTCCCCATTTAATGATGCAGTGGGTTGGTACTTTTCTGTGCTGCTCCTCACTGAGCTATCTAGATAGTTGTGAGTAGAGGCTATGTGGTGCTTCTTTACACATGTGAGCATGAGCTCTTTGAGCTAGCCTGCTTTGGTGGTGACATCAGCCATGTCAGTCACATGCCCTTCTGTAATGCTGTTCTGCTACTGGACATGCCTAGCACTGCACTTAACTGTATCATTGCATGTCAGTTTTACTATGTGGTCCCTTTCTTAGCACATTAGTCCTGTGCAGGCTCTTATATATGCCTGATTAGCTGTGGGCCTTGTCGTATTATCAGCTCCAAGCAGGTATGCAGTGCTTAACTATGAATCATAGTTTGCATTTTTATTTTATGTTTCAATTACTGAAGTAGAAATGTTCCAGCTAACACACAAATAGTATAAAAATCATCCCCGGGATTCTTGAAGCTTGGCACAAGGACTGCGTTAGCCTTGCGCCGACCATGCAGTGTAGAGATGGAGCAGCAGCACCACATGCATATTAATGAAGGTGTGCTGCCGCAACGTCCACATCCATAGGAAACGTGCGCGAGTGAAGGGGGCATGTCTAAGTGCTGCACAGAGGAGTGAACATGTTGGCTGCATACGCGCAATCTAAAATGCTAACTAGTACAGCCTGCCTCTAATAATAATCACTCCTGTCAGTGTCCGTGGAGGCTTGCTTAATGGTTAAGGCGTTTGCCTTACAAACACAAGGTGCAGGGTTTGAATCTCACAAGGCATATTTGGCTAGGCTTAAAATGACTCGCAAGGGCAGTTAGCTTAGTACTAATCTATAAACCTATGACTCTGTACAATGACAGGAGCTTAGGGGCTATGATGTAATATTTCAAAGCCAAACACTGCATTGTGGTATACCTGGAGGTAGACTGAAAAAAAAGCATACAAGACAGTTTTGTGAACACCAAAATAAAAAGTAAACACAAAGACACGTAGCTGAATATTGAGTCCCCGTCCCTTGAACAAATGACATTTAAAACCTTGTGCCCATATTCCATTGTAGTGTTGATTGTTATACCAAGTGGAAGCGAAACACAGCGTGTTAGCACGCCACTGCCATTTGCTAAGCCTAGCCCAATGGTTTGGGTTACCACCTGTCCCACATTGTGAGGGACAGTCCCCCTCTGGGCAGTTCTGTCCATACCAAAACCATTATAAATGTTAAATGTCCTGCGATTGTAGGACATAATTATGTCCCATATTTTATGTACTAGTTCCATACAATACTTATTTCCATATGTAAAATACCTAAATGTTACAAGAAACAGAATAAGCAACTAAACTGCTACAACAATAAACTTTCAGTTAGGCATAAAACTAATGTAATATCCTTTGTACTGACCGTGGGTATGTGTTGGCCTGTAAATTCTGATGTGTGTCCTGAAAATGTCCCATTTTGGTCATTTGAAAAGGTGGCAACCCTACCAACGGTCAGAGCATTCACTCAATATCTGCCCATTCGTGGTCCAAGTCGTCCTTGTCAGGATGGCCCAAAGATGAACGGGTAAATCCCGGGTCTACCTACCATGTCATGAAAGATAAGTATTTGTGTATACCTATCTGCGTGAAGTACAGCATGTGGAAGATCAAAAATGCTAAGGTAGTCCTCACAACCATATTGGTACCAGAGATATGTAGTGTACACAGTGTGAATCAGAAAGCAAACCAAAGAACAAACATTCACATCCACAATATAACCTGACAGGCCATACTGTAGAACACAATCCCACAAACATATAAACATTAAAATGTGTGATACACATGTACAGAATCTTTTCCGGCACACACCCACATAATGGTCTGGCCTGAACTGAGCCATCCAACCCCAACACACCTGTATACATAATTGAATACCCATTATACCCTCCACAGCACACCCCCCTTCCTGAACGTCCACCAAAACCACCCATTCTCAGGCTGCTAGCTTGGCGCAGCCATATCTGCACATGGTGACCCCTACTCATATCTAGTAGGCAGTCTCACCCTAGGCAGTCTCAGGATTGCAAACTATTTATCCCTTGCATGTATAACCCTACCTCATTTTCATAAATCCAAAATAATCGAGGTTATCGGTCTCCAAAATTGTTGGATATCCCTCATGGGATAAGTATCTATTCTAAAGATTAGACTAGGTGTCACGACATGATGTCCAGTCCCGTAGACATCTGGACACAAGTTGCATGAGCAGTAGTTGTCCACAACCCTGCTCAGCCTCCAGCCAGTCCTGCAGAACCTACAACCCGGGATTAAACACCTGACCGTGATGCACGTCTCTCCACGTGCATTATTGGGAATATATACCTTTCATATTCCCATAGCTACACATCACACATACATGCATATAAGTAGTTGTCAAGTATGTGTCCAATTCATAAATATGTATACTTGCAAATGTATTCATATGCGTCTCAGAAACATATGAATAGTAGCATGTACTATACATATGTACACCACCCGACTGTCACATTTGTTGCCAGTACTGTGGAATGGCTGTACTAAAGACATATATCCTAATTACCATCCACAGAGAATGTATCACGGATGGTTTAGTGGTAAAACCAGTGACTATGGTGTTCCTGGGTCCAAGCCATGCAAGCGCTAATTTTATATGATGGCCACAGTAGTGGCAGTCGGATATAGGGTGATTAAGGCAGGTTACCACCTGTCCCACTTTGCGAAGGACTGTCCCTTTTTGGGCAGTTGTGTCCGAACCAACAGTATTAAAATGGCAAATGTCCTGAGATTGTAGGAAATAATTATGTCCCATATTTCATGTAACAGTTGCATAAAATAGTTATTTCTGTATGTAAAATACCTAAATGTTACAAGAAACAGAATAAGCAACTAAACTGCTACAAGAATAAGCTTTCATTTGGGCAAAAAAACAAAGTTCTATCCTATGTACTGACCATGACTATGTGTCGGCATGTAAAATCTGATGTGTGTCATGAAAATGTCCCACTTTGGCCATTTGAAAAGGTGACAACCCTAGACGTAAGCGGGTATGCAAACGTGTATGCACGACGGTAAGTGGCGGTGATTCAACGGTATGGTAAATGTAAATAAACATGTAGGTGCATATGCATGTGTTTGTACAGACCTATATATATATATATATACCCCAGGGATTACCTCAGTGTCACTGCTCAACAGAGGCACAGCAAAATAATGGGTATAGTTCCCCATACTAAAGGGGTGGCGTAAGCCACAAAACTATGGGCTAGGCTTGTAAATGCCCTCGGGCAGATAGCCTAGTATGAACCTATGAACCTATGAACCTATATATATATATATATATATATATATATGTATATGAAAAATAAACATGGTTACAATAGATATAGGACACCCCTGCATCCCCAACCACAGATAGGATGCTAAAAGTGGAACTATGCCCCCGTGCTAAGTCTGACTTTCAGACAGGTACAGGGCAGTCCCTGTCAACAGTCGGACAAACCAAAAATTGGAAGACTAATTGAACACCCTGACAATGATATGAACGCATGTCCCAGGACTATAAGCTTGGGACATCTGAATTTACTTGGAGTGAGCCAACGTACAGGACATGTGTAAAGCAGTAGGGAATGGCGCATGTGTAAGTAGTGCAGTTTTCCCAACAGGAAAATGGATGCCTGCTGTGTTAGTGAAGTGTTGAGGCATGTGTTCGGGTAACTATGAATCATGGGTATACATATAAATGAAGCAGAACACCAATAGTGTAGTGGTAGGAGACTATCAAGCAGACGTTGCCGGTTTGGCTACAGCACACACCATTTATGACGCGTAATCCGTATACGAGTATATCTTGCTAATTTTATGCATATAACAATATAATACCATTGCAATGTGAACTAGGGTGACATATCACAGTAAAAATGTAGAAGGTTTTTGCGTGACATGAATCAGCGGTAAAACTGAAAGCTGCAGCTGAAATGTGCTGTACTCACGCTTTGTTCAACGGCCCTTGTTCTGCCCAGCAACACAATAAACTGTGTTGGCCAGGCCCGATGCCAGGACCCTACACATCACAATCAATGTGATTTACCACTAAGCCACGGCAGTTATACCTAACTTCGATGTTATCACAAACATAGCAGACAGCACAGTCTTTCAACAGTATGATCAAAGTAATTAAATAATATAGATGTGTATGCATGTGTACGTACACAGATATATATATATATATATATATATATATATATATATATATATATATATATATATATATATATATATATATATATACACACACACACACACACACACACACACACACACACATATGTAGGGTAACGACCTGTCCAACTTTGCGAGGGACAGTGCCTCTTTGGGCAGTTGTGTCCTGTACAAATAATGTACAATGGCAGATGCCTGAGATTTAATGACAAAATACCCTATATTTATGTAATTGTTGCATAAAACAGTTATTCTGCATTTGAAACACCTACATGTTATACAAAACAGAATAAGCAACTAAAATGCTACAAGAATATGCTGTCATTCAGGCCAAAAAGTGAGGTTCTGTCCTTTGTACTGGCTGTAGGTATGTTCCAGCCTGTAAAATCTGACGTTTGTACCAATAATGTCCCACTTTGGGCATTTGAAAGGGTGGTAACCCTACACACACACACACACACACACACACACACACACACACACATATATATATATATATATATTTATATATATATATATATATATATATATATATATATATATATATATATATATATATACAGAACAGACATGTGAACAAGAAAGCATCCATAATGAATGCGAAGGAAAACAATGGAACACCCGTATTATCTAGTGCTGACACATCAAGCTGGCCAGAGGTGGCCAAAATCCCTGCGTCTCTAACCACAGGTAGTATGCTAACAGTGGGAGTAACCTTGTCCACGTGCTAAATCTGACTTTCAAACAGATACAGGGCTGTCCCGGTCTCCAGTCAGACAAGCCTAAACCTGGATGACCACATGAACACCCTGACAATCAAACACAAGTATGTGCCAGGACTGTAGGCTTTGGAGATCTGAATATACTCGGTGTGAGTCAACATGCAGCACGGGTCCCAGAGCAGTAAGGAATGGTGCATGTGTAGTAG
>NC_056725.1:404329507-404357007 GCF_019279795.1 Protopterus annectens
TTCCTCCACTCTTGTATGTCACCCTATGCTCCTCCCTCTTGTTAAAATATGTATTCATCACAGCCATGTCCATCCTTTTCACAAAATCCACTACCATCTGACCTTCTGCATTCCTTTGCTTAACACCATACCTACCCATCACTTCCTCATCCCCTCTGTTCCCTTCACTAACATGCCCATTGAAATCTGCTCCAATCACCAGTCTCTCACCCTTGGGTACAGTCATCACCACTTTATCCATCTCACTCCAAAATTTTTCTTTCTCATCCATCGCACACCCAACTTGTGGAGCATATGCACTAACAATATTCATCATTACACCATCAATTTCCACCTTCATAAACATCACTCTATCTGACACTCTTTTCACCTCCAAAACACTCTTAGCATACTGTTCCTTCAGGATAATGCCTACGCCATTTCTCCTCCTATCCACACCATGATAAAACAATTTGAAACCACCTCTGATACACCTAGCCTTGCTCCCTTCCATCTGGTCTCTTGCACACACAATATACCAACCATCCTTCGGTTCATCATATCAGCTAGCTCCCTCCCTATGCCAGTCATACTACCAACATTCAAAGTTCCGACCCTCACTATCACAGTCCTAGCCTTTACCTGCCTTTAGGCATGCCTTCCGCCTCTTCTCCTCCTTCGGCCAACAGTAGCCCAATTTCCGCCAGTACTCTGTTGGCCAACAGTACTGGTGTCGGTCGTTGTTAACCCGGGCCTGGACCAATCCGGTATGAATTTCTGTACAGTTTTCTGCATATATGATGTGGCAAAATTTTATGCCGGATGCCCTTCCTGATGCAACCCTCCCCATTTATCCGGGCTTGGGACCGGCACAAAGAAATGCACTGGCTTGTGCATCCCCAGTGGCTGGGTTCAAATATATCTGTATATATTAATGTAAATAGATATATATATATATGTTACAGTAAATATACACATGTATATACCTAGGATATGATACAGCAGTTACGGGTAACATATCTTCAGTCCGGGCATATGTTGGCGGGAGGTCCAATAAACAAATGTCTACCTCCCACCCCCCCAGCTAGGCTGGTGAGACATACAGACATGCAATAAAGGTAAATACACCACTGCTTCCCAGACCACCGGCAGGAAACTACCAGTGGGAGAGATCTACAAGGTCTACACTTTAAACATGGACAGCGATGTCCCTTGTGGGACACCAAAAATGTAGTTCTTGTAGCCAAGCCCTGTAAAGATTGATGTGACCAGTATGTAGCTGTACACGGACCAGTAGGTTCTGCAAGCCTGATAACACATGGGTTGACATAACGTACGACATGTTTCCCAAAATGGGGAGAGTGGGCAGTGTGTAGGGGTGTGTTTATAGCCCACCTGCGCCCACAGTAAGGGTGAGTGCTGTAGAGGAGTGGCAGGTAGGGGAACTATGGGTATGCGATTATGGGCCTAGGTGTGCAGGTGTTGGCTGGCAGAGCCATATTAGGACCGTCCCATGGATGTAAGTAATATTCCAATGTGGGCATAGCAGACGCCCATACCTCCTAAAGCTTAAGAGCACATCTATTGGATAGTCCGTAAACCACTGGGGGAACACATAGGGACCATATCATTGAACTGTCCCCGATTACCAGGGACGTCTGTGATTACGAATCAGAATCTAACTCAGTCCCAACTAAACCCTCCTTAAACTAGTGATATTAGGAGGAAAGGTGGCGGAATACACGTAATGAATAATGACAACATGTAAGAGTCATAAACAGCATGTACCTCAGACAATGTGTATGAATACATATGTGCTCTGGGTCTGTCAATGTGTCAGGTTAATAGCACCAAACTTCTAAATGTGTCCCTAAGGTTGTTATGCAGTGTCCCTGATTCAGTGTTCATTCTTCACCATTCGTATGAGAGGTCTGCTAGTGAGAGAAAACACATGTTCCACTGACTACCTTAGAAAGATGATAGAATAATAGGTTTGGGGTTACCACCTGTCCACCTTTGCAAGGGACACTCACCTTTGGGCAGTTGTGTCCTGTAAAATAATTGTAGTTATGGCAAATGTCCTGTGATTTAGGGCAAAGATTTCCTATATTGTCTGTAGTAGTTGCATAAAATAATTATTTTGTATCTGAAACACCTAAATGTTATAAGAAACAGTATAAGCAACTATAATGTTACAATGATAACCTTTTAATTAGGCAAAACAGTGAAGTACTCTCCTTTGTACTGGCTGTGGGTATGTTTTGCCCTTCAAAATCTGACATCTCTACATAAAGGTCCTATAGGGTTGCCACCTTTTCAAATGCCCAAAGTGGGACATGTTCTGTAGAAATGTCAGATTTTCCAGGACAAGACATGCCTACAGCCATGCATAGTACAGAATGTTACTTATTTGCACAAATAGAAGCTTATTCTAGTAACATTTGAATTGCTTATGCTACTTCACATAACATATAGAAATTTCATATATGAAACAACTGTTTTATGCAACTATTAAATAAACTTAGGATATAATATTGTCCTGTAATCTCAGGACATTTGCTTTGTCTTATTTTCACAGGACACAACTGCCTAAAGATGGACTGTCCCTTGCAAAGTGGGACAGGTATTAACCCTAAAGTCCCATCTTGGCCAATTGAAAAGGTGGCAAACCTATAATAGGTATATAGTAGCATGACTCGGCCGATGGATGTGGCTCCCAAAACCCAATTACTTGTCTGTATTTAAGAGTCTTGGTTCCCATATACCAGCCAGATGGGAGCAGATTGTATGAGGAGCACACAAATAATATGATTAATTCACTGGACAGGCCACCGATCCTGTACAGTCGAATGCCATGCCATCGCCTAATGGGCAGCCATTCCCTACTATGTAGTCATGTAGTCAGATGTAATAGGCATCACAAGGTAATATTGTGGTCCTCGCTCCCACCCAGGGGTGTGAGTGACAGATGCAAGCACCAATGTCGGTGCATTTGCAAGTGAGAGAGCGAGCGGGTGTAAGCGTGTTTGGCTACCAGTATGCAAGTATTGCACTGTTAAAGCAATGTAGAGGCTAACTGAGTGTAAGAAGCTGTAACCAGAGGTCAGCAGTGCTTAACACCGTGCAAACCCATGCACACCCACTCCCAACTGCTTTAATGTACCTTACTCCCTCCATATCCAATGGTCTTGTTCTGCCCTGCAACCAAATAAACATCCTCTGCAAGGGTCAGAACCAGGACCCTGCACACAGAGCTAATTTAAATTACCAATACGCCATGGCAGATATACAGACAATGGACAGTACCACAAACATATCATACAGTGAAGTCATTCAAGAGTATAGGAATGTATCCCATCCTATAGATGTATATGTGAGTGTTTATGTCCAGCATATAGGTACATACATATATAGAGATATATCAGGAACATACCATGTGGCAACAAAGCATTATAAATGAATGAAATGGGAAACACCAGCGATGCCTGTATTATGTAGTGGTGTTGGTCGATGTGATCTCAAGACTCCCTCAGACTGACGTGTCATTCATACACGCACATAGTTGTACATTGGCTGTATATATCACTAACAGTACCTGTCCAATCATTATGTGTGAACAGTGCTCTTGCAAGGTGCCATGTGCAACATCATCATCATAATAAAGGTAAATGGGGTAACCATAGAGGGACCGGTAGTGTTGTGTGTACAATGGGGTCATCCTCATCACATGTACCTGGACCATTTGGAGTGATGTGCATACCAGGATCGTGCGCCTGAGGGACAGGGGTGAGGATAACAGGAGTATGTTGTGATGCATATTACAAGGGTTACATGTGTCCAGTGGGCACATGTGTGAAATGGACAGCTATGTATAAGGCAGATGTTGTCCTAGGAGCCTATTAGCCGTATGATTCCATAGGTGAGGGTCGGATGTAGGGGAAGGAGTGTAGGCATGGCCATGGAGTATAGGTAGGGTAGGATCACAGAAAAGACAGCATACAGGGTTGGTATATGACACATGTGGGGGATACACCCCAGACGGAGATGGGTGTTTAGCATTCACAAGCCCATGGGAACAGTGGGATGGAGGTCCCCAGCCATGAGCAACCGCCACTGCACCTAAACAGCTGCAAAGGAGGCAGTGCTGGGGGCTGTCCAGGAGGGGCATCATCACCCTGTAAATGTAACACTCCACCCTTGAGCTTGCATATCTGGCTTCAGAACCCCTTAGTGAGCCCCCAACACAACACGTCCAGGACCGCACAACAGCAGACATGCACCTGTCTGGTCCTGCTCACAGGGGGACATGCTCCATCCTCAGTGGTGGTACCACCAGAAGGTGGTGCAGAGCCAACAGAGGTTGATGTCCAAGGTTGGGCCCCAGATGTGCTAGGGCCCGGTGCCATGGTCAGCTGAAGTGGGACTGGAGGTTCTGCCGGGACCTCCCAACCCATTCAGCCTATGGTATTGCAATTTAAACCCACATATGACTTAGTGATAGAAAACAGTATACAGGATTACCTACAACAGTATGCATAGATATCACCATCAACCCAACACAACAGATGGTATACATTTGCAGAGGGAGCACAACACATGCATATATCTGCATGCCATCTGTACAATGTGTAGTAGACGTGAGACCGCAGCTATGAACAGATGTCCATTATTGTCTGTCATACCACTGTTTCATGTGACACTTGTCCAGTCAGGGATGCGATGGCAGTAACACATCCCTATCATCATGTACTGTCTGCAATCCTCACACTATGCTTCTGCTGTGCACAGATGAGTTCAGTGTGTAACATAGGAAACAAATGGTTGCACACCCTGACCAGTTCACAGATGGCCCGACAGATGGGGGTCCCTCATGAACAGAGTACTGTCATGTCTGTAGTAAAACATGCAGAATAGCCATTACCACACACATGTTAAACAGGCAGTAGTCTCAATGCAGCATAGCTACACTTACATGCTGTAGTCATGTGTGGCACATCACCCTCCTGTCTTTAGGCTATTTTCCACTGTGTATAATGTTTAAGGTACATCCAGATATCATCTGTGATGCCGTGTCAGAACACCACATCCAGGTACCACTCACAGCGACTGACATGGCCATATACCAACATGTTTTCCCTAGATAGTGTACTATGTTTATCATGCGAATGGCTATGGGAACACCATCACAGCTGTTTCACATACAATCAGCTAGAGGAAGACTGCAATAGGTGCAGAGGCCATCACCTGACCATGTCCATCACTTACAATACACATGCTGCTGCTGAGTAGGTGTACTCCTTTACATCCACCAGAGAGTGTGTGGATGGGACAGCCAAAGTACACCACAGAAGGGCTTGGAGACAACCCTGAGCATCATCTGCTACACGCCTAACAGTACAGGGGTCAAACCCCTGACTGACTATTCATTACTATTACATGTGCATGACGTTACTACATGTGCCACAAAGACGACATGTTGCTGTGCTGTAAGAACATATATGTGTGGAGGTGAGTGACATCTGCAACAGAGATATAGTAGACATACATTAGGGGTGGCACACATGGCTGTCCATGTGAACAGATGCCATTGTCACCACAACCACACTGTCTAATGGACACACATTGACACTCTTTGCCAGGGCCACAAATACACAACCTAACTACTTAGTTTGCCACACTGCAGTAATACATACGACTACATGCACCACAGAGGATATCTGGAGGTTCTATGGGCTAGGGCATGTGAAAGTGTTTGACATCTGTTGGTATGCCAACGAGGGTTATACTGGGAGTAACTGTGGTTGGGAGCATCATAACCCACACACAGACACAAGGTGCCAGCACTGGCATGCATGTATGCATTGCTTCATGGGTGTGTAGTGGTTGGCTGTGCAAGTTGGCTGTACAAGGCTGGGTGAGGGGTACTCCTTGGCATCGTGTCACCTGACAATGGTGTGCAGTGCAGGGGTGTAGTGCCTGCAATATCCCACACAGATGAGTACTGCATGATCTGCTCTGACATCCTGGTTACCAATGTGCATGGCCATAGCTTTGCAATGCATGCATGTCTGTGCTTGATAGTCCTTCACATGTACATTGCCTGGGATGTGCATGCCCCACAATACTGTACAGTGACATGTACAGGTTTACCTGGTTTGGCAGGCACATGTTGTGTACACAGCCTGTTATCCCCTGATATGCCAACACTGGCCTGGTGTGGCGAAACCTGCTTATAGTGAGCAGGTCGACCCTGCGCCTACATTGATAGTATGATACAGGTATTCCATGGTGTCAGTGGCATGGGTCCATACAGGGCACATGTGTACAGCATTGTGTGGCCTCTGTGGATCACATTTGATGGCACCACATATGTTGCGGGCATCCAGTGCGGAACATAGTGAAGGCACAATGTCCGCATATATGTGCGTATTGTACTGCTGTACAGGGTGCCATGTCCTCTGCATGCCACTGCATTCACACCATGCCTACTATCTGTCATCAATGTGTATGGTACTTGCAACATAGCAGGATATCCTAGGCAAGTTTGTTTGTGCATGGCACATGGGTGCGGGACATATACCAGGTACTAGTACAGTTGCATACTTTGTTCACCAGGCCTTTTGACAGATGTAGGGGTATGGCTTGCCAACACAGTCCCATAGCTGACTGACAGCTGTACTCCTCGTGAGGTGGCCAATGTGTCATAAGACGGACACCATTTAGGAAAACTACAAAATCCGCTCCCCAACATGTCCAATGGTAAGACACTCACAGCCACCACTACACAGGCTCTGACAGACAAACACACACTTGCCATGTCCTGTATACAAACCCCTACCTACCATATCACACTGCAGCAATACGCTTTTAGGGCATGCACTACGGTGAATACTGGGTTGCAGCATGCCTACAGGTGTATACGTAGGTGGGTGACAACAGCAGGAATGACAAAGGTGGTCATGTTATTTGTACAGAGAGTGCATACTCTACAAAGCACTGCACTTGTCTCACGCAGGCAGACACACACATGCACACACTTGACATGTCTGGGATTAGAACACCAATCTAAGTACTTTAGCACACTACATCATTATGCAGTTACAGAATGCGCTACCCAGATTACTGGGTTACAGTATTCCCAGAGGTGTATTTCTAGGTGGGTCGCATCATCAGCCTTGCCAAAGGTGGGTATAGGAATGGTATGGAGTGTGAGCAGTCTAAAAGCATTATTCAGTCCTCAGACAGATGGGGACAAACACACACACACACACACACACACACACACACACACACACACACTTGGCAAGTCTGGGATTAGAACACCGACTTAACTTCTTTATTATACTGCAGCATTACGCAGTTACAGAACACGCTACCGAGATTACTGGGACACAGCACTCCCAGAGGTGTATTTGTAGGTGTGTGACATCATCAGCCTTGCCAAAGGTGGGTATAGGAATTGTATGGAGGGTGAGCAGTCTAAAAGCATTATTCGGTCCTCAGGCAGACAGGGACACACACACACACACACACACACACACACACACACACACACACACACACACACATACTTGGCAAGTCTGGGATTAGAACACTGACCTAATTACTTTATTACACTACAGCATTTCGCAGTTACAGAACACACTACCGAGATTACTGGGACACAGCCCTCCCAGAGGTGTATTTGTAGGTGGGTGACATCATCAGCCTTGCCAAAGGTGGGTATAGGAATTGTATGGAGTGTGAGCAGTCTAAAAGCATTATACAGTCCTCAGGCAAATGGGGACAAACACAAACACACAGACACAGACACACACACACACACACACACACACACACACACACACACACACGCACACACACACACACACACACACACACACACACAGACACACACACACACACAAACGCCAGTGGTGGGAATGGAACACCTGCCTGTCTACAGATCACTATTACAATACTACATAGTTACAAGTCACGCCACACAGACTACACATTTCAAGGCTGTCATTATGACCTTCTAGGAAGGCAGACATCAACAGGGATGCTGGCAGTTAAGATTTACATACCTGTGATCCTGTGTGTTTAAAGTAGGAATCCATCCTGACCTGGAGTATTCCCATCTGTGGAATGGATGACTACTATCACTATACAGGGTTACAATGCCCATGCCCATACACAGAGGCACATAACTGACACAAGGTGTCACTGGGCATGCTCACACACTTAGTAGCACAGGGTTGTTCGGAATGCACTATGTGTCCATCTACACAAGGTTATACTGGGCATGCTCATACACTTAGTAGCACAGGGCTGTCTGGGATGCACTCTGTTTCCACACACGGAAGGCCACAGTGGCCATGCTATTACAGTTAGACATAAAGAACACATTGTAATGGATCTGGTGTTAGTAGTTGCCATTGTTAGCAGGAACGCTGCTCTACATATATCTGACACCGGTCTTTTATACAACATCTGCTGTTGTCCATCACCTTAGATGTACCATCCTATACCAATCACAATACCACCACTCACAGTGATATCTTGCTAGGAGTGGAAACTGCTTGACCAACACAATGATCCTTGCTAGGAGTGGCAAATGCTTGACCAACACAATGAGCCAATGTCCTGCTGTAAGTTCAAGGTTGTCCAGTGTTTGTCATTCTGGGATGACATGACTGACAGTAGACAGGCCTTTGACACATATCACATGCATCCATGATTCAAGGGAGTGGGGATAATACCTAAGTCGCATTCACCCATATAGTGCCATTCCAAGGCAAGTGTCCTAAACACAGGATAGCACCCTGACACCTAGAGGACAACTGCATTGTATGCTTATGCTAACCAGTGCTAGATGTGTAGTGTCCATAATCACAGCTGCTCACTGTAGATCCAACAATGGGGAGTACTGACATCTGTGCAGTGAGGAACACCTGGCTGAAGGCTCTGTAGTGCACAATAGCACTACCACCATATACCTCAGAACCAGACATGTGGGCCATAACACAGGTACGGTCCACTCCGGGTGGTGGTGTCCCCACAAACATAGAGGCCACTCACATGTACTGACCGGTGCCCCCACAAAAGGCATCACAGATGAGTCAGGTGCAGGACAGTGTCAAATGCTGCATTCTAGGATGTAAACCTCAGACACCACCAAGCCCTCGGACCACCAACACACATCCATACTTGTAGGACATATAAGAATACACCACCATGTGACCCTTGACCAGTGGACTGTACCAAGCTCTACATCAACTGTAGAGAGTACCCGTGTACTGACACAGCTGCATCATGTGTTATGCAATGCAATGATACCACTGTCTGTAACCAGGTCAGCTGTACACATACCAGGGGCCTTCAGTTATTTACAGCATTAGTGGATGCCTCTTGCTGTACACCAGTACACACCCTCATGTTTGGATATGACATACATGTACCTGCCCTGGATATGTACATGCCACACACACACACACACACACACACACACACACACACACACACACACACACACACACACACACACACACACACACACACACACACACACACACACACACACACACACACAACATACATGTAAATAGCATAGCTATTGTTGTCCTTTGTGCAGACAGGTGGCAACAGCCATTACACACATGCATATGGAATGTAGGTCCATGGCTGCTGAATGCTAACAGTACATAAGGTGTGATATCAATGTTGACAGAGGTAACATTCTCCTCTGTACCGGTCACCCATTACACCTATCATATCATACAACAGTCCATGTGCCATGTATGTCATTACACATGTTCACCAATTGCAATGCCTACAAACATGCCCAAATGACAGGATTGTAGGACCTACACACATATACATGTAGTGGTGAGCATTCAGATACCATGTGTGTGCAGTTGCTGATGTATGCAGGTGATGTGTATCTTAGTACATCATGCAGTTGCAATGCAGCCTCAACATTGCCAACTGTATATGGTGATATGCTGAATGTACGAAAAGATGTACCTCAGGTATGGACAGATGTGTAGAAATAACTAAGTGGTGGGGCATTTTTGCAGATGGATGTTTGCTAAGGACAGCTCACAGGTGTGTCAGAGGTGGTCTTACAATAACCTGTGTAACCGGTAAGCAATGTTTTTGTTAATTGAAGGACATAACACACAACATAGACAGCGGTCAGGGTGACACCGAAGGTAAATCACTAGACACCTATAATAGTTAAGACCTCCCGTGTGCATATATCAGCAGTGTTTCCAAAGGAAGCATCAGTAAACTTTGTAACGCATGCAGTACTGCTGTAAGTCTATCATACATATCATGAGCTAGGCAGGTGTTTGATTCACAGTACTGGCATGTGTGGTTGCGTGTGTGTCCATATATGTCACGTATGGTACGGAATATATCTCAATTGTTACTCACTCTCCTGTACACTAATGTAGACATCAGTACAGACTGCAATGTAGAAAGCAGGACATAGGCAGGGGCGTGTATCTCACACATGTGAGGTATCTGTATGTGCATGACATAGGTGTATTCAATAGTGAATGCCACAGTGTGTGTATGTGTGTGTGTGTGTGTGTGTGTGTGTGTGTGTGTGTGTGTGTGTGTGTGTGTGTGTGTGTGTGTATGGCTGTCTGGTCCCTGGAGTGAGGATGTATGTTACCATACTGAACTGATAAGACCCCTCCCCCCATCCAGGCAATGAAATCTACTATCCGTGTTGATGTCCCCGATCTTAGGCCGTACTGACTACCTGTACATGTGTCTTCTCTGTGGCGAGTCATGTAGGTGCACAGTACTGTAATGATGATTCGCACATAGGCAGGGGTCCTCACCTCAACAGTAGCAACTGTGTGTGAGTGTGTGTTACTGTGTCAGTGAATCCGTAAGTGTGTTGGTGTATTACTGTGTCACTGAATACATGTGTGTCAATACCTGAGTGTGTGGGTGCAGTTGTGTGTTGGCATCCTGTCATGGGAACATGTATTACTGCTTCCCATTGACGCATCACACTTCCCACTGGCCTCTATCCTTGTAATCAGCGAGACCGCTCTCTTACCTCACCACTCCATGTAACTGTACCTGTGATGTCACCCAGTATGGATGTCACATCTGTAGCCACAGTAGCTTAATACACAGCTATCATGCTCTTGGATCAGTAGACGTGTTTGGAATGTGGGACATTCTCACTGTGATGTGGCAGCTACAAGGTGCATGCTGGTATATTCATACATACCTGTGAGTAGTCCACATTGACATATGGGACACTAACAGCAAACACTGACAGCCACCAGCACATGCAATTTGTCCTAAAGGAGGAATGCAGAACATCATGACCAACATGCAGTTACTGTTGTTACACAAGACATACTGTTAACAGCACAAAATGCATTGTGCACCTGTAGTTCATGGTATGTCAGCTGCCTGTCAACAGTACTCAACAACTGTAAACTGCACTTATCTTCCTAGTCTGTTCACCCTGTGCATCAGACCATATGAGCATGTCCCTGCACCGATGGTGTGGATGTCAGGGATGCTGCACAGGCATCATCATATGCACAGACTGATAATATTTGCCAGAGGTTTAGGATGCACCATTGGATGTCATCATGTGTGTGGATTAGGGCCTTTGAGCTAATTAATTGGGCGTGTGTGGATGTTATGCACGTGTGTGTTGCGGTGCCCTACATATGTTTCTGGTGTGTGCGTGTATGTATGCACACAGTTCTGGCATGTGTCTGGCCTACACAGGGGTATTATTGACAGATGAGGACTGTACAGGCCAGGTTTTACAGTTCACAGTGTCCGGTCACGGACATGTGACCTGTGCCTGCCAGGGATTGCACGGGCACTACCAGGCAGAGGTGCAGATTGGGTACTCTCTGATGACACTTGTCCACTGGAACCGTGTCCCTGTTGGGACCATCCAGGGCCATGTGCACGTGGCCTGCTGTGTCATACTATGGATAGCACAGCACCAGCTGCACTGCTGCTGCTACTGCCACTATGGGAGTGGCCATGTGAGGTAGCTCATTGACATAGACCTGTAACAGGTGATTTAGCATGCCTACGTCCATGTGCCCGATGCCTCACTCCTACAAGATGTTCCAACACAAACAGCTCACACTCACGGATTGTCATGCCACGGTCAAGGACTCCAACCATGTCATCCAATCATCTATCCAAAGCTTCAGCAATCTGCTGTTGAGCATTTACCATTGCCTGGATGTTGTTGTTCAAAGAATGGACAGCAGCCCTCTGACGCCTCTGATCTTCTCTGTTGTGCCATTCAGCACGTGCCTGTGCCTCCATCACAGCCTGAAACATGCGTCTGGTGACACCAGCTGCTGTGCTCTGTCTTGCAGGGGCATGTTGTCCAGAGGTCCTCCTATGAGCAGCACTGGCCACGTGCCTGTGTGGGGCATCAGTCAGTTGGCTGACACCATGGTGTGCAGGCACACCTTCCATAGCCCCCACACTGGTCCAAGCTACCACACGCCAACTGTCCTTTCTCTATGGCCACTGGTGATGGGGTATGTGTAGACATGAGATCTGTGTTCGGGGATGAGGGGGATATAGGTGGAATGGCACCCAATGGCACAGATTCAGTCCCTGACAACCCTGCCTGTGCCTCAGTCATACGTTCATCATCACTGCTACAGTCTGTGGGGACACTAACATCAGATCGACCGCAGGAGGGCAACGCACCTACATCAACTGTAAGGGGCAGATAAGAACTGTACATTACAATCTATACAACACAAGCACACAGACACACAGACACACACAGACACACACACACACTATGGCACCCACCATGTATGTGATACGGCAGACGGCATGCAGCGCAGACAATAATAGTGGTAGTTAACATACATCCCTGGGTTGCACACAACAGCATGCATGTGTCATAGCAGAAGGCATGCAAATTACACAGTCATAGTAGTAGTAGTTAGCATACATCCCTGTGTTACACCATGTAGACCAGCACAGGTTAACAGTACACCTGCCTGATGTGTGGCATATGTCCTTGACAAACATGTAGTATGACGTAATCTGCTGACTTGTGCAATGACATGCATACATGTTTAACACAATGGTATCCTGTCAAATATACAATGGGGTAATGGTGTCCCAATGCAGTGTTGTCTGTCCACCCTACAGATATACTGCACATTTAGCTGATGTGCATGCCCATTGCAGGGAATCATGAGGCATCTCTATTACTATACAGTGTGAGTTACAGACACAGTTCATAGCCATGACTGTGTTCAGATACAATGCATATATACTGTGGAATGTGACCCACGTTACTGAGGTGTATACACACTAAAATATGATGGGGAATGTGTGACACAGGTAACTGAAGTGTATACGGCTGACACCCCTGCACATCTGCAACCATATTGCTGCTGCCTGGCAACTATGGCCAGACATGGCTAACTCATCGGTACACCATGTCCCACATGACATCTGTGTACCAGACACACACACACACACACACACACACACACACACACACACACACACACACACACACACACGTAGCAAGGATGACATTGATGTCCGACACCAGCAAGGGGAATGTACTATATCTGTGGGCTGAAGTGGATACTGTACAGGTGACTGCTGTCATGTTGTGACACACTCAAGATGTTCAACACATCTTATGTGGTGGATTGATGTCACACCTACACAAGATGTGCAGAGGCCTGTAGGATGTCTAGTGTTCCACATCTGCAATATAACCATTACACAAAGGCCATAGTTGGAGCATGTGTAGCCAATGTACAACAGGGTGTACACACAAGCACATCACGTCTACTGTGTGTGTTGCTTCATGTCTCTGGCCATCCTCCATGGCCATGTGTGTACATGGGTTGGCCAAATTATTGTGACGGGTGTCTATTTCACATGTCTGTGTTGTCCTATATGACATACACCCATATATGTCATATGCTCCACTGACGACAGGGTTATGCAGACAAAGGGTGGTATGTCTGTTATATGGGATATGTTCTTCAGGATAGTTGAGCAGTGTTGCAGCCAGGCCACTAGATGTCATGGACATGTCAAGATAGCACATCACATTGTGTGACATTCATTGCAGGTCTATGATCCACACCGGTGAATCCTGTGGGCTGGCCATACTCCAGCTCACTGTGTAGTAATGTTTGAATTCCCCACATGTGTAGTTCTGATCTGTAGTACATGTCCCTACAGTGAACAGCACCTCCACCATTGTATGCACAGCTGTCCACATATATGGCAATGACAGTTTGTGAGGTTTCATGTCGGTGTTTCACATAATTTGCAAGTGTTGCACATGGGTAGCCATTGTGATGCATTGTAGGTCCGACCTGTATATTGTGACAGGACCATACATTATGTGTACATGTGGTAAATGGCCACATGGCAGATAGATCTGTGTATTAAGATGCCTGATAAATAATAACAGTCTCACCTGCAACGGGCTGCTGTCACAGCGGAATTCTAGAGGTACCTAAATAGGAGTAACACAGCAGTATGAGCATTATCCACGCCTGTATGATAGTTACAGGGGTAATGTGCATGTTAACACATACACCAGTACAATAGACTATACTATGGTGTATGCACATGTGTGCATACACAGAGTAGCATACTATAGTATGTGGCATGTGTGTATACATGCCTTGCATATGATTTTACATTACATATTGTACAGTGACACATGCAACTATATGGAATATAGTTGTTATAGGTGCAGTAGTGACTTACCAGGCAACTCCAGGCTCAGTGGGTGAGAGACACCCACCTCCACAATATCGGCTAAGGCTTGTGGATTTTGTTCGCAGGTGTCCCCAGGTTGGCCAGTAGCTCTCGGTATGTGTGTGCGTGTGTGTGTGTGTGTGTGTGTGTGTGTGTGTGTGTGTGTGTGTGTGTGTGTGTGTGTGTGGGCTGGGTTGGTGGCCCACCACCTGTTGCACCTTGTTCCCTGGCGATTGCATTCATATGCTGTTTTGCCCATCTAATGAGGTCTGTACAGTGTCTGTGCACCTGCTGGTATGTACAGTTGTGGCCACCCACATCATTAACCCTCCTGCAAAGTTCCATCCACAGGTCAACCCGCTGCTTTGCATCTTGTGGTACATGGCTGAACAGGATATTATGATTGTTATGTAGGTATGGGAAGAGGCCCTCATCCTCCAAGTGGATATAAGGGGGTAGCCTTGCATACGGCATACCTGGAAGACATCATGATGGAGAGAGGTCACAGTAACTCAGAGACATACAGGGCTACAGCTGAAGATACATGTGTATCGCATGTATTATGATTAAATAGTTGTCTTTGCAAATCTACATGACACTGACACCACTGATATGTTTGTGTCACACACATGTGACACTCAATGGTGAGTGGATATTATCACAATATATGTGTGTGTCACCTGATTACATTGCTCATATTCCATGTGGATGCTGTCTTGATGTGGACATGTCTGTTTGCATGTACTGGTGTTCCTACCTATCAGCACATGGCTGGAGGTGTCCACATTAATGCAGTCAACCTTAATGCTGTGTATATGTCACATATAAAGACTTACACTGCCTTAACAGACATGCTCTTTGATCCTGCAGACTTGCTCCCAGAAGGTTTTACATGTAAGTGTTTTGTCATATACATCTACACGGCACTGTACAGCAATTCAACATCCTTCCATGTATCATCTGTGTTGCACATGTGATACACATGGGACACTAGCTAGCCAGATGGTATTTGCAGGGATGGATATCAACTATAGCATGTACAGTCAAAGTCAACTAGTAGGCTATATGCCCTGGGCCATGTAGGAATCTAGGATGAAAGGTTATGTAGCTGTAGCCAACAGGCGGGTCTCTGGGGCCAGGTGGAGCAGTGCCACATAACTGATCCACAGGGTTAATGATACATTTACCATGCGGTCATCATACCATATCTGGGGGGGGTGATGTGCAGCTTTGCTGGACAGGAATGCATAGTATGGCAGGACTATGTAAAGTGTATGGGACAAGGATCTGTCCAGCATGCAGTGATCCTAGTACTAGGAAGGTGGATGTCCATGAAGTATGTGTTTGAGATCAGGATGTGTACCTATAGCATGTCCAACATCACTGGGTTGGACATGGATTTATTCAGGGTATGCGTCATGCTACATAGTGGAGATGGGGAATAGGAAGGCTGGTGTAGGCCATCTGAACATGGCCAATACCCCTTAAAGGAAATATGTGATCTGATATGTGTCACTTGAGTATTGGGTATGGCTGGACAATGATCTCTATATTCATGGATAGCACCCTGTCATGATTAGGGTTGCCACATACGACTACCTGACAGGTGTGGTGACATAACTATCACAGGAAAGACAACTGCCCAGCTGCATCCCTTACACACAGTGTCCATTATGTTGACCACTGCCTAGGTGGTAGTTCATGGGTACATGGTTATTAACATAGGGGTGACAATGCAATATGTAGCTGTCAGATTGTGGCCATATGTCACACACACCTCACCCACAAAGCCCCTTCTGTATGCTGTCCACAACACTCTGAGTTGGCTATTGCTCCTCGGTCATAGTCATTCGCATACTTCAATAGGCAGATGCCTTCTGTTAGTCTGTGTGGTATGGACTACAATGATGGGGGAGTACGATTAATTAACCCTGTCTTACTGTAGCTGGCACTGGTGTGATGTGTATGTATTATTCAGACACCTTCTGTAGTGTTGGTTCTGCCAGCAGTCCATTTACAAAACACTCCTGTGACATAGGAATGTACATCTAGTATACTGAGTGTAGGTGGAACACAGTATGGGTGATGATGTCCTATGACCTGGCAAGGTTATGATATGCAGTATGAAATTAACCTTACTGTCATCTACATCTGTACTGCTGACATCAGATAATTTGATCAAGGTCCATGGCCTTTCAGGCAAGACTCAGCAGGATAGTAGTGCAGTACTTCCTATTATCAGTGGTGTCTCCCCCTTTGTGGGTTGTGATACCTGTTGGTGTGCACCATTCAGTGTGTACACAGCCTGACATGAAGCTATGTTTTACATGATGTGTATATGGAGAGCAACTTGTTTTGCCATATGTGTATGATACAACCTGGGATGTGGACAGGTCCCATGCAGCCTGAGTGCAGCTGGTACCTGCCTAATTGTGGGTACAGGGGCTCTGTGGTGTACATGGATATATGATTGTGTACCTGTTGGGGGGCAGTGTGTTTATGTTATCCAAGACCCTATCTGGATTGCTTATTCATGCTCAGCACTTGTTCAGAACTTGTAAGCACTATGTAAGCTACTAATTACTATAGCATTCAATTTTCCTCATTACCTAGAGGTAAACATGTTTTGTACATACTTTTCTCACTTGCTTAGAGTAAAATAGCTCTTCTACTCACTTTCTTCACTTTTCTAGGGGGAATTAGTTTTGTATTCAGGCATGCCCGAGGGTCAGCAGCCAGTGTTCTCTCCTGTCTATCTGACAAATCTGGACATCTTGAGGCAATGTAGACATTGCCTCATGTACACAGACAACCCTCTCTGCCTACCACCCAACACTACAGCCTGTGAGAGATGCACTTATCTAGCCAAACTGGAGGTAAAGCTCTCTCCAACCAAGCCTGACCCTGACAGTCATGTGGAGAAGGTAAATATTCACACCACATCACACTCATCACATAGTCTCACTGAATCTACCCCACCATTAACTGGGAAAACTACTCGTGTACCAACTCATTAGCTCAGCACTTTCTGGAATTTATAAACACCAATGCCCTGGATCAACTTATCCACACACCCACCAGGGGCAACAATATCCTAGACCTACACATTACCAACATGAGTGACCGGTGTTCCACACTTGAAGTCAACTCCTTGTTGGTAAGATCCGACCATAAGCTGAACACCCTTGATATCCACATTCCGCTCCCACCCCCCATTAAGGGAGCCACAGTATAATATGTCTATAAAGCCAACTTCATGCTTCTTAAGACAGACGTGGTGAACTTCATGACACCCATGCAGATGGACAATACTGTTACAACTGCTGAATCCTACACAGATGCACTCCATAAGCACTTACACGAGTGCATGGATCATGCTATCCCAAGCAGAACCAAGACACTATACTCCTAATTAAGGAAGCCAATCTGGTGGTCCCCTGCCATAAACAAACTGTACAACAGAAGGAAGGCACTGTTGCAAAAGAGAGTACAATCCCATGAGTGGAGGAGCTCCCTGGTCAGCCTAAGTAAGAAGGTGAGATCCCTTATAAGATCCTCCAAAGATAGCTATGGAAACAAAACTGCCACTAATTCCAATGACAACCACAAAGCATTCTATAGCTATGTCAAATATCTCGATGTCAACACCAAGATCTACTCTGAGTTACAGCACAAAGGCACGAACATTACAGAACCAACTGATATTGCCAACATCCTAACAGACAGGTTCAGTGCTACCTTTCCCCCTCTTACCCCCTAAAGGGCCCATATCTATACAGGAAGAGTGCAGAGTCCCTGTAATCACAACTACTCAGGCAAAAGCTGCACACTCTAAAGCCAATATCACAACATCCATGGGACTGGACAACATCCCAGGCTGCGTTTTACACGAACTTCAGAATATACTGGCTCCCCACCTATGCGCCATGTTCAATAATAGCCTCACACCGGGCTTTGTGCCCCCTGAATGGTGCACAGCAACATTTATCCCACTCCACAAAGGTGGCGCCACAATGGACCATGGGACCTATTGCCCTATAGGCCTGACTAGCCTGATCTGCAAAGCTATGGAGCACATCATCATGGATCTCAGTCACAGAGACATTGGGTACCTCCAAACCTTTGACCCCTACCAGTTTGACTTTGTTAAGTGCAGACCATGCCTCCTAAACCAGGTGGACTTCTTAGAAACAGTTACCAAGGCATTAGATGAGGGTAAAGGAGGTCCACACAGCCTACCTTGATCTCTCAAAGACTTTCAACACCATTCCCCATTCTGATATTATCGACATATCCATCTACCTGAACATTAACCCCTACATCATGTGATGGTTTGCAAAGTGGCTCACAGACAGAACCCACAGAGTGGAAGTTGCATACCCTAGGTCCGACTGTATACCTGTTACAAATGGCATCCCCCAGGGCTCAGTCCTAGGGCCCCTCATATTCGGTATATAATTCTCTGATGTACAGGCAAGTACAGGAGGGCTTTGGCTGAAAAGGTTTGCAGACAACTGCAAACTAGGGGCCATAATTGTTTCCTCAGCTTATACAGACACCCTTCGGAAGGGTCGCACTGAGACGGATACCTGGTGTCAATATCATGGCCTCAAGCTGAATGCCAAAAAGTGCATAGTCATAACTAATTACCCATGGACTACCACATAGGTTGTAGTCCCCTACATACAGAGAAGGTAGTAAGGGATCTGGGAGCCCCAGTAGATAGCAATCTCTCCTTTGATACCCATAATGACAAGGTGGTTAGAATATCCTTCTATGTGGCACCCCTAATCTCTAATGGGTTCGCGTCCAGAACAAAGGAGGCCATTGTGCCTCTCTACTCATGACTTATTAGACCCATTAAAGGATACAACACCCCATTTGGGATGCACCATACAAGACAACTGCAACAGCTTGGAAGACCACAACAGTACCACACCAAGAGGATTACTGACCTCAAACAGATGACCTATGCAGCCCAACCTAAGAAACTCCAGCTGTACTTGGTTGCACACCACATACTCACAGGTGATCTCTGCTTGACATACAAGGCCCATGTCCAACCCAGTATGGGTATGCTGGATATGCTCCACCTAAACAGAAGCCCTTGAGAGCCACATGCTCTAGGGATATACACCTAATCACAACGATGACTAGGACATGCTGGACGGATAGATTCCTGACCCGGAGACTCCCCATGCTTTGGAACATGATTCCAATGTACATCAGGCAGGGCCCCTTCAAGGGGAAACCTTGACAGGTGGATGGGAGACAGACATGTACCCTGGGGATCACTGCAGTGGCTCTGCTGGACAGAGGCACAGGGAACTAATGGCTCTGCCATTCAGAGACACAGGGAACTAACCTAAAGGGGTGGCAAAAGCCAACACACTCTAGCTAGGCTTATAAATACCCTTGGGTAGACAGCCTAGTACCTACCTTTGCACTTATTACATGCCTTATGTGCTTGGATAGTTAACTAGCTCTTCCATTTTACTTTTCTATCATGCTGATAAACTGTCGGGTGACTACAAGTCATATGTATCCTGTTATTGTGCATTGTAAATGCCAATAGACATAACTAATGTTTGCCTAACATAACAGTAATGCTATGTAACTTGTAATACATATCTGCCCACAATACTGTACATTGCATAGTTATTGGCACAATATCCCACAATGCAAATCATAATTGCACAGTGGGCCAACCTTCGACATGTTATTCTCAGTAATACACCCATACATATGCCTACTGTTACAATATATCAACATATACTATCCCCTGTTATAGCACAAACTTGTTGGACCAGCCCTACCACTGGCAGCGGCTGGTGAGGAATATTTGGGTTCAAAGCCCTTATATAGCATCCCTTGTGGTATATGCAGTGTTTGTCTTGTGACCTACAGCAGTACACACATAAATACTACAAGTGTTACTATGCTCAACAATACATCACTACAAGATAACTGTTTCCACTATATGGATTGCGTGCACTTTAAATATTACAGAACAGGTACTACATACACAGACATACTGAGTGTTCTACATACCTTATTAGTTACCCGAGGTGTCATTGACTGTTAATTCAGTCCTTTTCAGTTTGTGTTTCAATCTTCTTTGTAAAGTTCTGCTGGTATATACAGATGGTTTGAATGTGTGATAAGCCATCCTTTTCTAGTTAAATATTTGTAACATGTGCTATCCTGACCACCAATTAGTGTTCCAAAGTAGTTAATTAGATACACATCAGCTGTGCAGCTACTACATTAGCCAATACCTTGGCAACAGTGGAGTATAACTGAGTACTCCACTTGGGCATTTTCCGTTTGCCTTACTTTCAAGGAAGACGGCCTGGATGTGTTTTTTGTGATGTATTTCAACAGCTATATGGAGACAGACAGAGATATATTAGCTTCATGACTCCCGTGGATGGTGTGTAATGGCTAGAAGATGTTATTCTACATGTGAGTACAGCTGTTATATTTCAGAACATTGCTACTTATGCAGGGTTTGTTTGTACCTGATACTTCTGCAGATGCTTCAGTCTGGCAAGGATGTTTGGGCAGCTCAAGGCTGTATGGCTATGCATGAACTGTTAGGTGGTTTACAGTGTGCTCACCAGACATCCTTGGTTTAGTGTACATGTGTATCATACTGTGCTGTTAATCAGTAATTGGTAACACTTCCCGGTGTACACACAATCCTCTGAAATGGGATTAGTGCAAACAAAACCCTGTAACATCAGCAGCTGTTCCATTGTATAACAGCAACTATTTCACATAGGGCCATGTTAGTGTGTCTCTGACAAGGTATGTTAAGGACTTCTGCAGATGTCGTACAGTGAGTGAATGATTTGTGATGTTATTACAGTTTGTATTGTAATTTGTTTGGGTGTGGAGGTGATGTTGGTGGGTGTACATAGCAGATGCAGGTGTGTAGGAACTGCTTTTATACATAATCGATATGTGTGTGAGGGTTCCTTCCCTATTTGAATGCCTATCCTTTAGTGGACTAATACTATGGTAATTGCAGGCTGAGTCATTAAGGCACTATTAATTGGTTCCTGTATAGCATGCAGGTGATGTTAGTCCTTGAATTCTTTCAGCAATACATCGGAATGTAATAAAGTGTTGCTATATGAAAGCTGTGTATTTCTGTCATAGGTATTTTCAGTCATTGGAGTTGTGTTGGTGACTGACCCTCTTTGGCTAGGGTTGCCACCTTTTCAAATGGCCATAGTGGGACATTTTCGGGACACACATCAGATTTTACAGGCCAACACAAACCCATGGTCAGTACAAGGGATAGAACTTTCCTTTTTTGCCTAAATATAAGCTTATACTTATAGCAGTTTACTAGCGTATCCTGTTTCTTGTAACATATAGGTATTTTAGATAGAGAAAAAACTACTGTATACAACTATTACATTACATATGGCACATAACTATGTCCTACAATCTCAGGACATTTGCCACATTTAATATTGTTGGTCAGGACACAACCACTCAAAGAGGGACTGTCCCTCGCTAAGTGGGACAGGTGGTAACCCTATCATTGGCTCATGTCCATAGCACATATTTGTAATAGTGTATAGGCATATACTCTCCATATCCTTTGTTCATAAAGTTTAGTCGCGGCGGAATGTGTGATTGCTATGGTCCATGTTATACTCATATATGAACACTTCAACTGCTGTATACGGGATACCTACGGAATCCCAAAACAACACAATTCCAATGCCCAGAGTACCGGGCCCTGGCTCCCATACCCCACATTACCGACAGCGACAGTAACTCGTGAAAGTAACACAAACATGGAACACACACATGCACACACGGACACACTGCTACCCACCACATTGAAACAAACCATCCTACACTACGTATGAGCAGATGGGCAAGCCCCCCTACACCCCCCCATGTGGGTGTCTGCACCCGCACACCCCCCTTACTTTAATATTCTACTTCCTAGATCGCACAAACAGATGCACAAAGCAAACCCACACCCACACATTACAGTACCCCAGGAACACACACCACACTCAGAACACACACTTACACACACTACAGCCCTCAGAAGCACACTTACACACAGTAACCTACCTGAACCATAACACCAGAAGCACTGACTAAATGTCCCTTAACATCGGGATTTTAAACCTCGCGCTTCTGGTGTTTCAGTACTGTGGTCTTTCGGACTTTAAGCCTTGTGATTACACGTGTCAGTATGTCAAGCAGTCGGTATGTGGTAGGTATCCCATTTATATATACCTCCATGGTTATGTAGATGTTGTTAATCTATCTATATATCTACATATATATATGTATATCCCCATATATCAACATATCTCTCTCTCTCTCTCTCTCTCTCTCTCTATATATATATATATATATATATATATATATATATATATATATATTGATTTATATATATATTTTATATATATATATATATATATATATATATATATATATATATATATATAGAGAGAGAGCATACACCTTTCATTGGGTACATGCCGGTTTGTCCTATTTCCACACATTCTTAACCTGTCAGTATACACAACTGCCATTGGTACATCTCAGGTAGCTTAGTGGTAGGTTATTGTGAAGATAGTGTGCATGGTTGCATGTTCTAATCCTGACAGAGGTAATTTTACCTCTCAGAGCAGGCACTGGTAGTGCAAGGGTGATTAACGCACATTTCAGCTGTTGTGTGTTCCAAATGTTTATTATTCTGTGGAATACTACCTATATATGCAAGCTGTGGTTAAGGTATACTATGTAAGATGTAAATCATCTGAGAAGATTCCTTTCATGGGTACTCCCCATTATTTGGAACTACATGCCTGATTACATTATACGAAACCCCTCACTAACACTCCAGGGAATCCTTGCAGAGTGGGTGGGGAACAGTGGATACACCCTAGGGATCCCGCAAATTGGCTCTGCTCCACAGATGGACAGTTAGTTAATCAATGGGGTGGCGACAGCAGACACTTTTTAGCTATGCTTATGAGTGGCCTTGGGCAGTTAGGCATGTACCTACCTATGTATCTATGAACCTATACATACGGTATAGACACATGCTGATAGCTTAATTTACTGTTCAGGTATTGACTTACCTTGTGCCAATGGCAGTTGTGTGTACAATAGCTGAGGACCACCTATGCAGGATGCACACAGTAGTCCACCTATACATGACAATTTACAGGTGGTAGTGTGTGTGTGTGTGTGTGTGTGTGTGTGTGTGTGTGTGTGTGTGTGTGTGTGTGTGTGTGTGTGTGCCATCCATGTTTGCTGTGTGTGCAGGTGGAGAAGGGTGTCAGTCCATAAGTGCCTACACTGTCAGTGTGTGTGCTATATGTTCCCTCTTTGCCAAGGCATGGTCATACTGAGCATGCCTCCATCTGCCTACTGGGGCTGGCACAGGGTGTTTGTGGTCTGAGTCCCTCTGTGCCTGTGGGTCCCTTGGCAATTTTGGTGGGCTATGAGGGCCTTCACCATTCTGTCCCTGCTGCAGCTGTTTCCGCAGGATCATATTGTGTAGCATGGCACATACTATGAAGATGTGGGCACACGTGCCTGGAGAGTACTGCAAGGCTCCACCAGATATGTCCAAGCAATGGAACCATGATTTCAGCATCCCAAACATGCGCTCTATGATGATTCTGGTTTCTGCGTGTGCCTCATTATGGCATTCTTGCATGGCTGTGTGTGCATTTCTGATGGGAGTCATCATCCACGGTTCCAGTGCATAGCCAGCATCCCCCACCAGGTGGCCATATGGGATGTCCCCCCTGGCAAATACCTGACAGAGCTGTGAGGCATGCCAGATGTGGGAGTCATGATAGCTTCCAGGGCTGCCAGCACATACATCCATGATAATGCCCTGGGCATTCCACATGACCTGGCAGTTGATGGAGGGGTATCCCTTGCGGTTTATGTAGTGCCTACCTTGCTCACCAGGTGGTGTCTTGATGTGTATGTGCATGCAGTCTATTGCACCCAGTACCACCATGTAGTCTGCCACACAGTGGAAGAGACGCATATTGCTGGCCAACTCCTCCTGCATTCAGGGGAAGTATATGTGCTCATTGGCATGTGGTAACATGACATCCAGGAACTGGTGCAGTACCCTGGATGTTGATGCCTGTGAGAGCCCCATGATATCCCCAGTTGGCCTTTGAAAGGTACCTGTGGCTAGTATTCTCAAGCTTACACATACCTTCGTGTCCACTGGGACGGATTCCCCTCTGTTATTTCTGGCTCTGAGGCGTGGCTGGCACAGCTCAACAAGTTGCTGTATGGTGTCCCTGTCCACCCTGTAATGCTCTACTATCTCCAGATCATGTAGCCCCTGGTAGGTTACCCTGGGTCTGAACACTCTTCTCCCCCTGCCTGAGATGGTTGTCAGTATCATCCTCCACACCACCGTCTGTCTCCAACACATGCTGGTGAATCAAAGCTACGGCAGCCCCTAACATGTACATATTAAATGTTCCCTGTCTGTGTACACCAATGGTGCAGAGTGTCTGGGATTACACAAGTGTGTGTGTGGGGGGTTTCACAACTTATACTATTGTGCAATGGATGATGCTGGTGTAATTGGGTGTATTTGTGCTATTCCAGCTGCAGGGTATCTTAATTATGGGTTTTACAGCAGGTACTGCTATTGTGGGGCCTTTGGTGTTGACTTACGCTTGGCTGCCATGATTCATCTATTGCCCTTTACTTCACTTTTCAACCGGATTCCCCTCCCATTGTCAGGCATGCATCCAACTGCCTGCTTTCTTGTTTTGCACTTTCCCAACCCAGGATTGTGTTGCGAAATGTGTTATTATGTAGCTGATCTACTGCAAGTTTGCTTTGTTCTGCTGTGACAGTTCTCTTTTCTTTGCAGTACGGCACCTCCCCTTTCCTGTTCTGCAGGTAGCTGCTAGCAGCCATGTTAGCTGTTGTCATAGGCCCACTGTGAGTTCCTACGTGTTAATTACTCATTTGTACTCCAATTACCATGCTGCAGCATTTCCTTATTGTCTTCCCATATCCTTCCTGTTTCAGCTATGGTGCATGCTGCAAATAGTCGTTTATCGGGTTTCGAGCGCGTTTTCATCCACGTTCACATGCACTTTCAGTTACCTTGTGTGCTCTCAGCTAAACAAAGATATGGCTACTTCCTCACCCCTATACTGTGGCTTTGCTTAGCAACAGGCAACCCGGATTAGCAATGCTCCAATGTGCTTACAGCTATGGTGGCACACCCCTCTCTTGATGTCATGTTTACCTCCAGGCCACACCTCTGTGTTGTACTGCTACACTGTGTGGTACATCCTTACGTCGGCAGGGAGTTTGCGATTCAGTATTACTTGACTCATTTGCATGGCATTGACTACTAATTCCTAGTTACCGCACAGAACACTGTCACAGACCCTTAGCAACCCTTGCGCCATAGTTATGGTGTAGCATGCATGCCAATGACTATTATGGGGAATTCATGAAGTGTGTTACATTGCAGTTTTATGACATCTAAATATATTTTCATTGTGATCCCATTTGCGCACTGATGCACTGCGATTTTACTTTGCGTTAGTGTGGCCATGACATTAAAAGCTATTTTTTATGTGTTGTGCATTTTTTTTATGCCATTGACTATATATTTAGCCATTGGCTTATATTAACATTATAATATGTAAGTGTGGTCCGCTTTCATGGCTCCAATTTTATGTTTGAAAAAATATAAACCATTTTTTTGGTTTACATTTCTTCATGCTTACGCTACGCCTGCACCACTTCATGAATCGCTATATATCTTCATTTGCATGCTACACTGCTGCGCATGGGGTAATTAGCATACATTCACCGGGAGCTGCACAGCTCTGGTCTACGCTGGTAGTGCACAGGAAACCCTTGCACCTGAATTGCTCGGAGGCCATATTTGGCTTTAGATCTCTGACGCTACTCCGGCGCCTGGTGCAAGCATCATGAATCCCGGGGCATATGTTTATACAAGTCAGTATGAAAGTCAAGCATGGCAACTATAACTACAAATATAATGCATGAAATTAAACAGTTAAATAAACATACTAAGTAGCATGATATGTTTTGCAGATCTTAAATAAAGAAAGTACATTTGCTTAGACGTCAACTATGAACATGAATGCAATTAATAAAAAAAAGTAAGTCTGAATAGCCGACATGATGACAATAATTATCATTGTAATGAGTGTTATTAAACAAGTGCTAAATGACTAACCAACTAAATCATTCACTAACTAGCTAACTAGTTATCTACCTAACAAGATGTGTCCTACCCTGCAAGGAGACTTTCTTTTTAAATGTTTACAGCAAGTATGCATACCAGAGCAATAGCTGTCGCATCTAACATTAGGTGCCATTCCCAGAAAAAATAAGTCATTTCCTCCATCTGATCTGGCACTCCTCACCTTTAGAGAAAGCAAGGCCCATTTCCATCTGTTCTTCCAGATCTTGCAGGAAAAAGAAGGAGTGTATCAACATAGACAACAAAATAATAAAATAAAATCTTTAATGAATGATCTGAAAGGGCTTGTCCTGTTTCTGAGTCATCAGTTGGATTGTTCATTAAAGATTTTATTTTATTATTTTGTTTGTCTATGTTGATACGCTCCTTGTTGTTTTTTCCTGCAGTATTTTAGTCTTTCTGGGAGCATTCTTTAGTGGTGTTTACTGAATTTTATTCATTCATCCTTATCTTTGCATCTCAACTTTAAGTTAAGGATTAAAAA
>NC_056725.1:404662007-404894507 GCF_019279795.1 Protopterus annectens
ACACCAAACTTTTACATTAAAAACCACAATTTCCTTACATTAATATATATTCTTTAAAACACAGCCCTATGTGTACCTTTATGCTATTTAAATCATTTTATATTTTTTTTTTAATTTTATTCGATCTTAATTTTAATTCACTAGCTATGGAGATGTTTTCATTTAGTCCTGGCAAAGTTGCTGCATCAAACCTAAGCTGCCACAACATCTCTTGGTGCAGCAGTTTGTTTTTCCAGTCGCCTAGAAACACTTGTAGTGATATTTGATCAACAACAAAAAATTGTAAATTTAGTAAAATTGCTACTGGACATCGAGTGCCATGCAAGTGCACTTTTGTTGTCCCCTTTTGATATACTATATAAGTGCTGATAAACTCTCTTGTTCAGTGCATTGTTGTTTTTTCCAATATAAAAAGTCTGACAAGATGAGCATACTGCAAAATAGGTAACTCTTTCTGAAGTGCAGTTGTATTTGCCATCTTTCTCATATCTAACTATTCTGTCTTTGAGATACCCCTGGTAATCAGAATTAATATAACAACATTGATTACATCTACCACACTTTCAAGTTGTAGTAAACATTCTATCGTGTTGCACTGGGTTTCTTTCTAGAAAGGTTTTAAGATTGCTTCTCTTTTTGTATGCAAATGTGGGAGTCCTACTACCCAGTTTTTTGGTGTTCTCATCACAATTTAATATGTGCCAATTTTTGAAAATAATGTGTTCAATATTTTTAAAATCCAGTGTGCAGTGTACCACCATATTTGTAGCCATAGAAAAACTGGGTTGTGTGTCTTGGGCATTGTTTAATACCTTTGTGAACCCATATTTAATAATGGGTCCATAAATAGTGGATCGCTCACTTAACACAGATCTCCCTGTATTGTCCAGCAACTCACTAGGATAATCACATTCTAAGAACATGCCCTTAATCAGGGCAAATTCATCTACACACTTTGTGTCATCAGATGTTCTGGGGTTGCGATGGGTGCAAACTGCACACCGACCTTTGCAAATGGAGTGCTTCTTAAGTGAGAGTTGGATGTTGTCTTTTTGTTACCACTATTTAAGCTATGTAAGGCATATTTCAGATACTTGGACAATTTGTTTATTTTATGGCATGGTAATCTTGATGAATTCTAGGTATTTCTTGGGCAGATGGAAGCTAGTACAGATTTCTTACAGTTCACTCATCGAATTGAGCAGACCAATATTGATTACTTGGATATTACAGTTACAAAACTTGATGAGGGGGGGTTTTGAGACCAGGATTTATAGAAAACCTACACACTGTAACACCTATCTATTTTTTCAAGCTGCCACCCCTATTATCAAAAGAGGGGAATAGCAGTGGCGGCTGGTGACTTCAAATCAAAGGGGGGGGGCTGCAGGAGACAGCTGAATGGGGGGTCAATGGGAATACTGTGTGGCCAACTAGAAAGGGGAGGAGCTATGCTCAAAACCACAAAAAAATGTAACTTTAATTAAATACTCTGCCCTGGGTGCCAAATCATCATTATGAGAGTCCAATCAAGACAAAATGAAGTGTAGAAGAAAAAACATATTTCAGTCCATTGGCTGCATGAGAGCTTACTTAATATCTAGATGGAAACAAAAAGGTTGTGAGGCATGAAAAAATAAATTACTTTTTAAATACATTACTGGAATGCTAGTCAAACTGAAGTACAAGAAAAACCAGCAGCACTCAACTCAAACCACTTCTCCTTGTACTTCAGTTCTAATTATAATTTATATTCAGCTTTATTAAAGTACCAAGTAACATGCTGAATGTAGCAATCTCTGTGATACCCCCACTTGTAAAAATGTTTCCTTTCCAAAAAAGACCTGCTGCCTGACAACAACTATCTACTTGTTTCATGGGAAAACATGATCAAAGTAAAAAATGAAAAGCAAACAAGAAACAAGCTCAACATACATTGCTTAAAGGATTACTGCACAGGATATTGACCACACATGATAGATTGGCATTCTGTTTAGTTTGCAGGTAAAGCCTGTAATGAGCTCTTGAAATAATGTAATCCTGTCCTTTATTACAAATACTGTCATATGCATTTCAATACCCAAGGATTAAATGTTATCTAGTTATGTAAGTATTCTCTGCATGGCAACAACAGAAAGGCTTTCAATGTTGGCAATTCTTTAACCGTATGCTTATTAAAACTTACTTGCATCTTACAATCTCAGACAAGCTTACCAGATGGTCATTAAAGCACTGCTACTTAAACACAGAGCAACAGGCACTTTCTGAATAATAAAAAGCATAAATCGACAGTATAAAATATAACAGAAACCAGAACATTCTGCAAAATCAAGGACAGATGAAAAGCCATTGTAATACTTGTGTCTACCTTGGATGGAGGGATATTCTGCACATTTACACTGCATAACTGCTCCTTGCCTTGCTTGGACACATCCAGAGTCACCACATGGGGGAGTGGGGTGTAACAAGTATGTCACATTTTGAAATGTCTCTGGCTGACTGCGATGGCCCTAACACATTTGTTATATCTCTCAACCTCAGAGCAAGAAATCTGGACAAAGCCATACATAGAAGTGGGACAAAGGGCCAAAAATAAGGACAATTTTTAAATATTACTCTTATAAACTTAGAAAGATAATAGAATAGTAGGTCTTGCATTAATATGAATTTTCTGAAGGGTATGAAATCTGAAACTGAAATGTCTGTCATTATTTCCTAACTTCAGTCTTTAATGATTTGCCACTAATTTGCCAAAAAAAACGCAATTTTATGAAAAATGGACCAAAAATGTGATTCAAAAATATAAAGTAGCCAAACAATACAGCTAGGAACCTGTCAAAGAAGGGACACTTTTTAATATTAGTACTGCTAACTTGAGCAGCTGACAAAATAAAATAATCTACATGCATTTCTGAAATAAAAGTAATCTATAACTGATTATTACAGTTATTTATTAATTGTAAACCCTCCATGTTTTCTTCCAAAATTGCCATTTTGCAGAGGGATTATTAGGGGAAGAGCAACATTTTGAGCCAAAATTGGGGACAGTTGAGAGGTTTGGATATGCCTAATTCTATAAAGCAATTTATTTGCATGTACCTCTCAACCTGTTAATGCAGGAAATCTGGACAAGGCCAAATATATGGGGAGAACATATAAACAGTACTAAAAATTGCTCTTGTATAAACTGAGACAGTTGATCGAATAACAGGTCTTGCTTTAGCATGCATTTTTCTGAAGGTTATGAAGTCTGAAACTCAGTGTCTGTCATTATTTAGTGACTTCATTCCTAAATGATTTGACAGAAAACCACAACTTTTATGAGGAACAAATGAAAAATAAGAAGCAAAAATCTATTCATTCTGCAAAAATCTGGCCATTTGAGAGGTATAGTTCAGCCGGGGCTGTCTTTGAGTTTGCTGTCCTTTCCCCCTCACAAACTCATGGTCGAATGGAGCTTTCCCCCTTACAGCCATTCCAATGAACCATTACTTGGCTATTTCACCCCATTTACCATAAACACTAATGTGCATACTGCTTTACTTCTGCGATGATTTGGACTTCATTTAAAAGGTTTATTTTGCATTTTACAGTGCAAACACTAATAGATATCATATCTGTTAAACAAAGCAATGCAGTCTCACAATGAGAACAGACTTAGCATTAAAACTTCTCTGCCCTTGAAAACTCACAATCACTGAAACAGCATTGAAACCCACATTTAAAGAAAATACATTTTGCCAGTGGCAGATTAACTTTAGGTTTGGGCTATTTTCAAATCACAGGCCCCTTGCACACGAAACATACACATGCTCTTTCATACACCTTCCTGATTGTATTAAATTATATTCCTTGAACAATACAGTACAGTTTTAGAGGGTGTTTTAAATTTATTGTTTTGAATTTTTTCCAGTAAACAATGAAACAAAATGCATACACCAGTCATGACAAAACTGCCCAATTCAGAACATTTCCATCATAAAAGTCTACTCAGACATCTACAGTCCACCAGTATCAGTACATATGCACAATCTCTGAAGAAGTAAAAGTCATCTAAATAATTCCACATTAAAGAGATCTGTAACTAATGAAGAGGTTGCTGCTAGCAAACAACTTTGTATTTCATTGTTTCATCAACAAATAAAGTGCCTGTTACCCTTGAAGAATACATTGCTTATCTTACACTAAAAAAATGACAAGCTAGCAATATCACAATAGGGAATGGATGGCAAACTGATAACAGGTTCATAGTTACTAGGTATCTTCACCAAAAAGGAGTGCAGCATCTACCCCTTTTGCAACACAGTACAGTATCAGCAATGCATTGATCTACTGTGGGAGTAGAACCCACAGCCTTCTGCATCAAAAGCAAGTATACTACCTGTCGTGCTATTAACAATACATGCAGACTCAGCATAAGCAGCACTAAACTTATGCTCCACTGCAGCTCTCAGCTCCTTGTAAAATCTACTAATTAAGTTGTATCTCTGAATTTTGCAGCACAAAGAAATCTGGAAAAAATCCAAAGTTTATTGTGGGGGGACAAAAGCCCAAAAAACAGGGACACATTTTAAACATTGCTTGTATAATGTTGGAAAGTTGCTAGAATAAAATGCTGTGTTACCACCATACATTTCACTGCCAAGCCTTAAACCCAGGACCCTGTGCAAAACAGTCACAGCAACATACCACTATGCCAAATCAGCTGTTTTGTGAAAGAGGAAGACGGAAATTTAAATGGCTACCATTTAGTGAATTCAGTTCTCACCATAGCACAGCTGTCAACCTCTTAGCACAAAACACCTGAACAAAGCCAATAATGGGTGAATACAGCCCCCAAACATTCAGTGAATTCAGTTCTCACCATAGCTCTCAACCTCTTAGTAAAAAACACCCGGACAAAGCCAGTAATGGGGGACTATAGCCCCCAAACATATTCAGTGAATTCAGTTCTTACCATAGCTCTCAACCTTAGCACAAAACCTGGATGAAGTCAATAATGGGGAAATACAGTCCCAAAAATAGGGACAATTTTCAAATATCCATCTTATACACTTAGAAAATTGCTAGAATAAAAGTTTTTGTGTTACCATGCACTTTCTGAAGAATATAAAGTTTGATATTCAAATGCATGCCATTTTTAACATTTGTTAACCAGGAAGGTCTGACTTGGAACAAAAGCTAATTTTTAGCAGAGGCCCAGGGAGAAACACTCCAGACAGACACATGTCTTTGTAAGATGGGAGGACACTAGAGGAAACAAAAACAGCACCCCAGCCAAGAATCAAACCAGAGAACATGTAGCTGTTAGGCAACAATGCTACCACTGCACCAATGCACTACTGACTTTGCAAGGACACAAAAATACAGAAACCACAGATTTTATGAGTAACAGAACAAGTATGAGGGAAAAATCTGCAACATTTTTACAAATGGTGGTGGGTAGAGAATTCAGGCTCTTACCACCTAGGCCCAAGGTACAGGGTTCTAGCCTTATTCTCTATGTAGCACCTGGGGCATTACACACACACACACCCTACCTGGGACAGGTCCGTTTGTTGCAGCACTAAATCCTTCCCCAGCAGGTCCGTCCATTGCAGCACTAAATCCTTCCACAGCAGGTCTGTTCATTGCAGCACTAAATCCTTTGTTCGTTGGAGCACTACAAGCCCGCAAGATGTCCTTCCCCAACAAGACTCCCAGCCTGCCGACATTGCAGTCTGAGTCTGATCCCTTTCTAGTGACAGTCTATGCAGTTACAACTGCATAGACTTCTGGGATCTCTGCACTTGAATGCTTCTTAATCCGGACTGCTGCTGAGACAGTCTGCGCATGCTCCAGACTGTCTCAGCAGAAGTCTGGATATCAGAAATGCTGCTAGTGCGCATGCGCGAAGGTCCGCTACTTGCGATAATTTTTTTCTTTTCTTTTCTTAGTATTTTATTTTATTTTACTTTCTTTCTTTTTTTTACAGCTGGGGGGGGTGCAGTCCAGCAGTCCAATAGCACGGGCCACCCCTGGGGAATAGTAAAAAGCCAATATATTAGAGCATCAAGATTAACATCGTTTTTCATTATTTTCAAAAATTGGCACATATTAAATTTTGATGAGAACACAAAAAACTGGGTAGTAGTAGGACTCCCACATTTACATACAAAAAGAGAAGTAATCTTCAAACTATTCTGGAAAGAAACCCAGTGCAACACAATAGAGTGTTTCCTACAATTAGAAAGTGTGGTAGATGTAATCAGTGTTGTTATATTATTTCTGATTACCAGGGGTATCTCAAAGACAGAATAGTTAGATATGCGAAAGATGGCAAATACAACTGCACTTCAGAAAGAATTATTTATTTTGCAGTATGCTCATCTTGTCAGACTTTTTATATTGGAAAAACCAACAATGCACTGAACAAGAGAATTTATCAGCACTTATATAGTATATCAAAAGGAGACAACAAAAGTGCACTTGCACGGCACTCAATGTTTTCCAGGTGACTGGAAAAACAAACTGCTGCACCAAGAGATGTTGTGGCAGCTTAGGTTTGATGCAACAACCTTGCCAGGACTAAATGAAAACATCTCTATAGCTATCGAATTAAAATTAAGATCGAATAAAATATAAAAAAATATAAAATTATTTAAATGGCATAAAGGTACACATAGGGCTGTGTTTTAAAGAATATATATTAATGTAAGGAAATTATGTTTTTTAATATAAAAGTTTGGTGTAATGTGTCTTTAATGTTCTAAGTTGTGGGGTCACATGATTGATCCTGAGAGATGTGTGAGTGAGGGTGTGTCTTTTTTACTTTGATTTGTAACTGTATTTGAACTCACACTGCTTTTGTAAAGTCAGGTTCTGAAGATGTCTTTTTTACAAGACGAAAGCGCGTAGCCCGTGGTTTATCATAAATGTTTGTGGATTACTGGTTAACCTGGCTTTCTGTGGCTTCCAGTTTTTACTTCCTACTTAAAAGATATGTTAAGCCAGAGTGAACCAGAGAGTGAGATAACAGCATCATGAGGTGAAATTTTGTACAAGACATAAGAGGTGGAGGGGAAAGATATAGAAACAAAGAAAAAACAGCATGATCAGAGGGTGAAGAAAGGAGAGAAGTGAACAAAAGAATAGAGAGAGAGAAGCAAGAAGACACTTTCTGATAAGGTTGAATAACAAAGAATAAATACAGCTCCAAAGGTGTGAGGTTTGGGCCACAATGATTGCAGCTCTTGATATTTCACCAAAAAAGGTAAGAGTTTTTATACATATAAATAAAGAAACATACTGTGACATCTTGTTTGACACAGGCCAGTATATTGAAGAAGTCTTAGAGAAACTTGAAATAAGAAAGATTGAAATCCTTGTAATTTGTATGTAGTACAAAAATTTAATAGAGAGACAAAAAATGGATTATTGTACAATTTCATATTAAAGTTGAAAAATAAGTGTTAACAGAATATTTTAAAGACTCTATAGAGAGTATTGATGGACATTACAAAAATCTAAAAGGATTAAGAACTGGGGGATGGGTATCCAGAGTGATTTTCAAAATGGAAAATGAAACAAATATGGATATTTAAATGTAGAGAGAAACAGAGGCCTTATTAAATACAGAGGACAACCAAAAACATGTTTTTTGTTGAAAAGATCATCATTAGATTAATAATTGTAACAAAAGAAAATATTTCATTTCAGGGGAGCCAGTGCATGGAGTTAAGAAGTGTGATATGATACGTAAAACAGGTGTGAAAACAGGACATGCATGGAGAAAATATAGAAGCTAAAGAACAAGAGCAAACACAAGAATGTGTAGGTAGGGGTATAGAAAAAGACTACAGAAAACAGACTGATAACAAAGAAAAAATAGTAGATAAAAAATAAAAGCAATAAAATGGAAGAACCAGTACAAGAAACAAATAAAGAAAAATATGTAAATTGGAGAGTGAAGAGAGGTAAAAAGAATTTTATAGTGAAAACGGTGAAAAAAAAAGAAAGTTTAAGAATGTAGTTGCGAGAGAAAATAAAAAAGTTAAAGTCTACTGTGAAAGGAGGTAGCAAAATCTTACTAAATGGAAGCTGAGAATCTTAGCAATAAATGTTAATAGTATAAAAAATATTAAAAGAAGAATAGATGTTTTAGAATGGTGCACATCACTTGATATGCATATAAACATACAAGAAGACATAAGAATATTAACAAAGGAAGAACACTTACAAACAAAAAAATTATGGAGTGGAAACATTATTTGGATTATAGGAAAAGATACATATTCACGTATTTCAGTTTTATGTTATGAAACAATAAAAGTTTTAGGGCAGGATTCACGAAGGCTTGCATGGAGTGTAAGAGACGTGCAACACTCCATGCAAGCCTCGCGATCCAGGAACAGCCCTAAACTCCGTGTAAGAGACCAGCTAAAACGTCTCTTACACGGACTGGGCGTGGACATGCTAAATACCTCACTTGCAGCCGAAAGGTATGCAAATGAGGTATATTAGCGATCCACGAAGCAGAAACCAGTCCGTGTAAGAGACGTTTTAGCTGCAGAAATGTACTCAGTCGAACACTGAGTAAGTTTCTGCAAATTCCACAACAGAGCCATGTCAGCTCCAAAAAAAGGGTGCATATGACTCAGGCAGCTTGCCAATGGCCAAATATGTGGCCATTGGCAATATAACCCGATGCCAAAATAATAAAAATATAATATATATATTGTTATATATATATATATAATGTTTAAACCCAGCGCAGCCCCGCGCAATCGGGCTGTGCTGTATAAAACATGAAAATGAAGGTTATAAACCCACAAATGTGGGTTTCATGCAATACATGGAATGACAATGCAGGGACCAGCAGACCAAAAACAACATGGCCACCGTGTAGTGGTTGCTAAGGGGGGAAGCTGAGTCTAAGACATGTAACTAAGCATTAGTAGGCAATCTCATGTAAATGAGGGTTAGGATACTGAATCTCACAGTCACATAGCAAATGAGCACAGTCTGAGTAGTGTAAGAGATACATAAAGGGGAGGAATAGAGTAGCAGATAGGTGACATCACAGGGGGGAATGGTAGAAAGAAATGCAGTTCATTGGAGGCCAGTGTAACATGACAGATGACAGACACAGATCATGGAAAGAGGTGTGCCACTAGATAAGTCATGGAAAGTCAAGAAATGGAAGGTGTACACTGTTACTTACACCAAAGTGTCTTGCTGGGCATGCATGCGCACGTGTGCACGCCATGAAGCGTGAGTAGGGCAGTGTGTGCATGTGTAAGGCAGACTGAGCATGTGGGAGCATGTTGGGAGATGTTTAACACTGTTTGCGCGGGTGTGCGTGTATGTAGGGCAGGCTGAGTATGTTGGAGGCTGTTGGCAGACATGTAACAGTGTTTGCGCGGGTGTACGCATGTTTTAAACCATATAAGTAGATTCTGAACCATGTAAGCACGTGTGCGCGCGTGTAAGCCACTGTGAGCGTATTTCTGATAGTATGCACGTTGCTCGTCCCTGAGGAAACAGAGAGGAAAAAGGAAGCAACAGAATTAATAGGAAGCTAGCAGGGATAACTGCTGAAGCTAGCAGGTGAAAACAATTAGAAGCAGGCAATTACACAGGCAGAATAGTAGCCCAGCCCAGCACTTAAAACTCTGCAAACAGTAGTGCAGGATGTTTCCCTTAAGAGACACTGCAAGACAGGAGTAAGCTAATAGAAGTGAAAACTGAAAAAGCTGAACTCAGAGCAGAAATGTTAGGGGCTGCCATAGCTGTCATAATGAGACATAGGCGACTTGCTGAGGGTGGTGACAATGCAGATGGTGACAGACAACCCACAGTGAGGAGATGGAGAAGAGTGTACAGGCCCAGGGTCACCCACCACGGGTTACATGAGCTGGAGATAGTAGAGCGCTATAGAGTGGACAGAGAGCTCCTGCAGCAAATTGTTGAGCTGTGCAGGCCACGCCTCACACACAGAACCAACAGAGGGGAACCCATCCCAGTGGAAACCAAGGTATGTGTTGGCCTAAGAATACTAGCAACAGGTACCTTCCAGAGACCAACTGGCGATATGATGGGGATATCATAGGCTTCAGCCTCCAGGGTACTGCACCAGTTCCTGGATGCCATGTCAGCACATGTCGGTGATCATGTATATTTCCCCAATGCCCGTGAGGTATTGGCCAGCAATATGCGTCTCTTCCAGCAAATAGCGGAATACCCTGAGGTAGTGGGTGCAATAGACTGCACGCACATACGCATCAAAGCACCAGCCGGTGAGCGGGGTAGGGCCTACATTAACCGCAAGGGCTTCCCCTCCATCAGCTGCCAGGTCATGTGTGATGGCCAGGGCATAATAATGAATGTGTGTGCTGGCTGCCCTGGAAGTTACCACGATTCCCACATCAGCTGGCATTTGACGCAGCTGTACCAGACATTTGCCAATGGGGACATCCCACATGGACACCTAGTGGGGGATGCAGGTTATGCACTGGAGCCATGGCTGATGACACCCATCAGAAACGCACACACACCTGAACAGGAACGCCATAATGAGGCACATGCACAAACACGTAATGTAATAGAGCGTGTGTTTGGGCTGCTCAAGTCATGGTTCCGGTGTCTGGACACATCTGGTGGAGCCTTGCAGTACACACCAACTACATGTACCCAAATTGTCATGGTATGTGCTATGCTACATAATATGATCTTGCGAAAACAGCTGCAGCAGGACCAGCATAGGGCCGGGCCAAACAGCCCCCCACCATTGCCAAGGCCATCACAGGCAGAGCATGACTTGGAGGAGGAACAACCTGAGCCTGCCCCAGTAGGCAGAAGGAGGCGTGCCCAGTATGTCCTGGCCTTGGCAAAGAGGCAATGCATAGCACATACACTGGCTCAGTAGGAACCCTGGGAATGATACCCCCTCTGACTCACTCAAATAATAACATGGATGCCTAAAATGACATGACCTGCTCACAAACATGTACAGGGAAGTGTAATATGCGCATCCGACAGAGGCAGCCCTGCAGCACCACCTGAGGCATGAATGCCTTGTGTTAAGTAATTTAACACCATGTACTATATGCACACCTGAGCACCCTGACTAACATCCAACCTCACCAAGCATGAAGCCACAAAATGACAATGGGATGATCAAGTGCAATAACTGGCTGAAGTAATGCAGTTAGTCAAAGGGGAGCCAATGTGTTTCAGGCTGGGAAGACATGCGGAGCTTGACATGATGCACCACCTGCTAGGGGTAGCGTGCACCTATCATGCCATGCCCCATGGATGCTGGCAAAGGCTGTCACTACCCACAGCATGCCCTGAATAGATAAGTCTCAAAACACAAAACCACCTTCATAGGTTCTACAAGGGATAGGAACCTAGGTGTAATGCTACCCAATGACAGATGTATAAACAGCAAGATGTGTGCAGTGTAAACGCACACAGTATGGAGAATGTAGATACCAGTCCTGTAATAGAGAACTGGGTCAAGGCTCACATCAGCACCCTAACACTACCAGGTCACACCTCATACTGTGCTGTACAGCCGCAAAACATGGAACAAGCTACAAAAGGAGGGTGACTAGCAAGAAATGGCAAGGATAACCACACCCCCATGTTGGTACCACAACAAGAAGCTGCATGGATTAGCCATGGTCAAATACCAATGGCTAAAACCGCCTCCCAGTATATAGTCTGCTGCAGACTACTGTCCTAATACCAGGAACTGCACCTGGCCTATGTCGGAATACATGAATATATCAAGCCCCCCAAACCACATTATATTGCTTGACTGAAAATACCCAGACATACACCGGGAGCATTATCCTAGCACCAACACAGTAGGAGAAAATTACCCAGATTCCATAAACCAAAATGCCCAGGAACAATGTACCACTCCCACAAAAGGGGTAAGCATACTGGATGTGATAATCAGCAACATGTGTACTGGATGGCAAGATGAGAAGTGTTCCCCTCACTGGTAAGACCATACCATAGAGTAATCACACTGGATATACACATCCTGACCCCAGTCCCTGGCCAGAATACCACAGTGAAAAACATGTGTAAAGCATAGGTTGCAGCCCTCAAAACCGATGTTGAATCCACAAAAGGCCCTGTGCAAGTACAGAATATGGGACACACTACAGAACATGTTATACAGGCAGGCATTCCATGAACACAGCCAGGAATCCTTGGAGTATGCAATCACAAATAACAACAACACCCAATGCCATACACACAGGCATCTGGCATGCTGGACTCCAGCCATTACCAAACCATGCAAGAGAATGAGGAAGCTACCACATGATAGAGCAAACATAAAAAGGGAAGTAATCACTAACCAGTAGTATGGCAATAACATATGTCCACACATACAATCCACTAAGTCCAGCCACAACAAGTAGAATCTGTGAATCCAGAGGCAATGTGACACCAGTTCCAAGTACACAGACAACCACAACACCCCCCAATAAATACAAATATATGTGATAGATGCATCCATGTACCAAACCAGAGGTTGAGCTCCACCAACTCAGTACTGTCAAAACTAGTCAAGAGGAGAAGGTAAACACATACACCACAAACCCAGTCCCACATAGACCTACCACAACTGTAAACCAAACACATAAACACAGACAAATATTCCCGGAGGCATTAATTACAAACACACCACACCAACAGAAGCCTCCAAAGCAGATCACAAGCAACCACAACCTTCAAACATACCACATGCAACGAATAGTACGCAAAGCTGGTGTGCCAAACAGTCACAGGCCAGAAGGAGAAACAACATGCTTGATAGTCATAATAGGTGTCTGTGTAGGCAGACACACTGCTATCCCACTCACCAGACTGAACAAGGGAAAGGGTAGAGTAAGCTGCCTGTAGGCTGCCACAAAATGCCACATAACACAAGTACGCAGGTCACCCCAAAGCAAGCAGAAATATGATGCACTCAATGTCCATGCTGGTGTGAATTACCTGAGATGTACCTCCCTGGTCAACATGAAAAGAGACATGGATGGTCCCTCTGAGTATGTACCCCAGGGCGGTATGACACTGGCTGTGTGCAGCATCCAACCCTCACCAAGAATGATGCCACAGTACAAATACAGAATGCTCATGTTTAACAGCTGGCACAGTTACAGCTGTCAGTCCAAGAGGGTCTAATGTCTGTCTGCTTGAGATGTCAAGCATGACAAGCCATGCTGCTGTTCCAGGGATGGCTTTCAGCTGTTACCCGTATGCGTCTGGATACTGGATAAGGCCTTTGCCGCCTCCATAGAGCTGTATGTAGGCAAGGCCAAAAAGACTACCCACCACCCTAGAAAACATAAGTGGTAGGAAACATAAGGGTAATGCTGACCAATGCCAGATGTGTAAACTGCAATATGCATGCCCCTGAGGCACTTCCCATTATGGAGAACATCGATGTCTGTGCAGTGACAGAAGCCTGCTGCAAGCCTAGTGATAGCACACCAGCACTACTAGGTTATACCACATATCATGTGTTATGGCCCCAACACCTGCAGCAAAACATCAAAGGAGGGGGGAGTATCCATATGCAGCACAGACACCCATATTGCCAGGTAACTGACAATGCACAAAGCAGTGGAGACCTCCCATGTGCACATAACTGTAGTCAAAACTGCTGTACAGTCTGTAGCATGCAACAGACCACACTCTCACACACAAGAACTCCACCCAGACATCCGAAGACACTGGACAGTATGAATGTCCCACCAAATACCAGACAAGGTACACACAAATTACCACATAGGTGTCAAACCATTATGTATGCAAGGAGTAATCAGGGACCTAGGGACACAGGTCGACATTAATCTGTCATGTGACACCCACAATGCCAATGTGGCTATGAATATTGTCGATATTGGACACCGTATCATAAAAGGATTCACATCAACATCAACAGAGGTCACTGTGCCACTGTACTGTTCCCTTATCAGACCCATAATCTAGTACAATGACTCATATGGGATGTACCATACGTGACACCTGCAGCGGTTTGGAAGACCTCATAGTTACCCCACCAACAGGATAAAGGGTGTGAAATATATGTCATATGCTGCCTGGCTGTAGACACCCCAGCTGACTGCAGTCACACACTGCCTACACAGAGGCATTGTATGTCTGTTGTACAAGGCCATGTCCAACATAGGAGTAATGGACATGCTCCACCACAGGAAATCAAAGCCATTGGAGCTGTGAGAGTCGCAGATGTCAGCCTCAACACATAATGAAATAAGATGTGCTGGAGGGACAGATACATAACCCAGAGGCTCCCCACACCCAGAAACAGGATCCCAATCAATGGTAGGCAGAGCCCTTCACTGACACCCCTCAACAGGAATATTGCCAAGTGGATGGATGATCGTACATGTATACTGGGGGTCCTCACTGTGTCACGACCAGACAGAGGCACAGTGAAGAACTTCATAAATGGCCATAATTGAACATAGCAAGGGGTGGCAAAAGACACACACACTCTGGCTAGGCTTACTAATGGCCTAGGGTGTATAGCCTAGTATGAACCCATGAACCTATGAAGATACAAAATGTACAGGACACTAAGGATAATCACAAGGGTTACCCAATTGATGGTAGGAACCATGTTGGGCATCCACAGATATGCTCCGAATCACACAGATATTACAAACAACATACCAAACACACACACATATTGCTAACATACAACCTGTCAGGTGCAGTGCAAACACCCCCCCCCCCGAGTGCAAAATACCTATCCCAGCAGACTGATGGTCCCCTAACATTGCAGATGCTGAGGTAACAGCCATCATCTGCAAAGCAGAACACACAGCAGCAAAGGTATGTGATGGCGTCCTGTGCTGAGGCTAACATGGACTCCAAGAATAATGGAATGTCAAATCACACTACTGCCCAATGTCAGCCTTACCACAGGATATGTACCCAAAGAGCAGTGTACAACAACAGTGGTCCATCACAACAAAGGTGTTGCCTGAATGGATACTCCAAACTACCACCCTAGGATCCTGACAAGCTTGTTCTGCACAGCTATGGAAAGGATCAGTATGTACCGCAGACAGAAGGCTATTGTGGACCTACTTATACTGGACCCTACACAGTGTGGCTGTCGTAACTGCAGAACCTTCCCCTGAACATGTCTGACCCATTTGAAGCAGTCATTAAGGTCATTGATGAGGGCAATGTGGTCCACACAGCATAGCTGGACCGTGCACATGCTTCTAGACAATACCGTATGAGTTCAGTATGGATATGTTCAGCAGCTTAAATATATACCCCAATGTCAGTAGAGGGGTTGCAAACCACACCAAGGACAGAACTGACATGGTCAGACATGCCACATCCATGTCAGACTACAAAGCAGACATGAGTGGCATCCCACAAGCCGTGGTCTTGGCCCCCCACCCCCATTCTGTATATATGTCCCATAGGTATAGGCCAACATGGAAGGACTGTGACTGAACATGTATGCAGAGGAGTACAAAAAGCCCACCATATCTGACCCCCAGCTGACACAAGCAACCCACAAAAGGGCCACCTACAAACAGACAACTGTAGTCATAGCCATGTCAGCAAGCTAATTGCAGAACTGTGTATAGACAACCACCGTGGATATACAGTAAGTGCCCACAAATTACCACACAGGTGTTAACCCATGAGGTACCTAACATGTAATGTGAGACCTGGGTACAAAAGGTGATAAATATCCTGCACTGGACAAACATGTGGCTGTAGTGTTCACAGAAACATGTACCATATACCCACCCAAACATGAAGGTTGGCAGATGTAGATAAGGGAAACTCACTGTGGCTCTGCAGCCATCCTCCATCAGTGTCACAACTGACTACAATAGCCCCTGTGGGATATACCGCAGCAGCCACCTCCATCAACTGTAAAGTCCACAACAGTACCCCACCAGGGGTAGCAAAGAGCATGAACAGATGCCATGTGTTGCCTGAGTAAACAAACTGCAGCCCCACACACTGCCATCCTTCCCAGCTACAGGAAAGCTGTGCCTGATGTATGAAGCCATGTCCAACCTGGAATGAATGAATGTGCTGCACCTTGTACAATCTGAATGGCAGTGAGCTATGCACATGAGAGACCTGAACCCCAGCACTGACATACATAGGACAAGCTGTACAGAATGATCCATAACACAGAAGGCACCCCCACTCTTCAGTAAACTCCTGGTACAGGTCAGTCAGAGAGTCACATATTGACACCCCTCAAGAGGAATCCTGATGAGTGTATGGGAGATGGTAGGCTAACCCTGGGTGTCACTGTAATGTCAGAGGTAGACGGAGGCACAGTATACTAACCATGACATATGTCATGGCAAACTCCAGTTACAATGTGTGTCGAAGGACAAACACACCCTGTGACTAGCATCAGAAATGGCATAGGGAACATCGCTAGTGTTTGCCAATGTCCACCCATGTTGTGGAATACACTAGCAATGTTGGACGAGCCTGGTGTAGGTAGCCATATCTGAACATATTGCAACATGGTCATATGTGCACAACTGGCCCCTACACAGTCTGTTGTGCTCACTATGAAGATGTCAAGCAGTCATAGGACTAAAGCCCAGGATACTGTCCACCACAGTGAAAGTACTGAACCAGTACACTATACGGTACTACAGTGTTAGGTCATTATGAAAGTATGTTGAGAAGTGTCTGCAAAGTATCCCATGCAATCCCTGCAGGCACAGTATAATCCCTGTTGTGGCAGACACGAAGCAGTTGGCCAGTTAGTACACAACATGACACCCAACACACAACCATAAACGTGAGATATTGTTGAAGTTCACACACACTCAAATATGTGGTGGACTTCAGAGTGCAATATATGGAAAGCTCACACTGGGCATGCTCGCACACTTTGATAAATGAGGCATATGTCAGACAACATGCCATGAAAAGGCTGAACTGGGCATGCTCACACACTCAGGCCATATCTCCGTTTAGCAGTTGGCCAGACATATCTGGTATTTGTACGTGTCAGTCCAGGAACCAACCACAACACAGCAATCAGTCCAGTGCACACAGTAAATGACTACAGAGACAAAAGTGATATAGTGGATCGCCATCATATGCAAACATCTTCCACAGATACACAAGTTGGTCATAGGAACAGGGAATGCTATGGCAATAAAGATCTGCAAACAGTATAACAGCACAACAAATATTGTGCATCCGACAATTGAACATATGGGTGTAGAGGTCAGTACTAGGCTTGTTGCCCTAGGGAATGACAGCTCAGCCAGAGTGTGCTTGGCATCTGCATCACCAGGATAGTAGGCTACTGTGCCACTGTAAAGTAGGTCACAGAAGGCAACATGTGAGGCTAGTGAGCTGTGCCTCTGTCAAGCAGGGGCACCGTGGAGGTCCCAGGGATTGAATGTGCTAAGCCACAGCCATGTTGTTGGTGTGTGCTGTGAGAGGATTGCTGAAGATCTCTGACAGTAGGTGTCCGTCAATAACAGACTGAGGGGAGCCCTATCTGCATTCTCTGGACAATTCCACTGTCAACACTGTGTTTTAATGAGTATGTGTGAATGAAGTGCCATGCTGGAACTGTTCACAGATGTCCTCCCTCTGTGGGCTACAGCTCTGCAATGTATTAGGTCACTCTGTCTTTTGTACGGTGCATATATGGCTGGTGTACAGCTGACAGGTGTCTTGTTGTGGAGCAGTCATGGGTATATGTGGGACAGCATGACCAGTGCAAACCATACACATGCTCATAGAATGCAATTGTCAAGGATTATGCTGAGTGGCCAGTATAGTCCTCCAGCATGGGTCCTCTGAAGTCGTCCACCCCAGTCTAAACAAGTGTAGAGTCTGCTTGTGCTAAATACAGTTTGTGTGCAGTGACAACCTTGCCTGGGGGTAGAGATGGGATATGGATGTCTAGGGAAAGGTGGGTATGGTCAGATATCAACAATGGTGGTCTCCCTCTGGTGTGGAACAGTGAGTACCCACGTTGCAGATTGACAGGTGCAATATGTATTCCCCCATGTGGCTGTGGTGTGTGGTTCTGCCACAGCACATGGACCCACAAATTGTAGTGGCTGTAGGGTAAAGTGGTGGAGGCCTGAGTAGTTCTCACACACAATATGCCTGTACCTGATGTTAACAACTGGAATGGTGTATGTGAACACCTGCATATCCTGGCACTGTTCCCAGGGAAGCTAAGTGTGTGTCCTGGATGTGGGTGTGGTGTTCTGGACTGGTTGTGTTGTCTGTTACAGGTCCTGTGGTCCCAAAGCATGGTATAGAACATAACCTGCCAGTGCGATGTGCATATCTGACCCTGATGTAGGTGGCTGCAAATGCATATATATGCTATCCCCCACCTGACAGGTAGTACTACATGTACATACCTCTGTAGAAATAAAGATGTCAGCACCCTATAAATACTACAGGTGCAGAACAGCTGCCCAGTAATTTGGATAGTGCGCTCTGCTAATGCATCTCCCTCAAGTGTCATAATATAGTTAGGTAGGGGTTTGAATCCTGCAAATGCTCAGAGTGTGTGCGGGTGGGTGAGTGTGGTTTGTGTGTCTGAAAGGCTGTGAGAGAGAAATGTCCCTTTTGGCAACTGGGAAAACACACTACAGGATGCACATTCCACTTTCTAAACACTGATGATGTCAGCACCCTATAAGTACAGCAGGAGAAGGGAAACCTCCCATTAATGCAAATGGCATGCTCCGCTAATGCGTCCATCTTGAGTGTTATAACATAGTTAGGTAGGGGTTTGAATCCTGTACATGCTCAGTGTGTGTGGAGGGGGTTAGTGTGTGTTCAAGACTGTTTGAAAGAAGTATCCCTTTTGCCAACTAGGAGAATACACTACAGGATGCACATTCCCCTTTCTAAACACTGATGATGTCAGCACCCTATAAGTACAGCAGGAGAAGGAAAGCCTCCCAGTAATGCGAATAGTGCGCTCTGCTAATGCGTCCATCTCGAGTGTCATAACATAGTTAGGTAGTGGTTTGAATCCTGCAAATGGCAAGTGTGTGTGTTTGGATGAGGGGGGTTAGTGTGTGTGCAACTTTGTGTGAGGGAAATGTCCCTTTTGGCAACTGGGAGAACACACTACAGGATGCACATTCCCCTTTCTAAACACAGATGATGTCAGCACCCTATAAGTACAGCAGGAGAAGGGAAGCCTCCCAGTAATGCGAATAGCTTGCTCTGCTAATGTGCCTGTCTCGAGTGTCATAACATAGTTAGATAGTGGTTTGAATACTGCAAGTGTGTGTGTTTGGATGAGGGGGTTAGTGTGTGTGCAATTTTGTGAGAGGGAAATGTCCCTTTTGGCAACTGGGAGAACACACTACAGGATGCACATTCCCCTTTCTAAACACAGATGATGTCAGCACCCTATAAGTACAGCAGGAAAAGGAAAGCCTCCAAGTAATGCGAATAGCGCGCTCTGCTAATGTGTACGTCTCGAGTGTCATAACATAGTTAAGTAGTGGTTTGAATCCTGCAAATGGCAAGTGTGTGTGTTTGGATGAGGGGGGTTAGTGTGTGTGCAATTCTGTGTGAGGGAACTGTCCCTTTTGGCAACTGGGAGAGCACACTACCTGATGCACATTACCCTTTCAAAACACTGATGTTGTCAGCACCCTATAAGTACAGCCAGAGAAGAAGAACTATCTAGTAATCCAAATAGTGCGCTTCTCTAATGCGTCTCTCTCACGTGTCGTGACTTAGTTAGGTAGAGGAATGAATCCTGCAAGTGTGCGTGTGTGTGTGTGGGGGGGTAGTAGGGTGTGTGTAAGTGTGAGAGAACAGATCCTTTCAGCAAATAGTACAATACACCAGATGCTGCATATTCCCCCAGTAAACACAGGGGATGTCACCACACTATCAGCACAGCCAGACAGGGCTAGTTGGCTAGTAATGCCAATAGTGCGCTCTGCTACTGTGTCTATTACCATTGTCAGAGTACAGATAGGTATGTTTTGGTAACCCACAACTGCCACGTGTGGTTGTGTCACACAGTATGACCTTGTGTGGGTCTTTGTACATAACAATGCATGCCATTGCCTAAACCAGCAATGGCATTACACACATGATGTATGTGTGTGACACATACACATAAATACCTGTGACCTGCAGTAGTTACCATGTCTGACACATGCCTCAAGTGGATAAATGGTATTTGCAATGTATACCAATATGACTGTGTCTTACTGTGCAGGGTCCGCATGTGGTATGTCTCTATACAGTGTGGGTGTATATGGTAAAATACCTACAGCAGGGGATACACATCTGGTCTGGGCCATATAGTGTACATGTAGTCGATGTACAGGTGCTGCATGTCCCCACCTGTTGTGGTAGTGGTAACATGTCATTCCACTGCAATTCAGTGACCACATGCTGTGAACCCTTCAACTAGTGTGTTGTAGCTACAGTAATGCTCATGCACAATGTTTGGCTGGATGCAGTCCAGCCATATAAACACAGTTCTTGAGACTGTCATATTGCCAGTGTTGTTATGGAGGATAGGTGGTCTTCTTGTGTATGGGAGGGTTGTGCGTGCCAGGCTATGAACCAGATGGCAGTCCGACACACTGTTAGCTGCACATGATTAGGCCCTGATGCTTTGTGCTGTGCCAACAACCTGGAGGTGTGTGTATCTGTGGTACCTTGGGATACCACCCCCCTGTCCATGTGTGTTACATGTGTAGGGGATAACAGGCATGGTATGGGGCATAACCTGTCAGTGATGGGTAACACCTGTGAGCCATGAATCAGGAATCTGGTACTGCACAGACATTGCAGTTCACCGTGCTGAGGACAGTGTCCAGTACATGCATCTTCCGGTGTACACTGCTGTTGTTGTGTAGCAGCACTGTTAATGTCCGAACCTGTGTGATACCCACGGAGGTGGCTATGTAAACCGTGTCCTGTAGCATAAGGCAGTATGTGTGTACCAAGGAGATTTGCCATTATACATCGGGCCATGGGTGTCACGTGCAAGATGACCCTTGCACATCATTGTGGCTTCCCTAGCATGTAAGCACACGTTGACAGCCAGCGGATACCCTATGAATGACAGTGGAGACTGAGCATAATGTAGACATACAACACCCTTCCCACATATACTGGTAGCATACCTGGTGAGGGTATGTTGGCAACCAAGATCAGGCTCATACTGGCCTGTTCCACATGCTGAGATAGCCATTTTATGTTCCCTATCATGTAGTCCAGGGAGGTATGTCTCAGGTCAGCCATACTGGCATGGTCAATGAGTGAGTCATATGTGTCCATGCCTCTGACTGACCTGTATGCATGTGTTCTGTGGTGGACCATAGTGCCCCTGAGGCATATCACTGTGACCTTCACCAGATACAGCCTGTTGAGCGGGATCCCAGTGCAGCACCCAAGACAGGTACCTGACACGCCTGTAGCAGGTGTGTTGTGTAGCCCTACAGGCTGTGAGTGTGTGGCACAGGGGATGTATGTGCCATGTGTGGCATGTGCTCTGTTCCGACGGAACATATGCCTGTGTGCCAGCTGCGGAGGTGTGTGATGCTCAGGCAGGATGCTATTCTGAGTCCCCATGTATGCCCCAGTGTGTTCAGCATGCTGTCAGTGCATGTCAATGTCTGACTTGTATTGTAGTCACTGTAATATATTTTATTTATTTATTTATCCTACATTTGTTGACCCAGATAGTCCGACTGGATGCATGTCCATTTCCAGGGGAGGCCCGGGAAGAAAAGTTACAAGGGTAAGCAGATACAGCATTACATAATACCAGCATTACATATTACAAACAGATTATTTACAGAGATTACATAAGTAAGCAAGTTAAACATGTTCCACAGGTTAATGTTAGTCCTGAGCACAAGTCAGGATTAAATTAAATTACACAGTAAACTGGTTAACAGATTTTACACATTCGAGTTAGCCAGGCTTGATACATTGACATAGCCAGTTAAGTGACAAATGTTGTTTGAGTCTAGTGTTAAATTGACCTAAGGTGGAAAGTAAGGTAATATCAGCTGGAAGTGAGTTCCAGGATCTACTTACAGAGTTTGCAAAGAGAGAATCACCGGCTGTGTTATTAAATTTGCTAGTCTGAATTAGTAGTTTGTTAGAGGATCGAAGTGGTCTAGGATTGTTATAGGGGGTGATAATATTTGAAGTGCAGGAGTATTGTCCAGATTATAGAGGATTTTATAGGCCATAATCAGTTGGTTATACTGTATTAGGCTGGGTATTGCAAGCCAACCAAGCTGATTTAGATTGATGCAATGATGTGTCCTAAAAGGCAGCCCAGTGGCAAACCTGGCAATGTGGTCGTAGCAAATTCAGTGTTTGTTAAGGATAGTCTTGTTCATATTTGAGAGTAGAGGGGATGCATACAGAAGGGTTGAAAGAAGGTGTGAGCGAGCTATGGCACCTTTAGCTGGAGGGGCTAGGAAGGCTTTTATTCTGTAAAGTGACCCTAGTTTTTTATTGATGGCTTTGATAATTTGGTTACATGTAGGTCACATTTGAGATTATTGTCTATGATGACACCTAATAGTTTAGTAGATGGGTCAGGGGTGATTATTGTGCCATCAGTTGATGTTATGGTAAAGGTGAAAGCGGTAGACCTACGTATTGGTGAAATAACAGCAGTTTAGTTTATTTTGGATTTAGGATCAGACGATGTTCAGAAAGCCAATTTTCTATTGTATTAAAGGTGGTCTGGGTAGCTGACCATAACTCTACTGGAGATGTGGCTGAGCAGATCAGAGTAGAGTCTTCAGCATATTGAATACAGCTGACTTTTGGGATGACAGTATAAAGGTCGTTAATGAAGATGGAGAACAGCAAGGGCCCTAGTATAGAGCCTTGTGGTACTCTGAGGGTGTTAGGTAGAAGGTTAGAGAGTTTGTTCTGCCAGAGGCCAGCCTGCTGTCGACCATGCAGGTAGGATTGAAACCATTGGAAGGCTCCAGTATCTAGACAGAATGTTTGCAGGGTGTGGATTACAAGTTGGTGATCACCCATATCGTATGCCTTGGAAAGATCCAAAAAGAGGGCTGAGGATATATAATTAGTGTTGCAAGTATGGTTTATGGTGTTAGTAAAGGCTAGGAGGCCTGAAGTAGTGCTGTGATGAGGACGGAAGCTATGCTGAGTGTCTGCCATAAGGCGATTTTGGATTAGGTGGTGCATGAATTGTCTATGAATAAAGTTTCCATAATCTTTGCAAGTGGAGAGAGTATAGCTATTGGCCTATAATTGGAGAATTCAGTAGAGCTGCCTCCTTTGTGAAGTGGGATTACATAGGATATTTTCCAGATGGTGGGACATTTAGATTCTACCATGGTTCGTTTGATTACTTTTGGGAGGGGGTAAGCAATAGCATCATCTGATTTTGATAGGTAGTCGGCAGGGAGTTGATCAGCAGAAAGTGTAGTGGGTTTCACTGTTTCAATCAAGGTACGGAGAAGTGAAGTGGTGACTGGTTGGCAGCTGAAGACAAGTAGGTTTCTAGGGGTGCTACTTTCAGGACCAGGGGAGCTAGGAGGTAGATGGCTAGCTAGGGCTTGAAATGTCTCAGTAAAGAATTGGTCAAAACTATCAGAAACATCTTCAGGGGTTTTATCAATAGTAGCAGCAGGGATTGGGGTTGAAGTTTGTCCAGGATGTAGTATATATGACATGCCACCTGACAGGGTATGGCATTACTGGGTTCAGAGAGCCCAGTCCCCAGATTGGCTGTGTGGTGGCATCCCACACATGTGTTGTACGTTCCTGGCCAAGAGTGATGGCTGACTGCATACATGTGGCAGCTGTGACATTGCCACATGACTCACATAAACCACAACTGGACCATAGAGGTGATTCACAGGTTACCTTTGCACATGCTACCCTAGTAGTGTGATTGCCATGGTGAGTACCAACACATAGGGCCAATGGGGAACAACATACTGAAGGTGTGTATGTGTGGGTGTACCGCTACTGTTTCATAGCACTGGCATATATGACTGCACACGTGGGTAAATGCCTGGTAAGACATGTGCAATGTGTCACAGGCAACGTACATGCATACAGGACAGACAGTGACGTTCTGTCATGTGTAAAGTTGACATACATATCGCACGCTATGCAGATGTCACTAGGAGTCTACAGAAGCATTGTAACTCTGCATTGCAGGTGTAAGCAGTGTTCCAGGGAACCCCAAGCGAACATACATGCAAACAAAGCTACAGTAAACAGGGCTGGAAGTAGTGCATTGTACAACAAAGAAAGGGTAACAATAACAGTAAGTAACAATGCAAATATGTAGGCACTATCAACATGTACCCAGGAATACACAGCGCAGATGCCCATGGTAGAACTGATATTATGTCATAGTTATTTGTGATTTGGATTACATTGGTACTGCACACATATCTACGTGCACGAACATCCACATTGCATAGTCGTTGTGGGCAACTTGACACCATTACTGTACATGTCCACCATTGCATATCACTACTTGCGTTAGCTTTCCCCCTGTGCTACCCATGTATGCGGCTATCTGTTGACAACCTTACCACCGGCACGCAATTATGTGCAGCTGTTACACTTTGGTATGTACTATGGGTGCAGATTACAATTCAGGACGTTCATACAGTTACTGCAGCAGGCATGCTGGGATATACACACAGTCATAGCAGCACACTGTACTGTTACCAACATGATACTACTAATACACTTCTATGTAGTCACCCTGTGCATCAACAATGTGTTTACCTGTTCCCGCAATGATGTTGGAGATTTCAGGAGGTGGCACAGTGTCATCATATGCACAGGGTGTGGATTAGGTATGCCTGAGTCAGCCACTGATACTACCAATTGACATGTGTGTGTATGTGTGTTGGTGAGGGGCAGCAGTACAGGGTGGTGCAGTGTTGATGCAGTGGGTGCGTGTATGTGGTCACCCTAGGTGTTAACATTTCACATGTGTGTATGCACGCACACAGTTCCACCTTATGGCTGCCATATACAGGGGTTTGTGGACAGCCACAGACTGCACCTGGCAGGTCATACAGATCAGTGTCTGTGGGCACGGACACGGTACCTGTGCCTGGCAGGGGTGCTATGGACCATATCCAGTACTAAGCCAGACTGGGTACTGTCATCAGAAGTGGGAGTGTGTTGACTGGACACAGGTCCCTGTTGGGACTGTCCAGAGCCACGTGCACGTGGTCTCCTGGGGCATTCCAATGACAGCACAGACCCAGCATTGCTGGGGCTGCTGCTGGCACTATGGGGGCATGTGCGAGCCTGTTGTCATCTGCGCCAACTGCCAGCTGCTGCTGTTGCTGGCATACGGCCACGTCGATGCCGCAAACGCCCACCATTGCCCTGGCTCATGGACATCTGGATGTGGAACTGCTGTAATATGTCCCCGCAATGTCTGTCTATGACATCGGTGAAATTACGGTTAGCATCCGCAATGTCATTCATACTGTCTGTCATGGCTGTGCGACATGCTCTCAGCTCCCTCAAACCCTGTCTGGTGTACCTTTCCATACGCAACTGTGCCTGCATGACAGTCCAAAACATAGCTGAGGTTGACAGACCTCTTTGGGCATGTTGGCCAGAGGCAGTACGCCCACGGATGCTCCCACGAGAACCCATGGGCAACTGTCTGTGTGGTACCATCGGAGGACCCTGCCCATGGCTGCTGTGTGGGGATGCATGTGCCACAGGTACGACATTACCCTGGTCTATGCCCACTGTATCCTGTCCATCACCTAGGGACAATGGTGACAAAGGATGTACTGGCAGGATGACTGTGCACAATGATGGGGTTGACAGCTGTGTACTGTCAATTGGCTGACCAATGGCAGACCCTGACACACCTTCCTGTACCATTACACAAATATCATCATTACCAGTACCCGTGGCACAAGATTCAGGTTCCCTGCTGCAGGTCACCAGAGCAGCACCAGAACATGTGGGAGGAAGACAGGAAACACAGTTTACAGTCTCCAGACATTGTTACCAGTGATGCACTTCTACACACATGCACACATGCACACATGCACACATGGACACATGCACACATGCACACATGGACACAGGCACACATACACACATGGACACAGGCACACATGCAGACATGCACACATGGACACATGCACACAGGCACGCATGCACACATGCACACAGGCACACATGCACACATGCACACATGCAGACATGCACACGTGGACACATGCACATGTGGACACATGCACACATGCACATGTGGACACATGCACACATGGACACATGCACACATGCACACATGGTCACATGCACACATGGACACATGCACACATGCACACGTGGTCACGTGTACACATGCACACATGCACACATGCACACATGCACACATGGACACAGGCACACATGCACACATACACACATGGACACAGGCACACCTGCACACATGCACACATGGACACAGGCACACCTGCACACATGCACACATGGGCACAGGCACACCTGCACACATGCACACATGCACACCCCGCAGTATACACACAGAACACTACTGAGTTACACTACTGTTACTAGCATTATCAGGACTATAATAGGTTATGTTAAACACTCACCAGCATGGATGGCCTGCCTTGCTGTAACCCTGGAGGGACTTGCAGAAATGATGAGATTAATGTCAGTGGGCACAACTGTGCCATTGATATTGCATATGATACAGTGTACAGAACAGTCAAGTGTACATATGGCATATTACCTGCACGCTCCATGTCGTGCAGCTGTGTGGAACCAGCCTCCATCATAATGCAGGTGTACTGCTTTTGCTGTTCCGGGGCTGGAGCCACAACACTTAGGAGTAGCCCCTCCAGTCTGGTGAGGGGGGATGTGTGGCCACCCCACCTCCTGTGGCAACCTGTTGCCTGTGGATATCTGATGCACGCTGACGGACACTTCGGATTAAATCACTGCAGTGATGTTGTACCTGCTCATATGTCCTGTTATGCGTGCCAATATCATTTACCCTATGGACAAGGTCTTGCCACAGTGCAGCCCTCTCCTGCTGATTCTGACTGGTGTGGGAAAACAGGATGTCAAAATCCCACACCAGGCTCTGGTGGATCTCCTCGTCTTCTGCTACAGAGTAGGCGGGATTATGCTGACATGCCATCTTACTGAACACAAGCAGGATATCAGCAGACTATGTCAGCAATATATGGCACACATACTATACATGATACTCATGTGTAGTGATATACTACTACTCCCATATGTTGCATGTGTGTGTGTCGTGGTGGATACACAGGTACATGGCCAGATATCAGTGCTCAGCCAACACCTGTGCAACAATACCCGCCACATTCCACACAACATAGTAGCATGCCCCATCGGTCAGCACACACTGACAGGTCCAATGCACAACCTCACTCTGGGGGTTCATCCCAAGGTACTGTATGTGGGACGCCATCCACTACTGTGATGTGGACAGAAGTTACTCGGCCTGGATATACATATCCCACCACCACCACCAGCACAGTAGACTACTTTGATATGTATGTGATTAGACAGTTATTCACTTGCTGGGACTGAGATGGTATCCATGCAGCACACTGGGCCAGTGGAAGCCACAAGTCACACTGCTGACCCCTTTGCAAATGCTTACCATGGACATGCCACAGATTGCATGGAACTTGCACGCACATTTCTAACCCAGACCCTATGCACAAAGGTTAGACATCCTGTCCGGTGGACCCCAGACAGAGGCAGATTGTATAACAATAGCAGGAGGCTAATGCAGGACAGAGCACATTCACATTAAGGGACGGCATCTGTGGTCAGCACTGGTACTACGCTATGGTCCGTCATAACAACGGCCACGGCCACGGCCTACTCTGGGAGGGAAATGGCCACAAACACTATGGATGACCACAAGGCCTTCTTCAGTTATGTTACACATATGGACCACATGCCTCAGATATGCTCTGTGTTAATACACACCTACTTAACATTCACCAAACACACGGATATTGGCAACAGTCTTGCAGACAGGTTCGGTGCATGTATCCCCCCTCCTTCTCCCCCATCAGTTGAAATATTTATCACAGCTGTATGTAACCTCCCTATCATCTCACATGTCCAGGTGAGGGCCGCCCTCAGCAGAGCAGAACACACAGCATCACTGTGACCTCATGGTATCCCTGGATGTGTGCTACCTGCACTCCGAGAGGACATACAACCGCATATAACACTGATAATTTATCTTGACCGTACTACAGGATATGTACCTGGACAGTGGCATACAGCAACAGTGGTCCCACACCACTAAGGAGGCACCTCGACTGACCCTGGGGACTACCACATCATATGCATAACCAGCCTGGTCTGCTAAGCTATGGAATTATGCAGTATGGGATGCATATGTAGTGATATTGGGTACCTGCAGACACTTGTTCCCAGCCAGTGTGCCTTTGTGATGGGCTGATCCTGCCTTTTGAACCTGGCTGACCTTTCAAAGCAGTCACTGCAGCCATTGCTGAGGGCAACGCACAGACAACTGCTGCCAGGATCATGGCCTAAGACTGATTGACATGTAATGTATGGTCATCCCCTTTTGGTGGAACTACGTACACACAACATATCACATGGACATACCTATAGATACAGACCTATGACACATTTGAAGGTTTCACAGTATGCACACTATTAACCTGCTACTTTGCATTACCTGTGTTTGTCGCAGCTGGTTGCATTACCACTGCTTCTGCTTTCTGCTGCTACTGTCACTGCTGACAGCTTAGGGTGACAGAGTCACAGTGTATAATTTTTTTTTTTTTTTGTCCTCTCTCTCTCTCCCTCACTTTTCTCTCTCCCTCTGTCTGCTTCCAGACAGTGCAATGAATGTATTTCATGTGTGGAGTGTTAGTACTGGATGCTTTTGTAGGTATCTGCATAGGTCCATGTGATGGCCTCTGCACCAATTGTAAGCCAGCATTTGCTAATTGCATACAGCCAGTTGTGTACTGATTGCAGTTCTCACTGTGATTTCAGGTCAGTACTATAAAAGAGTATGTGGGATAGGCGTTGCCCTTTCAGATTGTAAGGGCGGGGACCATGCTGGTATGCTGTGGACAGTGTTCTGTGAGTGTAAAGGTTAGTATCTCTCTCATGATTCAGGCTTTATTGTAGATTCACATTTCTCCATTCCTCTCTCATGTTCCCTGTAGTAAGTGTGTATGCACAATGACTCCTACAACTATATATAGATATATATTTCTATATATATATATGTACATATACATACATTTATATATGTACTTTAACTGACATTATTACCTACAAGCTACCAACTAGCATGGCTGTTTGTGTTCATACAGTACTATTGTGGGAATCCAGTAGTTTTGACAGTAATTCTACATGACATGCTTTGGGTACTACACATCCTATATTCCCTTTACATTCATCCCTACTATTACATGTTATATTTATTTTAGCACAATGTTCTTGTATAAGAGTCATGGCTTAGTGGTAGGTCATACAGACTAGTGTTTCCAAAGTCCTGGGTTCGGGACTGACAGTGGGATTTTATTTTGCTTTTGAACTGAGTACAGGACCTGTCAATCAAAGTGACTAAGGCACTTTTAAGCAGTTGTAACCGGGTTAGCGCTGGTTTGCGCGGAGCTCACGCATGAGCACTGGCGGTTAGCTCCGCGCACACAAGCGCACACCCGCTTACAACCGCTTAACAGTGCTTACACTATTTTCCTTGAAAGAAAACAAAATGGGGAGACAGGAAAGTGGTGAAAAAGGGGTCACAAAGAGGGTAAGACAGTAGGGAAACAAGCTTGGGATTTGCAGGAGGGATGTAGGTAAGGCCCATAGCTGCCCATTTCTTCATCAGCAACAGCTGTGCATATGTATGTAATTTGGTGTGACATTTGAAACCTTCCACCCCTGAGAGAGGTGTCAGGACAACAATAATACTTGTTGTACAGCCAATTGTAATTGATAGATTCCATGTCCAGCAGACATGTGTGCGGAATGGTCAGCTATGTATGGGGCGTAATTTTTTTGTGGGTACAGAGTGCCCTTTTTTTTTTTTTCAGGTGAGAGTGGTATGTCAGGTGAAGGAAGTTGGTACAGCTGGGGAGGTAGGTTGGGTAGGTAAACAGACAAGACAAACAAGACGCATACAGGGGCAGTGTATGACACATGTGGGGGGGTTACACAATTGACGGGGACGGAGGTTTGGATATCCAGAGCCCATGAGCCCACAGATGGCAACAGTGGAACTGATATCCCCACCCATAGGCAGTTGCCACTGTTCCTTCACTGCCCAGGATGGGGCTGCGCTGGGGGCTGTGTAGGCCGGGCAACAGGCATGCCCGTTAGTTGTGCCACCCGTGCCTCAAGCTGGCGTAGGGGCTCAAGAACAGAGTCCCGAATCTCCCTATGCACCACAGTCCGGACGCTACGGAGGGTGAGTGGTGGTTTTCCTCCGGCCACACTTGCACAGGGCCACCGGAGGAGGGTCCAGACTTGGCACTAGTGCCAGGTGCACTCGCCAGCTGAGGTGGGAGAGGTGGGTCCACTGGAACCCACCTTCCCTGTCGTCCTATGTTTTGCATTATGTCATGACAGTTTGGGTTAGTGACATATAATACCATTCACAATTAGTTGTAACAGCATGCATTAGTATTCCCATTAACCAAACACCCAGATATTCACACCATTGAACAGCGTCCATAACACATGCATAATTTGAACAGCAATACACAGTCCAACAACATGCAGGGTTAATTGATGGCAACAGGCCATCAGGTTTGGATGTATGAACAGGGCAGATGCATCAACGGACATGCAAATATATATGACCCAACAGGACAAACGTCCAGGGGTGTTAATTGTGATTGCATATACCATTTTCACGTGGAATGGGTTATATGTGGTTATAGGGTGGGGTGAAGAAAATAATATTAACACCTTCAAATACCAATACATATGCTGTACATTTCTAATAGCTACAGATATATACACACTACTGTTCTAACTACAGTTTCCTATATGATAACTATTTCAACTTGGTGATAGGACTGTTACTGCAACATCAATATACATTTTATTGTTTTTCATACACATTCATATCTAGCTTTGTACAGCTACATCATCCTGCTACATTTGCTTTATATAGCTGTAGACAAGTGTGGATGTTTGGTATATCAGACAATCATTCTATCTGCATATTGCAGACTGAGAGCAACATATCCAGATTTTGGGATACACATTCCAAATGCAGCAACACTTTGAACAGATTTCACTGTTTGGTTTTGATTCTCACATGCATTTCATTCTGTCTTGACTGCAGTATACTTTATTCAGGGGTTATTACTACTGTATTGCTGGATTCATGACACATTCTCACACTCTCTCACTTGCTTTCATTTTACTATTCAGGATGGTACTTACTTCTAGGCTTTATTGACATGTTTTACCTGTAGTTATTACAATCCTTTCCAGCAGTCTCACTTCTGTCATGTTTCAGTATTTCAACAGGGATATATTTCACACATGTGATTTCATCATCTTCTGCAGCTATACTTTTCAGCCTGCTGCAGGTTGTGTACTATTTTCTTACAGGTGGGGCATTTTTATTTCAGAATTTATGTCAGACATTTTCATTTTTCGGTTTAACTTACAGGCTGAAACACACTTTTGTAATCAAGCAATACTTTTAGACACTTTCACACTGTTACCTACACATTTTATTCCTTAGTGACTACACTGCACTCTTTTGCTGACTGTCATACTTTTATATTTCTTTACAGTTACTGGTAGTGGATTACTGACCTGCCTGGTGGCGGAACCGCACCAGCCTATCGCCATAGGCTCTGCGGTTCGCAGAACGGACACCTGCAGCTGTAATATAAATGAAGTAATATTGGAATACAGATCTCCATAATATCAGCTAGTTTAATGTCTTACATACATAATTAAATGTAACTTACTCAGTAGTGGGGCGTTGGGCGTTTGCCGGGCCTCCTGGATCCAAAGGGTCAGTTGGTCCTGCTTGCATCTCTTCAGGTCCGCATGGTGGTGACGGACCTGCTCACCAGTCCTTGGTATCCCTGTGGCACTGGTGAGATCATGAGCCAACCGGTCCCACGCCTCAGCCCTGTATACTCTCCAGAGGACCTGGCCCTGCATGAGTTGGGCCTCATGATTGTGGACTAGGAGCCAGACCATGTACCTGGACTCCTCAACGCCCCACCTCTGTGCTCGAAAGCAACTACCCTCTCCTACTCCTGTCATTCTGCCTGCAGTTCAGTTCTACAATCATTTATGCTGTGTATTCCCGCCTATGGGGCTTATATAGTCCGTTTTTCCTGCACATATCTGTGATTGGCCATTTTGGAATTGTATCAACTTCAGTAAACCTGCATTGTCATGCTCCAGTTTGTATTCATTCCTATATATTAGCTATTATTGCATTTCTAGGTACTGCTGTCATGGCTTAGGGGTTTGGTACCTTGACTATGGTGTATAGTATCCTGGGTTCGAACCTGGCCACTGCTTTTTATTTTTCATGACTGTCTAGACATGCTGAGGGGTGTGTCTGTGTAAAGGCAGTTTTGATACGGCTTGCTCAACGTTGCCCGTCGGGTAGCTTGTTTGCGTGGTGCGCAGCTCCGCGCAACTCCGCGCAAATGGGGTACACTGGTTTAAGCCTCATTTGGCTATCAGCACGCATATTACGCTCAGCTCAGTTAGGGGCACATAGATTTAGCATGTTAAACCACTGCTCAGCTACGGGCACTCATTTTGCACCAGTTAAACCACTGCTCACCTACGGGCAAATGCAATCACCCTGTTAAACTGTAGCTCAGCTATGGGAACATCTGGCATTTTTTATTCTTTTGTTACCTCACATTTCTTCAATATAAATGGGCTATTTCATTACATTTTACATAAAGTGTGATTTTATGTGTACATATTTGTCAGGGACTTGTTTCGTGCTTATTTTGCTAAAAATAAAAATTGGTGTTTGTGGGGGCTCGAACCATAAATGCCTGCTCTTCAGCCAACATCTCTACCACTACGCTATTGCTTCTTGGCTTACTTTGCATATTTAGTTGTTATATGCTTTCCCACTGACTGCTAACTGTGGCTGCGCTACGGGCACGCCCGCGCAAACGAGCGCACTCATGGTTAAACATTTTTCCAATTTAAAAAAATATATAACATGTTTATTTATATGTTTTCTGTTCATAGTCTGTGGGGGCATGTGTTGTGTTGTGTTGTGTTTATTCACATTTCCGTGGACTCTGTCGTGGGTGTTTACTTTGGGCACTTTTCCTCTTCTGGGGGCATGTCCGCTTACACGGCTCAGCCTACGGACACGCCCCTACTGTCTTACACGGACCGTGTTAGCCTTAGGTGTGATTCAGCTCTCATGAATATGCAAAGCATGCTGACATCACTCCGTTTAACTGCAGCCTCCGTGTATGAGTTATAACTCTTACACGGAGGCTTCGTGAATCCTGCCCTTAGATTATACCATTGTAAAATTAGGTAGAAAAATTTTGATAGAAATAAGATATAAGAAAGATGTTTATAGAATTATTGCAATTCATGCATATATGGAGATGAATGAAAGAGGAATATGATTAAAAATATTCTAAACTATGTAGGAGTGAATATGGAAACAATATTAGTGGGGGATTTCAACTGTGATTTAAGAAAAAGAAGGAAAGTAGGAAGCAATGTTAAGAAGGCATATGAAATAATAAAAAATGGAAAGTTTATATGTATAAATATGGGATGAGGAACACTGGACTTATAAAAGAAATTAGATAAAATGGAAATTGATTTTTTGTATTATCCAGCAGCCTAAAAGTAGTGCAGAGAGGAAAAAAGGAAACAGGATTTTCGGATCATTTAGCTATATGGGTAGAATTACAAGAAAAGGAAGGATCTATAACATTAGTTAAAGGAATTAAGAGCAGTAAAGAAAAAGTATTAGATCAGGAAAACAGAAAACAGATTAACCAATTATGGAAAGAAAATATAAATATGAGAATTTTGTTTTATGAAAATTGGATAAATTGGTGGATAACTTTAAAAAAATATATATAAAAAACTGTTTTCCATAATATCAAGCAATGAGAAAGAGGAAAGAAAAGTAAAATATAGGCAATTAAGTCAAATGTGTTTACAGAAGTAGTAGAAAATGAGATAATCATTTATGAAAAGGAGAAGAAGATACATGAAATTAATCAGGAGAAGATAACAAATATTATATAAACAAAAATATTTTGAAGGAGAAAAGAAGAGGTGGAATGATATTTAAATAAGAGTGTAAGACAAAAATGAGAGCATAATAATGGTACTGAGGAATAATAAAGGAGAGAGAGTGAATATGCAAGAAAAATACTTGAAGTAATAAGGAAGTATATAGAGAATACATTTTTAAAAAGGGATATAGAAGGGAAGCAGAAATGGAAAGTTAAAAAAATAGCTAAAGTGGATAATAAGAATATGGAAAACATATACATGTAGGAGACCTTCATATAATTTTAAAGGAATTAAATATGGCAAAAAGCCAGAAAATAGATGGTACTGAGTATGACATGGATTATAATATAGAAAAATGGCAAAAAGTGTATTATGTGTAAATATTAAAGGAATGGTTAGAAAAAATAAATAGTAGAAAAATAAATATGTACATGGTTATGAAATTTATATGGAAAAAGGATAAAAATAGGATATAAGAAATTGGAAACCAATAGTGTTGAATATTGAAGATTATAAAATATATAAGAGAATAAAAGAAAAATATTAGGAAATAGTATAGATTCATTGATGATATGACTTTTGTTAAATCAGGTAAAATTAGTCAAGATGTATTATGGATATTGTGAGAGGTGATAAATGAGGTTATAAATAAGGGGATAGAAACTAAAGTTATGGTAGGTGATTTAGTTAAACATTTGATAAAATACAAAATAATGTTTTGTGAGACATATTAAGATATTATAGTATAAGTGATAAAATAATTTAAATATTTATTTCAGTGTATGAGAATAATGAAGTGAGAGTGATACTAAATGGGTGGTTAAGTGAAGAAATAAAAATAGAATGTGGGATAAGGCAGGGATATCCAGCAAGTAAGATTTTATTTGCATTAGTTATGATAGTACTTGTTAGCAAAATTAATCGATACTTGAAAATTGCAAGATATAAAATAACAGGAGAAATTCAAATTCCAATAATTCTTACTTTTGCAGATTATATAGTTTTAGTTATGAAGACTTAGGAATGGATGGAAGAAGGAATTAGAAAATTAAATCAGTACTTAAAAAATCTTGGTTTATGTATAAATAAAGATAAAATAGTGGCATTGGGTCAATAGATAACATAGAAGGGATTCAATTCAATGATAAAGTAATATATATCTTAGCAATAAGGTTTGGGACAAAAATATATAGGTAAAAGCAATGGGAAAAATTAGCAAAAATTAAGAGAAGTTTGTATGTTTTGGAGGTCATATACACCGTCATATAAGAAAAGCATGTCTTCAATAAATTTTATTATTTTAGGTAAATGTATTATTTAGCAGGTGTTTATATATCATCCAAGCTTGAAAAATAGTTAGCATCTATTGTATTCTCATTTATATGGCATGTAGGTTGAATCCAGTTGGAAGAGAGAATCGGTATGTTAAAAAAGATGAGGGAGGACTGGGATTGAGTAACCCAATTATTCAAACAGCTTCATTGAATCTTTATAATGTTTTAGCAGGATTAGAAGAAAAACATGAAAAGATAAATCTTATAACAAAAGACAGATATAAGAATTTTTGGGAAAGAATAAGTTCTGGGAAAAGATGGAAATATTTTGATAAATGAAGACATGAAAGAGCATCAGAATAAAATTGTTTTATGGAAACTGAATAAAAAATATAGAAGAAAAACAGAAAATAATGGTATTTTTATACACTGAATGAATATTATTATATATACTCATGGAAGCATTTAAGAAATGAAGAAAGGAATGTGATTAAAGCAAGACTTGGATAGTGTAGAAAAATGTATGAAAGTACTGATTTTAAGTGGAGATTGACAATAGGAAAATTACCTGTCAAAGCCAACATACCTTAAAAATACAAGACAGGGTGTGTAATTATTGTGGGGAGATTAAGACAATTGAGAATGTTTTTCTAAATTGATCATGAGTGAAGGAACTCTGGAAAAAAAGTATGCCAAAATAAGATATTGAAAGGCTTAAAAATTGTTGAAGATATAAATATGAATAAGCTGGAATAAATGTACTATGGCAAAAATATAAAAATAGGTAAACGAGATTGATAAAAAACTGTTTTGTGTTTTATGGACAATATAGAATTACAGATTTAACAAAATCAGATTTAACAGTGAATGAGTATTGTCTGAAATTTCGTAAAAGATATGTTTTTGGCTGTGGAAAAAAGATTGAGGGAAATAATTAAGATATCTAGGACTGTGTTATATGGTAGATGAAAAAATATAAATAACTGTAAATAATGTATAATATATAAATAATGTAGATAATGTAAATAATATGCATAAGTTGCATTAATCAATAAAGGACCCCTAGTCTTTTCAATAGGTGCCATGAGACGTTTTACATCCATTTGAGCTACCACCACCTTAGGCAAATGGGGCCTTCATTTAACACCTCATCTTAAGGATGACATACTCAAGAGTGCAGCACCTCCTTATGCTGCACTGCAGTATCAGCAATTGACCTACCTGCTGTGGGAATGAAACCCACATCGTTCAGCACCAAAAATGAGTGTGTTACCTGTTGCACCACACTTAGAAGTTGGTGTTATTAGCAAGAAAATTATGTTTGGTATACCTATATGTTGCTCATGAAAATTAACGATACATTGATAACTGACTTCATAATTTGGGAGTTCAAGTATATTGCCAAAAAAGACAGTAATGTCATGCAAACTTACATAATTAATGGTTCTGAAAAATTAAAATAAATCTATGATATTAAGTAATTCCCTTTTACCAGTACTCTTATTTTACTTGTTCCTTAGGTTTAAGTGTAAAAAAAAAATAGATATCCATATATGGATAGTGATATTAAAAGTACATGCAAGTGTAGGTGTACTGGCTGGGTTTAATAGTTGTTAAGTAATGGCATGTTATTTATTTATTTATTATTTAATTATTGCTTTTTATTTACTGGAAAAGTCCGACTGAGCACAAGTCCCATTTTCTTTTGGGGTCTGGGGAGAAAAGCTCCACATAAAATACATATTTTCAGTGGACAATATAAATTAAACATTTTAAGCATTACTTTATAAATAGTATTGAGACAAATAGTAAAAGACATTCGCCATGTACTTTAGAAGTTATATTATTTTACATAAATGAAAGGCATGGCAACGTAATAACTGGAGATGCAAGAACAGTGATAATGCACATAGGTTCAATATATATATATATATATATATATGGATATATATATCGGAGGAAGGGTATAAGCAGAAATAATCATGAAAAAAAACAAAGTAAAAAAAGTTCTGTTATTGGAGACAGTGAGATAACAGTAAGTAGGTAAGATGATGAGGTTAGTAAGGAGGAGGTATTAGTAGGAGATGATTATGGATATAGGATAGTTGGAGGAATAGTAGTCAGAATGAAAGAAAAAGAGATAGGAATCAGAAAGGTGAGAGAGTCAGGATGATTGCTAGAGAGATTGTCAATGGAAAAGAAACAGAAAGAAAGGTGGGTTTAGTCAGGATGGGAGCATAAGCATAGCCATGTAGAAGATCACTGTTGTTTTAGGTTGAGTTTGAAATGCTATTACCATACATTTGTTTTAGGGTACCTGGGATGGAGTTCCATTGTTTAGCAACACAGGCTGAGTAAAGTGAGTCACCTGCACTCTTATGATATTTTTTCCTGATAAGGAGATATTTTTTCTGTGAACGGATATTCCTAGGAGGGAAAAAGTGTTTGAGGATTTATAATGATTGGCAGGTGCCAGGTTTGTGTATTATTTTGTGGGCATTAGCAGTTGGGAGTTGATAAGGTAATTAGGTAGTTTGAGCTAGTGAAGGTGTTTCAGTGTTAGGAATTTGTGCAAATGGTTTGGTAAGTTAGATACAAACTTAGATATTTTTTGCAGGGGATCTCTGGTATATTTTTAAAGTGGAGTGAAGCTTAGTCAGGATGGGTGCTGCAAAGTGAAGTGAATGGAGAAGATAAGATACTACTAAAGAATTCCTAGAGTAGTCAGTGAACAAGAGCTTGTTTCTGTAGAGGAAGCCTAACTTTTGGTGAGTTTTCTTGATTGCTTGAGTGAATTTTTGATCATATTTTAAATTAACATCAATTAAGACACAAAAGACCTGGGGTCCCAATGGAGAGATGATAAGTCAGCAAGCAAAGGAGAGTAGTATTGCTGAAATTGAATTCATCCTCAAGTCTTGGTGAGTACCTTCACAACGTGCACCCTGTTTTTCATAAAATCTCACTAAGACAACACTGCTATATAGACTGTAGTTTTATAGCATATATCATGGACAGAGGTAGATCAAAAATGAAAAAACATAGCTGTGTGCGCAAGACCCAGGACAACAAAGTGCCCAATCCTGGTAGGTGCACTGTTGCCAGGTCTGGAAAAAATGACAGTGTAGAATCCTCAAAATATGGAAACATTTCTACAATGGGGCCAGGCCAGACCCACGGGGAGGATGACTCCCCTGTTCTAGAAGGATGTAGCAATCCACAAAAATCACAAAAAGTGACAGACCAAAGAAGAGCTACAAAGATGATCGTGTAGACTATTGAGGATAAGAAAGAAATGATGTATTGTTACTATTATGCAAAAAGCCCAGAATTTTCAGACAAGATATACCAAAAGATTGAGAGAAATTAGAGGAAAGAAAAATGTTTCCACAAGAAAAACTGTCAGAAGCTTCAAATAAAATGTTGTGTTCACTAATAAAACAGATATGTGAAAAACAATAGATAGACCAATAAACTTTGATCTGGTTGGAAAAAAAAGCACCTGAGGAAGTGTGAAAATATAAACAACAAAATCTAGAGATTTTTCAAAAGTATAAAAAAGAAATATGGACATGGGAAAGAAAGAGAGATTTGATATCCTGCAATATTTTTACAAAGTCAAAACCCAAATTAATTAATATAAAGAAGGCAGCCTCAAAGATATTTGAAGAGAAATACAGGCAAAGACATCCAAATATGGAAAATTTCACAATAAAAATAATATCATAAAGAGGGAATGTAGAAAAGAAGAGTAAAGTAGAAGTTAAAAAAATAGAAGTTGAAGTTATTGAGTGCTTGCAAGTGAAGGATTTGGTGCAGAAAATCTAACACAGGTTACATCATAGCATGATGAAATGAGTCCCCAAGGAAAGGAGAAACAGGAAGATTAGGAGACATCTGAAGAAAAAGTATGGACATGGAAAAGAAAAAAGAGATTTAATATGGTGTAATATTTATACAATTGAGAAAGCAAAACTAATCAATACAAAAATAGTAGCACCAAAGATATTTGAACAGAAATACAGACAAAGGAATCCAGAAATGTAAAACTTCACAATACAAACAATAAAAATACAAAGAGGAAAAGTAGAAAAGAAGGTTAGTAATGGAGAAGTTGAAGAAATAGAAACTGAGGTTATGGAGTACCTGTGAAGTGAAGGATTCAGTGCAGAAAATCTAGTTCTGAAAGCATCACAACAGGATAGAGTGATGGACATCCAATTTAAGGGGAAACCTGTGGAATGGGAAGCAATTGGTCAGGTGCCATATGAAGATATTTTGGAGCTTTCCACAGGAAACCCCAGTATACATGTTCACTTGAAGCTGACCAGCAAAGGAAGGAACAGGAAAATGTGGAAACTCTGATGCAGTCAATGTTGAGGAGTGATAGGCCAGTGAGGTCCTATATGACAGAGCAACAGATGGCACAGGATGAAATTGAAGAGAATGTGCCACCGGAAGATGGTATAAAACTTACTATAGAATGACCACAGGAGATGGAAAACAAAAATGTGTTCTCAGTTTAGAAGAAAATGAGCTAAGAAAAGAGTTGCTTGATTTAACAGAGATAGATAGACATATTAAGATCAATGAAAGAAATAGACAGCAGAAGGTCAATAAAACCCAAAAAGTCAGAAGTCTGATAAAACAAATGAACACAGTAATTAGAACTGTCCATAGAGATCCATGTGATATAACAGAAGTAAACAGGGTATATTAGTGTCCAGGTGTCACATGTAAAATAAAAATAAATAAATTAATTAATAACTGATAAAGTTCTACCACAACAACACAGGGTAATGAGAGACAGGAAGGGGAAAAAATTGAATAGCTTCATGGAAGAATTGAACAGAGAAAACTATAAAGCAATTAAGGCAAGAGGTGTCACTGTTAGAAGAGTATAGAACAGGGAGTAGATCAGCAAAAGTACTTAGAAAGATAAACGTAATAAAAACAATGTGCAGTGTTAGAACAGCTCAGGATCTGTCATACACTATTGCAAATGACAAACTAAAAATCTTAGCACAGGTGAAAAAAACTTAGAAGATACACAAATAAATATAAAGGAAAAGTACAAAATAAGCAATATATTGATGACCCAAAAATGTTTTATAGCAAATTGTGAAACAGGGTAAAGGAATTGAAAGACCACCAAAAAAGAAGAATAGATACATTTTGGAGAAGTAATTATGAAGATCCTGTGGAACTTAACAAAGATGCTAAATGTATAGAAGAAGTAAAAGAAAGAATAAGAAGTTTAAAGGTGCAGGATATGAAATGGGATGAAGTAACAGCAAGAGAGATTGAAACAAAGTTAAGAAAAGCCTCTAAATGGAAAACCCCAGGCCCAGATGCAATACCTAACTTCTGGTTAAAAGTATTAACATCTTTGCATGAAGATTTAACCATAAGTAAGAGCAATTTATATGCACACCCTGAACAGACACCAACCTGACTAACAGGAAAAACAATGCTCCTACTTAAGAGTGAATCTGCAAGCTACTCTAAAAAATTATTGACCAATATCTTGCCTTCCCACGACATGTAAACTATACACTGAAACTAATGCCAACAGAGTTTATAGTCATATAGAAGAAAACTCAATTATGGCAATAGAGCAAAAGTGCAATAAAAAAGACATATGAAACAGAGGAGCATTTGTTGTTAAATAAAGTCATAGTTGAGAACTGTAAAAAAGGGGAAGAATCTCAGCATGGCAGGGACTGACTACAAAAAAGCATTTGATAATATCCCACATTCATGGATAAAAGAGTACTTAAAATGTATAAGATACACCCTACACTGATCAACTTCATTACAGTTACCATGAAACAGTGGCAGATGAGAAGGCAAGAAATGTGGAAAATGTATAAATATAGTTGCAAGTATAGAAAACTTCTGGAAGAACCTCATGCTGATCAGGATTGAATGCAAGAATGAAGAAGGTGTGCAAACATTATGGTATTGAAGTGGCTGAAAAACACTGGAAAAGTGCCACAAAGCATCATAGAAAATGATGAAATCTACATCACATGGGATCACCCATTAACAACAGTTCAAAAGATAGATACTAGAAAACTGGATATAGTGGTCCATGAAAAGAAGACAAAAGTAGCATTAATCATTGAAATCACCACACTCAGTGACTACAGTGTCTTTTGTACAGAGAGACACAAAGTCATAAAATAACAGGATTTGCAGGCAGAAATGAAAGCAATGAGGAAGAAACATACCCAGACAGTTCCAATAGTAGTAGGAGCAATGGGTCTTATAAAAAAGAATCTACAATCATATTTAGATATGTTATCAGTACATGTAACCCCATACAAATTGCAGAAAAAAATCATTACTGGGCATATTGCGGGGGCTGCAAAGATCACTTCTGGCTGACATCAAAGACTGAAACAATACTAATTTTATGAACCTTAATTGCACTTTGACTTAGGAATGGGGTCCATTCCCATCATGGTATTAGAAACCCAAAAGACTTGGAGAAATTAAAAAAAGAGCTTTGTGTTGGAAATTATTTAATCTGATGTATTATTTATTGATGTGGTGTTGAAGCATTGTTTCCATGCTTACAGAGATTTGAGTAAAAACAGTATTTTTTTTAGCATTTAAAAGTAATTATTGTCATCTAGTCAGGCCTCAGCTATGGAAACAGAGTCCTGGATTATCTGGTGAAGTATCTCTAAGCTTGGTGCAGAGTATATGAGTGCGTTTTTATCTGTGTATTGTACTATGGAGGTTTCTTGGATAACTTTGTGGAGATTATTAGTGAATATGTTGAATAGTAAAGGGCCTAGAATAGAGCTCTAAGGTATACCAACAGACACAGACAGAAAGTGGGAGAGATCTTGTTTCGATTTTACAGTCTGGTGTCTGTTGGTAAGACAAGTGTGGAACCAGCTAAGGATGAAGTGGAAAGTCCTAGGGAGAATAGTTCATGGAGCAGGCATTACTGTAAAGCTGCGTCAAATGCTTTTGACATGTCAAAGAAGAGGAAGGATACTAGGTTGATTTCAATAAAACTAAACAGAGCAGTTGTGGTGCTGTGATGTGGCTGAAAACCATGTTGAGTGTTGGAGATGAGATTGTTATTGTGAATATGGGAAAGGAGCTGGGAAATAAAATAATTTTTCTAATATTTTGGACAGTGAAGTTAGAATGACCATAATTCAGTAATTGTAGAGGTCAGTAGATGTTCCTCTTTATGGAGAGGTATGATGTGGGATTTTTTCCTGATGAGTGAGATGAAGCTTTCTGTAACTGATTGGTGTATGAGTATAAATACTGGGTATGTTATAGGATCTGCAGTGATTCTGAGATATTCTTTTGGTAGGTTGTCAGCAGCTGGTGTGGAATGTTTTAGTTTTTAGGAGGTGTTTTTTTTATAGAAGAGGTAGATACTGTCTGGAGGTAGAAAGGAATTTGGTGCTGATTAGCACTGTTTGGATAGTGAGGCTGGTGTGTGGTTTATTGTGAAAAAGTGAAAGAACAGAGTGTGTGGAATGTGTATTGAATTGGGAAGCTAAAGTAAGGGAGTTGTTAGTGAAAGTTGTTGAAGGAGTTGTAGTTTAGCCTGGGTGTGATTGATTGTGTTCTTGAAAAATGTAGGTTTCTATTGGTGTTTTTTTTAAGCTAGGAAAAATATTTATTTATTTTTATCTGTTTTTTTTTTATTTGGAAAGGTTCTCTAGCTGTCTAACATGTCATTTTCAGTGGCGGCTTGTGGTATCGGTCTGCAGGACTGCAGTCCCTCCAGCTGTGGAAGAAAGAAAAAGAACACGTTTACTTTAAAATAAAAAAATATATATTTATAAATTTAATATTTTAATACTGACTAATTGCTGTAAGCTAGTCCAACTGACTCGCAATTCCCGGAACTCGAACTGCGCATGCTCAGTGAGTTCTGTTTTTTTTTTTTCCGACTGTAATCTGCATCTGGACTGTTGCAAAATAAGTCCAGACTGAGGAGAAAGGAGAAAAAAGGCATCAGTGTGATGCCCAGAAGACTATGCAGTTAACCGCACAGTGAACTGGAAGGGGGTCAGACTACCACATCCGCAGTCACGTACGTGACGCGGATGGCTGGATGGCTACTGATTGGTTCTCGCTCTCTTCCCAAAAAAGAGAGTGAGAAACAAATCAGTAGTACACAGCGTCTAGCATGCATATCACACATTTGAATGTTTTCATCACCTGCTACTATACTTTACAGAAAGGTGCTTCATTCTGTTTCTAAAAAAACTACTTGTGTCCGTATTGTTTAATTTTTTTGGGGGGGGCTTATGAGTGTTTGTTCATTCGAACAGACCGAAGAGCAGCAAACAAATTTTAATATCAGGAATGACTGACTGTAAGGATCTGTAACATAGGAGGGCAAACAAAACAACAAAAATAAAAAAAATACATCACAGATGTTCTCACAACTCAGGGACAGGTAAGCAGTATGTTGGCGCATGTGTATGTGTGTGTGTGTGTGTGTGTGTGTGTGTGTGTGTGTGTGTGTGTGTGTGTGTGTGTGTGCGTGCGTGCGTGCGTGCGTGTGTGTGTGTGTGTGTGTGTGTGAGTGAATGAGCCTTTGTGCTTGTGCTAACTTTATGCATGGGCTACTGGTGGTCACTGCCATAGGAAACTGTAATCTTGCACTGACAGGTCTTTGTAACATATTTTTCTGCATTGTAGAATAAGTCCCTTTTGGCTGTTGCTCTTAACTACCAGTAGTAGCATTCTTTCTGAATCCCCAGATAAGTCATAAGTCATGACAGTGGGTCCCTGGCTGTGAAAAGGCTAAAAAGAAAAATGTAGAATTTAGCACAAGACCAGTCATTAAAAGGGTTGCTTTTACCTACCAGTTAATTGCAAAGACTTTAATTAAACATTTAAGTGAAAATAATTTTTCATGACTCTCATCATCATATAGACTCATAACTAAGTAAAACTTCTTTCATTTATAAAAATAACAAGGTTAAGAATGTCTAAACAATTATGGGTTTATTATATAGCTGAGAGAATCATCAGAAAATGTCATAAAATAATCTTTACTGACTAAATATTGCTGTTATAAATGTACTTCAGGATCCTAATCCTATCCTAGTCTTGCTATATAATTTGATTTGTTATCCTGGTTCCTTTATGGCAGACCTGAAAACAAGCATGGAATGGAGTATGGGGTTCTTCCATTTATGAGGTATTTAGTTGGGTTTCCTTCTTTTTATGGCAGACATGAACTGAGGTTTTTTTTTTTTTTTTTGTTATGGCAGACCGGAATGGAGGGTTTTTTTTTCTGTTATGGCAGAACGGATGTTTTTTTCTTGTTATAGCAGACCTGACCAGAGTTTTTTCTTTGTTTTCTGGCAGAAGTGAGTGAGTAAGTGTGTGTGTGTGTGTGTGTGTGTGTGTGTGTGTGTGTGTGTGTGTGGGGGGGGGGTATGTGTATGTGTGTGTAATACCTGGTGGCTAGAGAGAAGTGAACTCAGGAACTAGACTCAAATCCTGAGTCTTGGGAAACAGGTAGCTATAGCTTAGCTTCCCTACCCACTGCCTCTTGTGAAATGTTTGCCTCATATTTTTGTTCTGTTCCTCATAATGTGTGTGGTTTTCAGGATTTTGAATTAACTAAATAATGACAGGCATTTAAATTTCAGACTTCATATTCTTTAGAAAGTGCATGGTAACACAAATAATTTTATTCTAGCAATTTTCTTTTTATATGATCAATATTTGAAAAGTGTCCCTATTTTTGGGGCTGTATAGTGGCTTTGTCCTGTTTTTTGTGCTAAGACGTTGACAACTACGGTGAGAAGATGAGAACTGAATTCACTGAATATGTTTGGGGACTGTATTCCTCAATTATTGTCTTTGTCTAGCTGTTTTGAGCCACAAGATTGAGTGCTGTGGTTAGAACTGAATTCACAAAATGATAGCCACTTAAGTTTCAGTCTGTCATTCAAGAAACAGCTGATTTGGTATAGTGGTATGTTGCTCTGACTTAGTGCACAGGGTCCTGGGTTCAAGGCTTGGCAGTGAAATGCATGGTGGTAATGCAGCATTTTATTCTAACAACTTTCCAGGATTATACAAGCAATGTTTAAAATGTGTCCTTAGTTTTGGGGCTTTTGCCCACCCCAGCCCAATAAATGTTGGCTTTTTCCAGATTTATTGTGCTATAAAGTTGACAGATACAGTTGAGTGTTGAGTGAATTTTATAAGGAGCTGAGAGCTTGAAGAAAAGTTTAGTGCTGCTTATGCTGAATCTGCTTGCATTGTTAATAGCACAATAGGGAGTGTACTTGCTTTTGACGCAGAAGGCTGTGGGTTCTACCCCCACAGTATATAGATGCATTGCTAATACTATATTGAGCTGTACTTTTAAAGGGGGTAGGTGCTGCAGTCCTGAAAATGTCATCTTTGGTGGAATTACCTAGTAACAATGAACCTGTTATCAGTTTACCATCCATTCTCTATTGTAATATTACTAGCTTATCATTTTTTTATTGTAACATAGGCAAATTATTCCACAAGGGCAACAGGCACTTTATTTGTAGATGGAACAATGAAATATAAAGTTGTTTGCTAGCAGTAAACTTTTCATTTAGTTACAGACCTCTTTAATGTGGAATTATTTAGATGACTTTTACTTCTGCAGAGATTGTGCATATTTACTGATACTGGTGGATTGTAGAAGTTTGAGTAGACTTTTATGATGGAAGTGTTCTGAACTGGGAAGTTTTGTCATTATTGGTGCATGCATTTTGTTTCATTGTTTACTGAGAAATGTTCAAAACAGTAAATTTAAAGTGATCTCTAACAACTGCACTGTATTATAGAAGGAACATAATTTAATACAGTCAGGAAGGTGTATCAAAGAACACATGCATATTTCCGGTGCAAGGGGCCTATGATTTGAAAACAGCCCAGAGTTAATCTTTATCTGCAACTGGCCAGATGTATTTCCTTTGAATGTGGGTTTCAATGCTGTTTCAATGAATGTGAGTTTCAAGGTCAGAGAAGTTTTAATGCTAAGTCTATTTTCATTGTGAGTCTGCATTGCTTTGTTTAGCAGATGCCTATTAGTGTTAGTTTTTGGGCTGTAAAATGTAAAATCAAACTTTTAAATGAAATCCAAATCATTGCAGAAGTAAATCAGTATGCACATTACAGTGTTTTTGGTAAATGGGGTGAAATATCCAAGTAATGGGACATTGGAATATCTGCAGGGGGTGGCCCCATTCGACCATGATTTTGTGAGGGGGGAAGGGAAAGGTGGCAAACTCAGACAGCCCTGGCTGAACTAAACCTCCAAACTGTCCAGATATTTGCAGAATTAATAGATTTTTGCTTATTATTTTTGGTTTGTTCCTCATAAAATTTGTGGTTTTCTGGCAAATCATTTAGGAATGAAGTTACTAAATAATGACAGACATTGAGTTTCAGTCTTCATACCCTTCAGAAAAATGCATTCTAAAGAAAAACCTGTTCTGTCAACAGTCTAAGTTTATACAAGAGCAATTTTTGTACTGTTTGTATGCTCCCCCAATATATTTGGCCTTGTCCAGATTTCCTGCAATAAGAGGTTGAGAGGTGCACGCATATAGATCACTTTATAGAATTAAGTATATCCAAACCTCTCAACTGTCCCCAATTTTGTCTCTAAATGTTGCTCTCCCCCCTAATAATCCCTTCACAAAATGATAAATTTGTAAGAAAACGTGGAGGGTTTCCAATTAATAACATCCCAGTTTTTGTGATTTTTAGCATAAATCCACCCCTTTCTAGTTGGTCACACATCTTCCGGTTGGACCCACCCACTTAGCTGTCTCCTGCAGCTCCCCTTTGATTTGAAGTCACTAGCCGCCACTGGTCATTTATGTGGTGTTTTGTTAGAATACATTACTTTTCAAGATTTATATTTCTTTCATATGAGTTGCTCTGTTTCTCTTGTGAGCCAAAGAGTGGGGCTGGATTTGATTTGTTTTTATCTGATGGGAGCTAGTTTGTTTAGTAAGTTAAGAAATGTGTTGTTAAAGTGAGTTACAATGTCATCTAGGGGTAAACATTTTAGAATATCCCAGTTGTATATGTTGCAGTAGCTAAAAAAGTGTCATTATCGAAGTAAAGTGTGTGCACATTATTATAGATTATGTGGGTATCTGCATGATTAGATTGTCTCATGGCATCAGTGGATGGTCACTGATGGTGTCATGGAGAAACCCAGGGTTAATTTTGTTAGAGGCGGTGGTGAGGATCCAGTCTAATGTAGACTCCTTATTACTGCATGTGTCTATTTGAGCAGTATTAGTGATAATTTGGGTAAAAACAAAGAGACTGATGGAGAGTGTAGATAATCAGAGTTGATAAGTAGGTAGTCTATATTAACATCACCTATGATGATGGTTTCCTTGTTGACATTATCATATATCCAGTATAAGATTCTTCTAGTAATGGGATGTTATTTCCAGGAGGGCTATATACGGCAGGGATACATATGCTCCTATGTTTGTTGATTTGCTGGATAGATATAATAATTTCAGCATCTTGAAAGTTGGGGTTGGTGAGGGGGAAAGAAGTGATGTTATAGTGTTTTTTATATATCATAGTCACAGCACCAGCTTTATTATGCTGTCTGTCATTTCTAATGATGGAGCCTGGGGGGGAGAATTTCCTGGTCTTTAGTACCTAGATTTAGCCAGGTTTCTGTGGCTATTTGTATGTTGGGTGTATGAGACTATATGGGCATGTAACTGTGATAGTTTATTGTAGATGTTTTTAAGATTTAAGTTCATTAAAAGTAGACCGTTATCTTGGATGAATGGAAGAGCAGCACTATAGTATCTAAGGTTGTAAGTGTGTAGAGCGGGTCCAGGATTAGAATGTATATCACAATCAAGAGCAATCATTTTTTTTTTATATTTAGTTTTTACCTTTAAATTATTTATGTGCAATGTAAGTTCGTTTTTGGTGTACTTGTAATTAAAGAAATTATGGGATATTATACTGATCCATAACTCTGGACTCTGTATTCCAGTAGAACATGTGTAACCATATGTGCTGAAGCTAAATCAGAGCTGTGAAGTTTTAACTATTTTTGTTTTAGTTATTTCAGTTAAAAAAGTCCATTATCTTTTTTAATATAAAAGATGCTACTGCTTTTGAACGATTTCCTGGAGACAATGAGTATTAGTATTTCCAGCTAATTTATTGCTCATGAAAGTCTACATTTTAATATGGGAGGCTGTCCCCAATTCAGATGCCAATTATATAGACATTTTAAGATGGTACAACCAACATTTGACAACTTGCTGCCAAAGAAGATTACTTCTGTTTATAGGCATTAAAATGAAGGTGTCACTGCAATTATTTCTCTTGAGGAGAGAAAAAATTTGGAAATAACCCCATACCACATTTTTGAGAGGGCATAAATAAGACAAGATTCACAATACAGCATTCTGTGACAAGTCAAGCCACTGCCTCGTGCCATATTGTTTATAAATGCTAAAAATAATAATGAAGTTCAGTAGGGGCATTAGTTGTAATCACATCATACAGGAAACGAATACCTATAATTCAGTTTCATGTAAGCCTGATTGTCTTTATTTCTGGGTAGTCTTAATAATAATAATACTAGCAATAATAGTAATGATAATAATATTATTACTTTGAGTAGTCACTGTGTGTGTGTGTGTGTGTGTGTGTGTGTGTGTGTGTGTGTGTGTGTGTGTGTGTGTGTGTGTATGTAGTGGGTATGGAACTTGCAGTCACACATATTTGTAGGTATATTGGGGTCCTGTTCCACTGAAAAATAAGACAACTTTAAGGGAAAACAATGATTGTAGGCATTCACTATCCTCCTTTCTAGGATTCATAATTAAGAGTCTGAAAATTGCAATAGGGAGCCATTTTTACACACTTGCCTTTGTATCATCAAGCCTTTCTTTTAATAGTCATTACACTTCAGGGAGCATCATTCAGGCAGCCATGAAAGTGCTTTCCTCTCTTGTTGCTATCGTGTGTGTGTGTGTGTGTGTGTGTGTGTGTGTGTGTGTGTGTGTGTGTGTGTGTGTGTGTGTGTGTGTGTGTGTGTGTGTGTGTGTGTGTGTGTGTGTGTGTGTAATACCTGGTGGCTAGAGAGAAGTGAACTCAGGAACTAGACTCCAACCCTGTGTCTTGGGAAACCGGTAGCTACAGCTTAGCTTTCCTACCCACTGCCTCTTGTAAAATTTTTGCCTCATATTTTTGTTCTGTTCCTCAAAATGTGTGTGGTTTTCAGGATTTTGAATTAACTAAATAATGACAGGCATTTGAATTTCAGACTTCATATTCTTTAGAAAGTACACCATAACACAAATCCTTTTATTCAAGCAATTTTCTTTTTATATGATCAATATTTGAAAATTGTCCCTATTTTTGGGGCTGTATAGTGGTTTTGTCCTGTTTTTTGTGCTAAGAGGTTGACAGCTATTGTGTGAAGTTGAGAACTGAATTCACTGAATATGTTTGGGGGACTGTATTCCCTCATTATTGTCTTTGTCTAGCTGTTTTGTGCCAAGAGATTGAGTGCTGTGGTGAGAACTGAATTCACAAAATGATAACCACTTAAGTTTCAGTCTGTCATTCAAGAAACAGCTGATTTGGTATAGTGGTATGTTGCTCTGACTTAGTGCACAGGTGTCCTAGGTTCAAGGCTTGGCAGTGAAATGCATGGTGCTAATGCAGCATTTTATTCTAACAACTTTCCAGGATTATACAAGCAATGTTTAAAATGTGTCCTTAGTTTTGGGGTTTTTGCCCCCCCCCCTCAGCCCAATAAATGTTGGCTTTTTCCAGATTTCTTGTGCTACAAAGTTAACAGATACAGTTGAGTGTTGAGTGGATTTTATAAGGAGCTGAGAGCTTGAAGAGAAGTTTAGTGCTGCTTATGCTGAATCTGCTTGCATTGTTAATGGTGCGACAGGGAGTGTACTTGCTTTTGATGCAGAAGGCTGTGGGTTCTACTCCCACACTATATAGATGCATTGCTAATACTATATTGTGTTGTACTTTTAAAGGGGGGTAGGTGCTGCAGTCCAAAAATGTCCTCTTTGGTGGAGATACCTAGTAACGATGAACCTGTTATCAGTTTATCATCCATTCTCTATTGTAATATTACTAGCTTATCATTTTTTATTGTAACATAGGCAATTTATTCCTCAAGGGCAACAGGCACTTTATTTGTAGATGAAACAATGAAATATAAAGTTGCTTGCTAGCTGCAAACTCTTCATTTAGTTACAGATCTCTTTAATGTGGAATTAATTAGATGACTTTTACTTCTGCAGAGATTGTGCATATTTACTGATGCTGGTGGATTGTAAAAGTTTGAGTAGACTTTTATGATGGAAATGTTCTAAACTGGGAAGTTTTGTCATTATTGGTGCATGCATTTCGTTTCATTGTTTACTGAAAATGTTCAAAACAGTAAATTTAAATCACTCTCTAACAACTGCACTGTATTATAGAAATAATATAATTTAATACAGTCAGGAAGATGTATCAAAGAACACATGCATATTTCCTGTGCAAGGGACCTATGATTTGAAAACAGCACAGAGTTAATCTTTATCTGCAACTGGCCAGATGTATTTTCTTTGAATGTGGGTTTCAATGCTGTTTCAATGACTGTGAGTTTCAAGGGCAGAGAAGTTTTAATGCTAAGTCTGTTTTCATTGTGAGACTGCATTGCTTTGTTTAGCAGATGCCTAATAGTGTTAGTTTTTGGGTTGTAAAATGTAAAATCAAACTTTAAATGAAATCCAAATCATTGCAGAAGTAAATCAGTATGCACATTACAGTGTTTTTGGTAAATGGGGTGAAATATCTAAGTAATGGGACATTGGAATAGCTGCAGGGGGGAGGCCCTATTTGACCATGATTTTGTGAGGGGCGAAGGGAAGGGCAGCAAACTCAGACAGCCCTGGCTGAACTATACCTCCAAACTGTCCAGATATTTGCCGAATGAATATATTTTTCCTTCTTATTTTTGGTTTGTTCCTCATAAAATTTGTGGTTTTCTGGCAAATCATTTAGGAATGAAGTCACTAAATAATGACAGACATTGAGTTTCAGACTTCATACCCTTCAGAAAAATGCATGGTAAAGCAAAACCTGTTCTGTCAACAGTCTAAGTTTATACAAGAGCAATCTTTGTACTGTTTGTAGGTTCCTCCAATATATTTGGCCTTGTCCAGATTTCCTGCATTAAAGAGGTTGAGGGGTATGCGCATATAAATCACTTTATAGAATTAAGTATATCCAAACCTCTCAATTGTCCCCAATTTTGTCTCAAAATGTTGCTCTGCCCCCTAATTATCCCTTTGCAAAATGATAAATTTGTAAGAAAACGTGGAGGGTTTCCAATTAATAACATCCCAGTTTTTGCGATTTTTAGCATAAATCCACCCCTTTCTAGTTGGTCACACGTCTTTGAGTTGGACCCACCCATTTAGCTGTCTCCTGCAGCTCCCCTTTGATTTGAAGTCACTAGCCGCCACTGGTCATTTTTGTGGTGTTTTGTCAGAATACATTACTTTCCAAGCTTTATCTTTCTTTCATATGAGTTGCCCTGTTTCTCTTGTGAGCCATGGAGTGGGGCTGGATTTGATTTGTTTTTATCTGATGGGAGCTAGTTTGTTTAGTAAGTTAAGAAATGTGTTGTTAAAGTGAGTTACAGTGTCATCTAGGGGTAAGCATTTTAGAATACTCCAGTTGTATTTGTTGCAGTAGCTAAAAAAGTGTCATTATCAAAGGAAAGTGTGTGCACATTATTATAGATTATCTGGGTATCTGCAAGATTAGATTGTCTCATGGCATCAGTGGATGGTCACTGATGGTGTCATGGAGAAACCCAGTGTTAATTTTGTTAGGGGCGGTGGTGAGGATCCTGTCTAATGTACACTCCTTATTACTGCATGTGTCTATTTGAGTTGTATTAGTGATAATTTAGGTAAAAACAAAGAGACTAAGTAGGTAGTCTATATTAACATCACCTATGATGATGGTTTCCTTGTTAACATTATCATATATCCAGTATAAGATTCTTCTAGTAATGGGATGTTATTTCCAGGAGGGCTATATATGGCAGGGATACATGTGCTCCTGTGTTTGTTGATTTGCTGGATAGAGATAATAATTTCAGCATTTTGAAAGTTGGGGTGGGTGAGGGGGAAGGAAGTGATTTTATAGTATTTTTTATATATTATAGTCACAGCACCAGCTTTATTATGCTGTCTGTCATTTCTAATGATGGAGCCTGGGGGGAGAATTTCCTGGTCTTTAGTACCTAGTTTTAGCCAGGTTTCTGTGGCTATTTGTATGTCGGGTGTATGAGACTATATGGGCATGTAACTGTGATAGTTTATTGTAAATGTTCTTAAGATTTAAGTTCATCAAAAGTAGACCATTACCTTGGATGAATGAAAGAGCAGTACTATAGTATCTAAGGTGGTAAAGTTGTAAGTGTGTAGAGCAGGTCCAGGATTAGAATGTATATCACAGGGTCCAGGATTAGAATGTATATCACAATCAAGAGCAATCATTTTTTTATATTTAGTTTTCACCTTTAAATTATTTGTGTGCAATGTAAGTTCATTTTTGGTATACCTGTAATTAATGAAATTATGGGATATTATATTGATCCATAACTCTGGACTCTGTATTCCAGTAGAACATGTGTAACTATATGTGCTGAAGCTAAAACAGAGCTGTGAAGTTTTAACTATTTCTGTTTTAGTTATTTCAGTTAAAAAAGTCCTTTATCTTTTTTAATATCAAAGATGCTACTGCTTTTGAACGATTTCCTGGAAACAATGAGTATTAGTATTTCCAGCTAATTTATTGCTCATGAAAGTCTACATTTTAATATGGGAGGCTGTCCCCAATTCAGATGCCGATTATGTAGTCATTTTAAGATGGTACAACCAAGATTTGACAACTTGCTGCCAAAGAAGATTACTTCTGTTTATAGGCATTAAAATGAAGGTGTCACTGCAATTATTTCTCTTGAGGAGAGAAAAATTTGGAAATAACCCCATACCACATTTTTGAGAGGGCATAAATAAGACAAGATTCACAATACAGCATTCTGTGACAAGTCAAGCCACTGCCTCGTGCCATATTGTTTACAAATGCTAAAAATAATAATGAAGTTCAGTAGGGGCATTAGTTGTAATCACATCATACAGGAAATGAATATCTATAATTCAGTTTCATGTAAGCCTGATTGTCTTTATTTCTGGGTAGTCTTAATAATAATAATACTAGCAATAATAGTAATGATAATAATATTATTACTTTGAGTAGTCAGTGTGTGTGTGTGTGTGTGTGTGTGTGTGTGTGTGTGTGTGTGTGTGTGTGTGTGTGTGTGTGTGTGTATGTAGTGGGTATGGAACTTGCAGTCACACATATTTGTAGGTATATTGGGGTCCTGTTCCACTGAAAAATAAGACAACTTTAAGGGAAAACAGTGATTGTAGGCATTCACTATCCTCCTTTCTAGGATTCATAATTAAGAGTCTGAGAATTGCAATAGGGTGCCATTTTTACACACTTGCCTATGTATCATCAAGCCTTTCTTTTAATAGTCATTACACTTCAGGGAGCATCATTCAGGCAGCCATGAAAGTGCTTTCCTCTCTTGTTGCTATCCTGTGTGTGTGTGTGTGTGTGTGTGTGTGTGTGTGTGTTTGTGTGTGTGTGTGTAATACCTGGTGGCTAGAGAGAAGTGAACTCAGCAACTAGACTCAAACCCTGTGTCCTGGGAAACCAGTAGCTACAGCTTAGCTTTCCTACCCACTGCCTCTTGTAAAATTTTTGCCTCATATTTTTGTTCTGTTCCTCATAATGTGTGTGGTTTTCAGGATTTTGAATTAACTAAATAATGACAGGCATTTGAATTTCAGACTTCATATTCTTTAGAAAGTACACCATAACACAAATCCTTTTATTCAAGCAATTTTCTTTTTATATGATCAATATTTGAAAATTGTCCCTATTTTTGGTGCTGTATAGTGGTTTTGTCCTGTTTTTTGTGCTAAGAGGTTGACAGCTATGGTGAGAAGTTGAGAACTGAATTCACTGAATATGTTTGGGGGACTGTATTCCCTCATTATTGTCTTTTCTAGATGTTTTGTGCCAAGAGATTGAGTGCTGTGGTGAGAACTGAATTCACAAAATGATAGTCACTTAAGTTTCAGTCTGTCATTCAAGAAACAGCTGATTTGGTATAGTGGTATGTTGCTCTAACTTAGTGCACAGGGTCCTAGGTTCAATGCTTGACAGTGAAATGCATGGTGCTAATGCAGCATTTTATTTTAACAACTTTCCAGGATTATACAAGCAATGTTTAAATGTGTCCTTAGTTTTGGGGCTTTTACCCCCCCCCCAGCCCAATAAATGTTGGCTTTTTCCAGATTTCTTGTGCTACAAAGTTGACAGATACAGTTGAGTGTTGAGTGGATTTTATAAGGAGCTGAGAGCTTGAAGAGAAGTTTAGTGCTGCTTATGCTGAATTTGCTTGCATTGTTAATAGCGCGACAGGGAGTGTACTTGCTTTTGATGCAGAAGGCTGTGGGTTCTACTCCCACACTATATAGATGCATTGCTAATACTATATTGTGTTGTACTTTTAAAGGGGGGTAGGTGCTGCAGTCGTAAAAATGTCCTCTTTGGTGGAGATACCTAGTAACGATGAACCTGTTATCAGTTTATCATCCATTCTCTATTGTAATATTACTAGCTTATCATTTTTTTATTGTAACATAGTCAATTTATTCCTCAAGGGCAACAGGCACTTTATTTGTAGATGAAACAATAAAATATAAAGTTGTTTGCTAGCTGCAAACTCTTCATTTAGTTACAGATCTCTTTAATGTGGAATTAATTAGATGACTTTTACTTCTGCAGAGATTGTGCATATTTACTGATGCTGGTGGATTGTAGAAGTTTGAGTAGACTTTTATGATGGAAATGTTCTAAACTGGGAAGTTTTGTCATTATTGATGCATGCATTTCGTTTCATTGTTTACTGAAAATGTTCAAAACAGTAAATTTAAATCACTCTCTAACAACTGCACTGTATTATAGAAATAATATAATTTAATACAGTCAGAAAGATGTATCAAAGAACACATGCATATTTCCTGTGCAAGGGACCTATGATTTGAAAACAGCACAGAGTTAATCTTTATCTGCAACTGGCCAGATGTATTTTCTTTGGATGTGGGTTTCAATGCTGTTTCAATGACTGTGAGTTTCAAGGGCAGAGAAGTTTTAATGCTAAGTCTGTTTTCATTGTGAGACTGCATTGCTTTGTTTAGCAGATGCCTAATAGTGTTAGTTTTTGGGTTGTAAAATGTAAAATCAAACTTTTAAATGAAATCCAAATCATTGCAGAAGTAAATCAGTATGCACATGACAGTGTTTTTGGTAAATGGGGTGAAATATCTAAGTAATGGGACATTGGAATAGCTGCAGGGGGGAGGCCCTATTTGACCATGATTTTGTGAGGGGCGAAGGGAAGGGCAGCAAACTCAGACAGCCCTGGCTGAACTATACCTCCAAACTGTCCAGATATTTGCAGAATTAATATATTTTTCCTTCTTATTTTTGGTTTGTTCCTCATAAAATTTGTGGTTTTCTGGCAAATCATTTAGGAATGAAGTCACTAAATAATGACAGACATTGAGTTTCAGACTTCATACCCTTCAAAAAAATGCATGGTAAAGCAAAACCTGTTCTGTCAACAGTCTAAGTTTATATAAGAGCAATCTTTGTACTGTTTGTAGGTTCCTCCAATATATTTGGCCTTGTCCAGATTTCCTGCATTAAGAGGTTGAGGGGTATGCGCATATAAATCACTTTATAGAATTAAGTATATCCAAACCTCTCAACTGTCCCCAATTTTGTCTCAAAATGTTGCTCTGCCCCCTAATTATCCCTTTGCAAAATGATAAATTTGTAAGAAAACATGGAGGGTTTCCAATTAATCACATCCCAGTTTTTGCGATTTTTAGCATAAATCCACCCCTTTCTAGTTGGTCACACGTCTTCGAGTTGGACCCACCCATTTAGCTGTCTCCTGCAGCTCCCCTTTGATTTGAAGTCACTAGCCGCCACTGGTCATTTTTGTGGTGTTTTGTCAGAATACATTACTTTCCAAGCTTTATCTTTCTTTCATATGAGTTGCCCTGTTTCTCTTGTGAGCCATGGAGTGGGGCTGGATTTGATTTGTTTTTATCTGATGGGAGCTAGTTTGTTTAGTAAGTTAAGAAATGTGTTGTTAAAGTGAGTTACAGTGTCATCTAGGGGTAAGCATTTTAGAATACCCCAGTTGCATTTGTTGCAGTAGCTAAAAAAGTGTCATTATCGAAGGAAAGTGTGTGCACACTATTATAGATTATCTGGGTATCTGAATGATTAGATTGTCTCATGGCATCAGTGGATGGTCACTGATGGTGTCATGGAGAAACCCAGTGTTAATTTTGTTAGGGGCGGTGGTGAGGATCCTGTCTAATGTACACTCCTTATTACTGCATGTGTCTATCTGAGTTGTATTAGTGATAATTTAGGTAAAAACAAAGAGACTAAGTAGGTAGTCTATATTAACATCACCTATGATGATGGTTTCCTTGTTAACATTATCATATATCCAGTATAAGATTCTTCTAGTAATGGGATGTTATTTCCAGGAGGGCTATATATGGCAGGGATACATGTGCTCCTGTGTTTGTTGATTTGCTGGATAGAGATAATAATTTCAGCATTTTGAAAGTTGGGGTGGGTGAGGGGGAAGGAAGTGATTTTATAGTATTTTTTATATATTATAGTCACAGCACCAGCTTTATTATGCTGTCTGTCATTTCTAATGATGGAGCCTGGGGGGAGAATTTCCTGGTCTTTAGTACCTAGTTTTAGCCAGGTTTCTGTGGCTATTTGTATGTTGGGTGTATGAGACTATATGGGCATGTAACTGTGATAGTTTATTGTAAATGTTCTTAAGATTTAAGTTCATCAAAAGTAGACCATTACCTTGGATGAATGAAAGAGCAGTACTATAGTATCTAAGGTGGTAAAGTTGTAAGTGTGTAGAGCAGGTCCAGGATTAGAATGTATATCACAGGGTCCAGGATTAGAATGTATATCACAATCAAGAGCAATCATTTTTTATATTTAGTTTTCACCTTTAAATTATTTGTGTGCAATGTAAGTTCATTTTGGTATACCTGTAATTAATGAAATTATGGGATATTATATTGATCCATAACTCTGGACTCTGTATTCCAGTAGAACATGTGTAACTATATGTGCTGAAGCTAAAACAGAGCTGTGAAGTTTTAACTATTTCTGTTTTAGTTATTTCAGTTAAAAAAGTCCTTTATCTTTTTTAATATCAAAGATGCTACTGCTTTTGAACGATTTCCTGGAAACAATGAGTATTAGTATTTCCAGCTAATTTATTGCTCATGAAAGTCTACATTTTAATATGGGAGGCTGTCCCCAATTCAGATGCCGATTATGTAGTCATTTTAAGATGGTACAACCAAGATTTGACAACTTGCTGCCAAAGAAGATTACTTCTGTTTATAGGCATTAAAATGAAGGTGTCACTGCAATTATTTCTCTTGAGGAGAGAAAAAATTTGGAAATAACCCCATACCACATTTTTGAGAGGGCATAAATAAGACAAGATTCACAATACAGCATTCTGTGACAAGTCAAGCCACTGCCTCGTGCCATATTGTTTACAAATGCTAAAAATAATAATGAAGTTCAGTAGGGGCATTAGTTGTAATCACATCATACAGGAAATGAATATCTATAATTCAGTTTCATGTAAGCCTGATTGTCTTTATTTCTGGGTAGTCTTAATAATAATAATACTAGCAATAATAGTAATGATAATAATATTATTACTTTGAGTAGTCACTGTGTGTGTGTGTGTGTGTGTGTGTGTGTGTGTGTGTGTGTGTGTGTGTGTGTATCTGATGGCACATATCTACGTCAGTTTAGTAAGTAGGAATAGATGGATAACGACCTCAGAAGTGTTACTCATATACTGAAATGGCAGCCTTCTGACCTCACAACTCTCTATTTTTTTGAAAATGACGTCAAACCATATGACTAATCCAGCGGCATTATTATATTCAGAACCTATATTTCATATGTGGCAGTAACTAAGCTAGAAGATAGTTTAGCACAGACTTACACATTTTTTAAAAATACTTATTTGCACAATTTTTGAGTAACTGCATAAATCTCTAATTGACATTCCTTGTAAATAGGTTCAATATGTTCCTCTTTCTAAAGGGAAGAACAATTCCTTTATTAATTTTCTTTTTTTCAATGTCATAACAGTTTTGTCCAGAAATTGTGCTACATCATAACAAAACGGGCAAAAAAGTAGTAGAGATGTCTTCATCAGCATGAGGCCTTCTCATTTTTAATTTTAGTGTGAGCTTTCTGATCAGTGTCTTATATACCAACCTCATTTTAATTTCTCTAAATGTTTCGGAATTATAATAGTTTGACAGGAATAGAACCCATTTCTAAGTCAAGGTACAATTAAAGTTCATGAGACTAGTATTGCTTCTATCAATATTGAAGCTATAGATCCATACCCGAATTTAACAAAATTCATATAGGCATAGTGTAGAGCCTAAATGGAAGGGAACCGTGTCTGTGTACACTGTTCCCCCTTGGCAGCATGCCATGCATATTAATCATGGCATGTTGCTGAGGGAGAGCTGAGGAACAAGGTTATTGTTCAGTGTAGGAAGTGTAGTGTCAACTGTGTCCACAGATGGGTAAGAGACTCCCTGCACTGTCCAATTGTAGTATAGCAATGTAATTCTTTTTAATTTAAAAAAAGCATGTTTGCATGGCACAGATCAGAGCAATGTTAAGCATGACCAAGACACCTGTCAGACATCTAAAAATAGAAACCAGATGCATTTAATTATTTACTTAAATGTCTTGTTTAAGAGTAGCTGAGCGGGTTTGCATAGCACGTTGCTCAGCATTGCTTATACGTAGCTCAGAGATATGTAAATATATAGCAGAATTTCACATATCTACGTATCTAAATGGGTAGAGTTACAGACTCATGAGCAAGAGGTGCAGGGTTGGAATATATGGAAGGGAAAATAAGCATTTATCTTTGAAATACAAATTATGGCACTTATTTTTAAATTCTGGCCCGCTGTGCTCCGCTAAGCTCTGCTAAGACTTGTTAAGACCTGCTAATCATCGCATAAACACAGTAACAGCTGAATATGTTTTATGCACTGCTCAGCTCTGCTTGGCTGGTTGGCGCACCACTAAACACTGCTATGCAGATGGGTCTTCGGGTTTTCGCACTGCTCCTCTGAGCTGCTCTGGTTTGCATGCTGATGCACCACATTTTTAAATTTTATTTATTTATTTTTATTTATTTTTCATTGTTTACCGGGAAGGGCCAACTGAGCAAGTGCTCGTTTTCAGTGGAGGCCTGGGGAGAAAAGCTCCACATTATACAATGATAATTACAAAATCAACAAAGCAGTCTAATATACTGTGGTATATACATTGACTTATAGCAATTCAGACAATTATTAATTGAAAATTAACAAGTGAATAAGTAATTGAATATGAGTTATATCAATAGGAGTTTTTGTTGAGTTTACAGTACACATATAAGCACACATGTATTATTTACAATATATAATACATACTGAGAGAGTGTACATTATTCCTTTTGTGGAGGTACAGTGTTAGGTGTTAGCTTAGAGGGCAATCATGCTGAGTTATACAAGGGTAATGAAAGTGAGATTGGAGTTTAGCTGATGTTTAACCTGGGGGAAGGCAGGGGCAGAGCCAGGATTTTGAAAGGTGAGATTTCAAAAGTGATTTGAATTGTTTTGAAGAGGAACTTGAGGCAAGAGCAGTTGGAAGCAGTATAGCTGGAGAAAAGGCCTTCTCCAGCTGAGTTCTTTGCTCTAGAAACTTGTAGTAAGTATTTATTATCATAGTGGAGGGGTCTAGGAGCTGAGTAAGGCTGAATTAGATGGCTGTGGGGTAGAGTTTTGTTTGGGTGATGAATAATTTGGTGGGCTAGACTTAGTTGGTTAAAGTGCAGGAGATGTGGAAGTTCAAGCCAACCGAGCTGTTTCAGGGATTGGCAGTGATGTGATCTGTAATGTGATTTTGTGACAAGTTTGGATATTTTATTATAGCAGGCCTCTAATTTATTAAGGCTTGATTTACATAGGCTGATGAGGATAGGGGATGTGTATAGTAGTGTAAATAGTAGGTGGGTTCTGGCCATGGTGACTCTTGTAGAAAGTGTTAGAGATTGGGCATTCCTGTATAGGAGGCCAAGTTTCCTTTTGACTTTTCTGATGGTTTGGTCTATATGGAGGTCAAATTTTAGATTGTTGTTTATTACTATCCCCAGTAGTTTGGTGTGGGTAGTAGGAGTGATAATCGTGTTATTTTTAGAGTAAATGTTGAAGGTTGGATGGGGCAGTTTGCAGTTATAGTGGGATAAAAGAATAGGAGGTTAGTTTTGTTGGGATTAAGTATCAGGTTTGAGTTGGTTAGCCAGTTTTCCACTGAGAGGAAAGTGTCTTTGCAAGGTTTTGGAGGGTTGGTAGGGAAGGGGCTGTACATATCAGGGTTGAGTCATCAGCATATTGAATGAGGATGGCTTTGGGGGTAGCAATGTGTAGGTGGTTGGTAAAGAGTGAGAATAGGAGAGGTCCAAAGATGGAGCCTTGTGGGACCCCGATTGTGACTGGGAGCGTGTGAGAGAGAGTTTGTTGCCATCAAATGACTTGTTGCCTATCTGCTAGGTAGCTTTGGAACCAGTTAAGAGCTGTGATATTAATGTTTAGGGAGGAAAGGACTTTAATGGGTTTGTTGTGGCTGACCATGTCAAAGGCTTTTTACAGTTCTAGGAATAAGGCTGATACAAATAGGGAGTTATTTCTAATTTGGTTAACTTTGTTGGTAAAGGTTAGTAGGGCGGCTGTTGTGCTGTGTGCAGGACGAAAGCCATGCTGGTTACTAGATAGTAGGTTATGTGAGGTGAGGTATTTCATGAGCTGTATGTGCACTACTCTTTCTAGGATCTTGGATAGGGGAGAGAGAATAGCAATAGAATGGTAGTTAGTAAGTTCATAAGAGGTCCCCCATTGTGGAGAGGTATTATGTGTGATAATTTCCAGATAGAGGGTACCTGTGATTCGGCTAGAGATCTGCTAATGAATATTGCTATACAATAGGAGATGGTGTCTGCTGCAATTTTAAGATAGTCAACTGGTAGGTTGTAAGCAGCTAATGTTGTAGGTTTTAGTTTTTTCAGATGCTTTTTGATATAGTTGGTGGATATTGGGTGTAGTTTAAATTGGGTGGAGGTATCCTGTGAGAGTGAAGCATTGATTTAATCTGGGGGAAGTATTTGTGTCAGTTTGTTGGCTAGGTTTAGAATGGCTTCTGTGAAGAAGTTGTTGAATTTGATAGCTATGCTGTCACTACTGGAAGTTGTTTTTGGAGTGGGAGTAGCAATACTACCTGATTGTAACAGTTTTTTTTTTACTGCGGCCCAGATCTTTTGTGGATGTTTTTGGTGCTTGTTTTGGATACTTAGGTAATGATTGGTTTTGTTTATTTTCACTTGTTTTTTGGCTTCGTTTCTAAGTTATAGGAAGGTTTGTTTAGTGGTATTGGATTTGGTTTTATGGTACAGTAACCAGGCTTTATCTCTGTCTTTCAGTAGGGAGCTGGTTTCTTTGGTTAACCAGGGGAAGTAGTTGGCTTTGACTCTAACTTGTCTTGGATTGTGCATGGGTGTTGAGAATATCAAGAAAGGTCTTGTTGAAGGATAGTACTGCTTCATCTAGGGTATGATGTTTGAGGTGTTCCCAGTGACAGTTTTGTAGGGCAGACATGAAGTTGCCAGGATTAAAATATTTTTCATTCCTGATCGTGCGGTAGGTGGTTTGTTGTACTGGGTGGATACGATCACAAAGGAGGAAAGTTGGGCTGTGGTCACACAGGTTATCAGGGAGATGGCCAGAGTGAGATGCAAGGTGGGGTGTGTTTACTAGAATCCAATCTAGTAAAGAATTATGTTTGGTGACTTTGTCGGTTCTAGTGGGAGTTGTGATGGTTTGGGTGAACCTGTAAAGGTCCATGTGAATAGTTGGGCTTTGTGAGGATCACTGGAGCCAGTCAATGTTGAAGTATCCCATGATAATTGTTTCTTGGCGGAGGTGATTGGAGCACCATTGTAATAGGTTTTCCACACTAGAAGTGTTGTTACCAGGTGGTATGTAGCCTCCTATAATGTTGAGGGTTTTGCTAGATTTAATGTTTAATTTGGCTATAATATTCTCTGCATTATCTATGTCTGGGATTGGGGAGTTGTGGAGGTGTAGTGAGAGGTGATCTTTGTATAGGATTGCTATGCCTCCTCCTTTTTTGTTTGTTCTGTCTTTACATAGGATGGTGTAGCCTGGGAGTGTAATCTCACTGTCAATGTGGGGTATAAGCCAGGTTTCTGTTATTGTTACTATATCTGGGGTACTATACTGTGATAGCATAGCTTGTAGAGTGTGAGTTTTTTTTGGCAATGCTTCTTATATTAATGTTGAACAGGAGAAGGGATGATTTGGAACTTTAGTGTATGATAGATAGGTTTGGTTGTCGTGGAGGGGGTAGTGTTGGAGGGTTGAAAAGGGGCAGTGTGGGTTGAGTGGTGGTAGGACCGGGGTTGGGTTGTATTCTCCTGCTAAATGTACTTGTTTGTGTAGGTAGTGATAGAGTTTGGAGAGCTTAAATAAGAGTTTGGCGAATATATCTGTGTGGTGAGATGTGGTTTGCAGTGGGACAACTTTTAGAGTATAATAGTCTTTGATGGTTGTGTGGAGGAGGGCTGGGGCTACAAGAGGATGAAATGGGAGTTTAGGTGTTTTATCAATGGTGGTATGTGTGGGAGTGTGTGTGATATAATGCAGGGAGGTATTATATGATGTGAGGGTGAATAACAGGAGTAGAAGAGATGTGGCTGTGCTAACTAGTAGAGGTTTCTTTAGTGCTGTCATAGTAATGCAAGTGTGCAACTATATTAGATGTAGAGTTTGGTACAAAGATCAAAGTGTAAGTGGGAGGCGTGTATATGTGTGAAAGGGATTAGTAGGTGAGATGGGGTGTGGCTATGGTGAAGTATAAGTTTAATAGCATTGGGGGTGGGTGGGAATTGGTGGTAGGGTCGGGGAGCGGAGTGAGAGAATGGAGTAGGTTCAGACCACAAGGCAGCAGTTTTGCTCAAAAAACTATCAGTTGGGTAGTATGGGGCAGGTAAGCTTTACTGTTTGATTGCATTGCCTAACTGAGCCTGTTTCTGCTTTTAATTTCACTTTTGGCTAATTCACCAAGTAGGTATATAACTAATGTCAGAAAACTATCTAGTAAGTCTAGAGTAGGGACTGGAAGCCAGGTAATTTAGGCAGTAACCTATCTACTGGCAAGTGTGCATATCAGATAGGGCAGATCTATAGGGCTACACAAACCCAGTTCTTTTAGTGTATATATAAACCTACACTGTAATAGAGGTTTTTCTGGGAGGTAGCAGGCGTAATCTTTGATTTACCGAATACCAGGAGACTGGAGAGGACCTTAAGGTTTATTATTCCTACGGGTGCTCCTGAAGAACTCAGTGATAGGAAACTGAAAAGGGGAGAAATAAATGAAATTAGTTTAGCAGTCATGTAGATAGAGGTCTTATATTTAATAGATAAGGAGATTTAGAGCTAAGGATTGGGTGTGGGAGAGGTAGGCAAAGGAGAGAAGAACCAGGAGAGAGTTTCACAGTTAGAGTTTAAAGAAGCAGAATAATCTTCCATTAAACAACTTAACTGACTACTATTACCTTTAGAACCATGGTAACATCAACCACATAAACAGCAGTACAGCATTGATAAAACAGCAGTTTAAAATGTAGAATAGCAGAGATAATTCCACAGTTAAGCATATGTATTCAGCGATAACATTTCATTTAGCATTTTTAACTGTGTAACAGTTTACAATTCGTGTTTCACCTCTGTTGCAACCTCTAAAACATTAGCGAGATATTCTACAGTTGCCCACATGCAGAAAGGTGCAAGTAATTTGGGTTATATTGTACTTAGTCCACTATTTGTAAGGCTGTAGTTGTATACTTCTTTAAATAAATAACAGCTTAGCACACCCTCATCCCCTGTTTGTTACAGACACATGGCCATAGGCTGTATTCTGCATTAAGTATTTGGTGGGCAGGAATGGACAAGGAAGAATAAAAACAGCAGGCCTACACAATGATTAATGTAGCGACTTCTGTGTTATTCCCGTTCCTTTTGGAATGAATGCTGACCTTTACACAGATGCAGAAGCTACAGCTTTGTAAGTAAAGCACACCTACATGAAATAGGACTGCTTTGTGCTGATCACTTTTGTTGCTAGTTCATAAACTAAGGACTTCAGCAGCACAGCGCACCTGCTAAAATACAACTGTTTCCTAATGAAGGCACCTTTGGAAGAAATACCTGAGCTGTGCATTTTAGTAGCACATCATTATGCATAATGCATAATGTTGTCCAGTGGCATGTAAGGGCAAGGAAACAGGTTATATCAAGCCCAGTACATGGGAATTCAGCATACTCTGTTGGAGTTCTATCTCTGAAGGATACTATGGCAGGTGTTGGTAAGGGTTCATGCTTTTGGGCGCAGCCCTAGGGCATCCTAGAGTCCAGGGTCATGGTTAAACTCCTTGTAAAAAAAACATGAAGGCCATATTCTGTAGGGAGGTACCAGGGATCAGAGTGCAAGGCAGAGGCCTGGGACCAGCTGGCAAGGGACCTCACCAGTGCAACTGGTATCCCCCATACAGGTAAGCAGTGTCATCACTACTATGATGACATGAAGAGACATAAGGGGGATCTCTTGGACACCTGGGTCCAGGAATTTAGGGCAGAGGATGTCCCACATGTATGTAAGTACTTTTAAATCTGTACCACCAATATCTAATCTGAATGTCTGCTAAACGGCTATGCATAATGGTGTTTTTCTCTCCCAAAAGCTGCAGAGGAGAGGGCTCACAACCTTGAGGTGTATGCTGGGTGCTTGGACAGGTTGTGCTGTGAGTGTAGTGAGTACAGATGGATTATGCTAACTATAGTCAAATAAGCAAGAAAGAGTAGAGCATTAACTGCAATTAGGTATATACATTAAATATTGTATGCAGTGAATGTGGATTTAGAGCTGTACTGCAATAAGTGAATATTGCCAACTGTAGTGCAATAAGCAGGGAAGAGTAAAGCATTAACTGTAAAAATGTATTTACAATAAAGTTTCTAGTGCAATAAGTGTAGAACTAGAGCTGTATTGCAACACCTGCATAATCACAACTGTTGTGCAATAAAAACTTGAAATTATTACAGGAACTGCATGAAGGTATGTCCAATAAAGTCTGTTATACAATAAGTGTGGAAGTAGAACTGCTTTGCAAGAAATGAATTATGGCAACTGTTCTGCAATAACATATCATCCAATACCAGTAACACCAATGTAAATTATGTACATCAGGAATGTCTTGTTTTAACCATTGTAGTTGAGCTATATGTATTCAGGCTGTGAGTTAAGGTGCTGTAGTCAAGTATAACAGTGGAATAGCTGTAGAATGCTGTCAAATGAAATTTTTAACACATATAGTACCAGTCAAGGCTGATTCTAGACCACTCTTGTTCACATAATGCTCTGTCATCCACAGGTAAGCAAGATATGTGGGTGAGGTAGGCCCACACCATCATCTGATATTGTTGGTTGACTCCACAGATATTTAAACCCACTAACAATATATTATGTACATCTGCAGTCTATATGGTAATGTATAGGTCACCTAATATCTCTGTCACGTTTGTGCTTCATGCATGTGTGTTCTGCTGTCACTGCAGGCTAGTATAAAACTGTAGTATTACTACCAGGTCATATTTTGTTTCCAGGTAAGCTCTAGGCAAATAGCAGTCAATTAGTAATCAGCAGTCACTCAGAAGCTCAGTTTGTTAAATGCACTGGACAAAGTGCATTTTGACACACACAGGCCAAAGTTCGAATCCAATGTTAGGTTTCATTACATAATGCTCACAACTTCTCTTTCCACAGGAACTACAGGTAAATGGGGGACGTAGTGCATATTATCAGTAAATAATTGTGTGTTTAGATGTCACAGACTGTTTGAATCATTAGCAAGAATGTGAAAATACAGCATAAAATAAAGGAAATAAACAGTATAAAAATAAAATAAAGTGAAATACGTAATGTGTATTCTTGGTATGGCTGTATGCCTGGGATGTCTGTAAGAACATTGCTGCAGCCAATACATACATGCCATGCAGATGTCCTCTGCAGTCACTGGTATTGGGTTATATCCCCGTGCCTATCAAGCAAGGCATGATAGTTGTTTAGTTTCTGTACTGTGCACATAAATGTCTCTCAAGTGTCACACTGTCACATAATGTACTTAGTAGTGTGTAATCCCTCTGTCACAGGTTTATCATCAACATGATTACCTAAATAGAAATGTATCAATACATCAAACCACACAACACCTCGGTAGTTAAATAGGTTCATCTGATGTGCACATGTCATATTCTGTGTAGTTGTGTACCCCCAGTTGTTATTGTTTGGCCTATAATATCCCATGCGGATAGCTTGAGAGGTATGTATGTGCTATAGCAGCTGTAAGGGACTTGTACACATAAAGAAAGGACAGACCTGTAGAGTAGATAGTAGTACTGTTGTCAAGAATATAGCGAATAATGGCACTAATGCCCTGTGTTTCTCTTTCTCCTCACCCCTTATCTTCATTTATTTATTATTGGTATTCATTGGTTATAGTTCATTATTAACATATGTTGTTACATTAAACTATATTTTGGGGCATGTGTTTATTATTGTTATGTATTATAATGGCTGCATATTAACAGATCTTGTTGAATTACCTATTTTGTTGGCCTTATGCCGTAACTGTTACTGGCATGCTGTTATTATACTGACTGTTCTGTTATTTATTGTTGTGTTTCACATAATATGCATTGTTATATAAGTGTGTTATTTCCATTGTTCTAGCATGCTGTGATTACTAACAATATGTTTTGTTCATAATTAACCTATACTTATTGTTATACCTCCATCACCACAGCATGTCAGGGTAGGCTGGTTCCCAGTGATCTGCCTACCCTACCTCAACTGGCTGTGGCACTGGATCATGGCACGTCTGGGACCCAAGCCAGTGGTGCCCCCTCCGCTACCTCTGCACCACCTGCAGCATCAGGTGGAACCACCTTAGAGGACTGGGCCTAACCTCCTCCTGGGAGTGGAGGTGGAGGGGCAGTAGTCACCCAACAGCAATTACCGGCCATGGTGCTTAGGATCGTTCATCGGAGCTATGAATGTTGCCTGTGCCACATTGAGGGCACACTGGCCAACTTGGTGAGGCGCCCAGCTCCAGCACAGCCTCCAGCACAGCCACCTTCGGGATAGTGAAGGAACAGTGTCAACTGCACATGGGTGGTGACCTCAATCATGCTTCTGCCATCTGGAGGTACATGCGTCTCCGATTCCACAACACCCTTCCCATCCAAGGTGTTTACCCCCTCATGTGTTACACACCTCCCCTGTCTGCTGGTTTGTCTGTCTTGTCTGTATGATATTGCATCCTCCCCATTTCACTACTGTCCTATCACCCCCTTTTTCTTTTTTTTTATATATTTTTAGTGCATGCTTGCGTGAAGAGGCAAGGGCTGCTTTGCTTAATTCAGCTTAAATGAGCTTTAAAGAGTTTTAAAGAGCTTTAATGCCAATATGTGTCTATGTCATTGTAGAAAATAAACACCTCTGCCAACTCAGGCACATCTTAACTATAGCACAGTGCATTAACCCAAAATGCTACACAGGTTTAAGGTTACACAGGTGTTTCCAGCAACAAATACTGACTGCTACCTACTGTCATTAAGCATGTAAATGATATATAAAAGGAATGGGAAAAATAGGGGTGTATACTGGACTCTGGTGCAATAATTCATCAGTGGACAGCCAAAGACATACCAATGGATGTATGTGGCTGTGATAGCAGGCATATATGCCCTTTTATCAAAAACTTGTGGAAAGACACCTGCTAAGGCAACAATGGCAAAGCACATGTACGACTGGGAGCCTGGTGCAGAAATACAACCATATAAAGCCATGCACATACTCATGGCTGTAGAAATGTCTCTCATAGTCTGTATATGTACATATATATTTGGCAGATACACATGTTTTTGCAGTGTCTCAGTAGCTCAATCTGTTAAATACCTTGCATTCAGGGCATTTTGCCACATAAAGTCCTGGGTTTGATTCCAGTGTTGTGATGCACTTCAATTACATTATTATGCAGTTTACTGCTACTTAATTAACTGCTACCCCAGTTTTGCAAGATCAAGGCCTGCAGGCAGACACACGATGCACATATCCATATCACCTAACTATATGTTGCCTACGTCTCAGTTATTCACACTGTTGCATAACAGACTTACCTTACACACATGCACCAATTGGACTGTACAGAATACCCTTACACTGGTTCTGCCATAATGACAGCCTTGACACAGCTGGCCACAGTTACATGTACAGTGTGCAGTCTAACAAAGTGTTCACAAACTACCCCTATATGTTGTAGCATACTCAGCTGTATGTAAAGGTAGCTGCTACAGACCTACCATACCTCCCAACCCCCTAAAGGAAGGGATCTGGATGCAACAATACTTACTGGGGGCAAAGGCCCAGAGATAGGGACATGTTCAACAGTTTGCCCCTACAAAGATAGTAGGTTGCTAGAATAACAGGTACTGCATTAGCATGCATACTCTGACAGGTATGAAGTGTGACACTCACATATCCCTCTTCCCTTACTGACATCAACCCACAATGTTTGCCAGTGAACTGCCAGATGACCACAATGTTATGGGACACTGACCAAACATATGAGGCAAAACTGTGCACATACGTCACAAATCTCTACAGTGGACAGTAGTTGTACCTTCCCTCTGTGATGCTGTAGTCTCCACACCTCAGTAATGTCCATGTCAAACAGTAAGAAAGGGGCCAAGGCCTGCATGAAGGCCATATTTATTGCACTGTGGTGGCATGTCATTGGCTACTGATACTGCAATTCACCTGTTTTGGCTGCAATTAGCAATTCTGAGCCACTGATTGGTACAGAGGCAATTACCTGCTAATGAGCATTACCTTCAAAGGGCAAGCAACTGGTGATGGGGAACGGGTCTGTATAAGATTTCAGTCACACAAACAGTATATTTTGCAAGCTTTTCCAGAGGAAAGATTCAAGAAAGGAATACTCCACCAGGTATTTAATAAATTTCTCCATATAATGGGATGCAGATGGGAGGATGAAGATATGGGGAATAGGGAGTACAGCAGTAGGCTTGTTGTAGATCTATGGCATTGAGTTGTCATTGATACTCTGCTATCCTACACCTACAGGCATGACTCACACCTGTTCCTGCTTTCCAGCACATCTCAACTCTGTCCCTATTAATCCCTCCCACAATGTTCAGCTGTTGTAGGAAAGCTAGTGGATTACACACAGTACATAGTGACAATAGCTAAGGGTGTACACTCCTGTAACATCAAATGATGTACTGTATGTCACCTCCTCTCATTCTGAGTATGTGTGACATACATAGTTTTAGCATTGTAAAAATGTCCCTGAATGTCCCTGTTGAACTCTGGCTACATCCCTGTTCATTGACATGTGTCCCAGTTTGGTTGAGAGCTATGCCTAGCATACATTTCAACCTCCTACAGCAAGAAATCAGGACAAAGCCATAATTAGTGGTGGGCCAATGGGCCAAACTCAGTGACAGAGTATATATATTGCCTGTACAATGTAAGAACATGAGTAGACTGACGCATATTACTGTAGCATAACTGTTTTCTGAGGGGGTATGACATGTGAAAGTCTGAATCTGACTATATATTCTGGCATCAAACATCAATGATTGGCCAACCATTTGTCAGACACCCACATGTTTGTGTGAATAGGACCACATGTATGAGGCAAACATCTTGACATTCTGCAAACATCTGTATAGCTGAGAGGTATGATGCCTACAGGGGACATATACTACAGCAGGTTTGCATTGCTTTCTGTCATTGTGACACACTGGTGTTGCTGAACTGTTTCCATATAGTTGTAATAGTGCACTACTATTTGTCTGACAGTTACCATATGACATATTAGTGGGAATTTGCCCATAGGGGACACACCACAGTAGACTGCTGTGATGGGTGTAGGGACATACAGCAGAATCTGTCTCTGCACACAGGGACATAACAGAGCATCACTACTATCTTGGTGATATTCATGCATGTAGTATATTTCCAGACTGTGGGGTATGATGTGTGAGGGAGCAGTGGATATTGCAGGCCATTATGGGTAGGCAGGATCTGTACATAGTGGACGTCCATGTTTCTAGTCCTTTAATGTGTTTCCCTCTTGTTATCTTTCAGGAACCCTGCTTCACAGGAGACATCCACTATTCACAACTGCAGAGAATGACATAACACAGGCACTAGCATCGCATCTTGCTTACCGGGGCTCGGCACAATTGTGAACAGCAGGCAGCATTATGGGCAGACCTTGTGTGGGCTGTTAATCAGATTGACCAACAGGAAAGGACCAGACCTCTCAACCGTACTGAATTTCTCGGTAAATAACGTTTTTGAGGGTAAAATATTGGGGTGCCACCAATTCCCGAGTGGCCCCTTTAATTTCTGAATTTCCTGTTTTTTATTTTAATTTTTTTTTTTAATTTGTTCTGACGTCATCATGTGTAGGGCATGTGCAATCACATCAGCTTCACGAGGCAATATTCAGTTTACCTTACTGCAGCAGAGTCGGACCCCGACCAGTAAGGCAAAAAAAAAAAAAATTAATTCTGTTTACTGGACTTATTGCTGCATTGATTTGTATTGGGCTGCTCTGTGTGTGAGAGAAACAGCATCCAGGGTAATTCAAGAAACGGCAGTGTTTAAGCTTGCTTGTTATGTATGTTATATTTAATATTAGGGATTGGGAACTGCTGTATTAAGCTTGCTTATATTGTATTTAATATCAGGAAACAGTGTTAAATAAGCTTGCTTATGTTATATTTAATATGCTGTACTTAATTCTGTTAAGCATGTTGATTCTTGCTTATGTAGAGAGATCGTGGCAGCCATTGTGTGCAAGATTAAGAAACAGTATCCAGTATAATTTAAGAAATGTCAGTAGCTGTTGTATTTAATATGTTGTATCCTGTACTTCTGTTAAGTGTGTCTCTCTAGGCGGAAAGATCACAGCCGTTGTGAGCTTATGTTGAATATGCTGTGTCGAAAGAAACTGCTGCTTGCTTACCCGGAAATGGCGGTAGCTATTTTATTTAATATACTTCTGTACTTCAATACTTCTGAAATAAATTAAAAAAAAAAGAATTTGGAAGAGACATTCACCAGATTACAGAAAAGAGGGTATAGTGAACACATATTAGAAAAGGCTAAAAATAAAGTCACAAACACTGGTGATATGAGAGGCAGGAATGAATGTAATTCATATGGCAGTATAACTGGAAATATTAAACAATATGGAGGGATGGAAGAAGGGTTATTTTTTGTTACCAGATATTTAACTTTTCTCATAACTTGGAGAATATAGTTAGGCAAGCTTGGGAAATCGTGAGTGAGAATACTTCCATTGGATGTTTGTTTCCAAAGCATATAACTTTTTTCCTATGGCAGATATTGTAATTTAAAAGAATTATTGAATAGAAAAGGTTTAAAATCAAGATACTCTGAGGCCATGGATGAAATAGTAGGATCTTATTGCTGTGGAAGATGTTCAGTCTGTCATAGGGTTAAAAATTTATATGGTACAAAGATTAATGGTAGTCTATATAGGGCTAATGAATATATAATGTGATAGTTGTGGAGTGATTTATATTATAGGATGTGATTGTGACCCTACCTTTTGGTATATTGGTCAAACAACAAGGAAGGTTAAAGTGCGTATTATGGAACATTTGAGGGATGTGAGAAGGAAAAAACCTGAAAGTCCAGTAACCATGCACTTCTTGTCAAAACATAAAGGGTTGGAAAATAATTTGTTATTCAGCATTCTTGCACGCCCTATGTCTTTAGGTGGCAATTTTAAACAGCAGTTGAACAGACTGGAAAGTCATGATTATTAATTTTCCCCCCAGGGAATGAATTTAGAAAAAAATTTAAATATTTAATATAGCTTAGTAATACATATGAATAAAAGTTAATAAAGGTTATAAAATCAAGTTTAAAAGAATGTATAACACTTTGTCAGGTATATGCATTTAGTGTTTGAATTAATATTTGACGTATTTATATTGAATGCATTTAATTTAATGTGAACATATTTGATATAATACACAGATGTATGTTTTTGTATGTATATATTTATATATTCATGCATTTATGTATTTATAGGGAAAAATGAATCTGTATAATAATAGTATTACAGTTGTATGTATAGACTGTCATGAATGAAATTGATTTAATAGGGGTATTATTTATATGTTGAATAGTGCTTCGTTTCAGTGTATGTGTATTTTTTAAAAAAAAACAGTTTTTTTGGTAAAGCATTCACTTAAGGATGTAATTAATGTAATTGGGAAAGTTTAAGCCGAGGAACCAGAATGGATGTAATAAAGAACTGCATGTCCAGCCGGTGGATTTCCTTGTCTTTCTTTGATGTGGTTTGAGAATTTAATATGATGTACCCTGTATCTCTGTCAAGTGTGTCTCTTTGGGAGGATTACAGCCATTGTGTGAGAGAAACAGCATGGCATGCTTATGTTGAAAACTGCTGCTTGCTTATGTTGAACAATGTAAGCAATGTTAAGCTTGTTTATGGTTGTATTTAATTCTGTTAAGCGTTGCTTATGTGGAGAGAAATCACAGCAGCCTCTGCATGTGCATCCACTCCAGTATGTAATTCAGAAAATGCTTATCTGGAGAGATCACGACAGTCACTGTGTGTGCATCCAGTACAGGTAATTCAGGAAACAGAGTGTTAATTCTTCTGTAGGGAATTCAGGAAACAGATTAATCAATTCTTCTGTAGGGCTCGTGCTTATTGAGAAACAGCATCCAATACAGGTACATTGCATACAGAAACTGAATGAGAGAGATCACATTGCTTATGTGGAGAGATTTTGCTTATGTGGTGAGTGAGAGATCGCACTGACTATGCTGTTGGGGTCTTTGCAGTCAGTGTTAAGATGTTTGAGAGTTTAATCTCTCTTGTGCGTGCTGTGCTATAGGGCATCTATTATCTCTCGCTTTGTGTGTTCTGTTAATGAGACAAACTGCTGAGGTGTGTGTGTGTGTGTGTGTGTGTGTGTGTGTGTGTGTGTGTGTGTGTGTGTGTGTGTGTGTGTGTGTGTGTGTGTGTGTGTGTGTGTATAACTGGTGGCTATGGTTACTCAGACTCAAACCCTGTACCCATACCACCACTTGTAATTCCAGAATGTCTGGAATGTTTGGCTCATACTTTTGGTCGGTTCCTCTTAAAACTTATGGTTTTCTGGCAAGTCATTGAGAACTGAATTCACTAAATAATGATAGCCATTTAAGTTTCAGTCTACTCATCTTTCAGGAAACACATGGTAACACAACATTATTTTAGAAACTTTTCTAAGATTATACAAGCAACATCTAAAATGTGTCCTTGGTTTTGGGCCTTTGCCTTCCCAATAAATTTTGGCTTTTTCCAGATTTCCTGTGCTACATAGTCCTTCAGGGGGAAGAAGTTTAGTGCTGCTTATGCATAATCTGTCTGTCGTTAATAGCACAACAGGTAGAATACTTGGTTTTGATGCAGAAGGCTGTGGATTCTACTCCCACAGTATATGGATTGCTTATACTATACTGTGTTGTAGGGGGTGGATGCTGCAGTCCTGAGAATGTCTGGCCTCTTTGGTAGAGATACCTAGTAACTATGAACCTGTTATCAGTTTACCATCCACTCCCTATTGCAATATTACTAATAATTTTTTTAATGTAACATAGGCAATCTATTCCTCAAGGGCAAACGGTACTTTATTTGTAGATTAAATAATGAAATTATAAAATTATTTGCTAGCAGCAACCTCTTCATTAGTTACAGATCTCCTTTAATGTGGAATTATTTAGCTTACTTTTACTTCTGCAGAGATTGTGCATATTTACTGATACTGGTGGACTGTAGAAGTTTGAGTAGACTTTTATGATGGAAATGTTCTAAATTGGGTAGTTTTGTCATTATTGATTTATGCATTTGGTTTCATTGCTTACTGGAAAAATGTTCAAATAATACATTTAAAATGCGCTCTAACAAGTGTGCTGTATTATACAAGGAATATAATTTAATAAAGACAGGAGGGTGTATCAAAGAACACATGTATGTTTCTTGTTTCGTGTGCAAGGGGTCTATGATTTGAAAACAGCCCAAAGGTGATCTTTATCCACCACTGGCCAAATGCATTTTCTCTGTCTGTGGGTTTCAGTGCTGATTCAATGAATGTGAGTTTCAAGGGCAGAGAAGTTTTAATACTAAGCCTATTTTCATTGTGAGACTGTATTGCTTTATTTAGCAGATGTCTATTAGTGTTTGTGCTATAAAATATAAAATAAAATCCAAATAATCTGATAAACCAAGGGAACCAAAAACCACAGAAACATGTATGGAAAGCGCCAAGCCACTCAGGAGAAATTCAATAAGCGATAGAAATTCTTTATTTAACAATCCTTTTGAAGTGCGCTTTTAACATACACTTTTCATCAGAGCGCCTGCCCCGACTTCTTCAGAAAGATTCAGAAAATCACAAAAATAACCAGTTACTAACGGTATAAAAACTGTAGCGTGGAACGCCCAACAATTAATCAATTAGGCATACGTAAAAATATAGAACTAAAATAGCAAAGCAGCAATCAATATGGTTAAAACAATGCTCACAAACAGTGTACAATTAAGCGTAAAAGACGCCAGTGGCTATAAGTCTTCATTTTAAACTGATTGAAGTAAGTTTGAGAAATAGGCATAGGAACAATGTTAGCATTCTAATCAAGTTTGTAATATTAAACTACTCTAAGTTTAATACTTATACTCCGTATGCTATCACTCAAAAGTTCTAAAACATACTACACAATCAACTCAATGCATGTACAAGTCAGGCTAAACCCCAACCAATGCCATTAATTTTGGCTACAATAAGTCATGCAAATTATTTAACCTGAATTAATCTTAAGGAGTAAATAACATTAGAAAACTAGAGGGCTCCAGCCAGTCTAAAGAACATAGGCTGGAAAACTCAATACACAAAAAAAGTATATATATAAGCTTACAACTAATAAAACTTAACAGTTTCTAACCAAGTTAAAATGCATGAATGAATATAAAAGAAAATTAAAAGGATTTTTTGTATGTAAAATGTGTATATAAGTTGAAAACTTGTATATCTTTTATATTGTTAACATTGATTTAACATTTCATTAAAGTCAATAAAAGAAGTAGCATAATAGCTAGGCTTCCAAAATCAACTTTTCAATAAGGGATACCCTGTTTAAATCAACAGTCAAGTTTACCTGTCAGAGTAAGCAGGTTGTTTACCTGGCTAAATGTACTCAATATATGGCATTCTACATTGGTAAAACTGACAGGAAACTTAGAAACAGGATCTATGAACATATTTACAGTATAAACAACAATAAACTGGATAATGCTTTGGCTAAGCACCATAGTGAGAATCCAGGTCATGAATTTACCTTCCGTGCCATTGACAAATTGGCAATTGATGATAGAGGTGGACCTGATTAACTTAAGCTTGAAAGGAAAGAGCTCATCTGGCAATTGAAAACCAATGCCAGCCAATACCCTGGGATTAATGAAATGTCATCCATAAAATGTATTTTGAGACTAAAGAATCTCGAAAGATGACATATATGAGCTATTTTGGAAGCCTAGCTATTGTGCTACTTCTTTTATTGACTTTAATGAAATGTTAAATCAATGTTAACAATATAAAAGATATACAAGTTTTCAACTTATATACACATTTTACATACAAAAAATCCTTTTAATTTTCTTTTATATTCATTCATGCATTTTAACTTGGTTAGAAACTGTTAAGTTTTATTAGTTGTAAGCTTATATATATACTTTTTTTGTGTATTGAGTTTTCCAGCCTATGTTCTTTAGACTGGCTGGAGCCCTCTAGTTTTCTAATGTTATTTACTCCTTAAGATTAATTCAGGTTAAATAATTTGCATGACTTATTGTAGCCAAAATTAATGGCATTGGTCGGGGTTTAGCCTGACTTGTACATGCATTGAGTTGATTGTGTAGTATGTTTTAGAACTTTTGAGTGATAGCATACGGAGTATAAGTATTAAACTTAGAGTAGTTTAATATTACAAACTTGATTAGAATGCTAACATTGTTCCTATGCCTATTTCTCAAACTTACTTCAATCAGTTTAAAATGAAGACTTATAGCCACTGGCGTCTTTTACGCTTAATTGTACACTGTTTGTGAGCATTGTCTTAACCATATTGATTGCTGCTTTGCTCTTTTAGTTCTATATTTTTACGTATGCCTAATTGATTAATTGTTGGGCGTTCCACGCCACAGTTTTTATACTGTTAGTAACTGGTTATTTTTGTGATTTTCTGAATCTTTCTGAAGAAGTCGGGGCAGGCGCTCTGATGAAAAGTGTATGTTAAAAGCGCACTTCAAAAGGATTTTTAAATAAAGAATTTCTATCGCTTATTGAATTTCTCCTGAGTGGCTTGGCACTTTCCATACGAAAATCCAAATAATCATCGTAGAAGTAAAGCAGTATGCACATTAGAATTTATGGTAAATGGGGTGACATAGCCAGGTAATGGGACATTGGAATGGCTGCAGGGGGAATCTGGCACCATAATTTGGTTGTCTGTTCTTCAGTTTGTGTTTGAAAAGTTGGTATCTCACAATTCAGTCGGAGTGGGTGGGGTTACATAATTATGTATGCACATTTTATGTTAGTCAGCATACAGATTTGTACCCATTTTTCATGGGCCTTTGCCCAGATTATTGATGTTTCCAGGTTGAGAGGTATGGACAGGTTGTATGAGCAGGTCTAACACCAAGCCACAGATATGGTGAATGCTGCATGTCAAAAGGCAGCTGCTGTTGCCAGGGATCATGCTGCCACCAGTGGAGGGTCTCAGATGGAACAACCACTCTCGGCCACAGAAGAATTTCTGGAGAACCTAGGATCATCCAACAGCCCCAGGCATCCATCATGCCATACATTGCAGTGATGGGTGCCACAGCATCCACAGAAGAGGACTGTTCAGGTAAGCTTACTATGTTCATCAGTGTAATACTATATCAGTTGTTGTGGTAGGCTGTACATAACAGTACATAGGTGTCAGGTCTATCTGCACTGGAGGGTTGGGTTTTATGCACAGTTGTACACACCTACTCAGAATGTCAGCAATATAATCATTATCACAGTAGCTACTGTACATGTCAATATATGCACATATTACCTTATAGTGCTGCAGCATTTGGTGGTGCTGACAATACCTCTCCCTCACCTTTTCATAGGTCTGTCAGGTGTGGCCAAAGCCCTTGGTCCTGTACCTGGTAAGTGTGATACTGTTGTTTTACAAATCACATATACCCTAAGGATGGTAATTTTGCCCTATCTACAACTGTTGTACTTAGCCAGAGTAGACTATTCATATGTTAATCACAAGTATGCATTTGTACAAACATTAAATCATTTGCACTTATAGTTATGAGTGACTATGCAGCCTGCTATACATGAGGCAATTACTCCAAGATGCCTGTTCAAACACAATAGGGAGATGGTACATACCTGAGGCAGTGATATTGCAACTGGCATATTCTCAAGATAGGTGTACTGGATGTTATATGTAGTTCTATCATATACGCTGCCATATTGCATACCTCACAGGTGTATTGTACTGGCAGTATTAACTGGATGGAGCCAAAGTGCATGTTATAAAGGGCCTGACTTGTCTGTGTATGTTGTGAGTTTGTCTGTTGTGCAAGGGAGCAGGGATGAGAAGATGTGGCATGTGTAATGCAGTTGTGGATCGTTATCTGTATGAAACTGTGTGGATTACCATGCATAATAGTGCAGGTAGTAGTGTACTGCTTTTGTCTTGCTTTTCACAGGTGAACAGGGGTGTTGGCGTCTGTTACCCTCACATCCTAACGTCAATGTCTAATTGGTCTCGGATGATGATGGTGGCAATAGTGAGGCCAGGTGGGGTTATTAGGGGCTGAATCTGTCCCAGTGGTTAACATTCCACTTCTACCCCTATTGTCCCTGCACATAGTCAGTATGTCCACACATACCCAGTCCCCAGAGTTCAGAGATATGGGACAGTCAGAGGGTGATGACATTGTCCTGGAAAGTGTGACAACTATGGTGTCAGTGAGTGTAGACACTAGCCATTGCCAGACAGGTGGTGCGGTCCAACACAGGCAGATTGACAGGGGTGCTTGAAGGAGGACTGCTGCCCATCCACCACCTGTTGCAGGTGTCACATCCTGGGTCACTTGCCACATGTTTTGGGTCATCATGGAGGCAAAAGAACATTCTGAATGCAACACCAGAGAGATACTTAGGGTTATGGATGCAGTACAGTCTGACATCTGTGACTGCATCCACTGCATTGGTGATACCCTGGATTGGTTCACTGATGTGGTGGACAGACAGTGGGATGAGACAGTGTCTGTCTTTGGCAGCACATTGTCTGGAAAGGAACATTTGGCTGGAGTTGGGCATTAGACACGAGGACATAGGCCAGCAACTCCATCTGCTGAGAGTCCATGTGGCCATGCACACCCATGCTCCCATAGTCACAGTACCTCCAGCGCTACAGAGGGAAGTGTACTGTCCACACCATGACATGACAGGCCAATGGCACATGGTCCCTGGGTGGTCCCATGTGGGTCACGGGCCTAGCAGACAGTAGTCACCATCAGATACTAGCACCAAATCTCACCTTGGGCATGGTGGTGTCAGTACTACTCCTGGTGGAGCTAGTTCTCATGTTTGTGGCCAGAGACAGTGAACTTTCCACTCTACCATGTACGGCACACAGCTGTCCACCATACACTTATGTAGGGCTAGCACTTGGCTTGACCGTATACACACAGACACTCCAATGCCACTGTTACATGCAGGTCACCAACAGACACACATGGCACCTCTCCATGGCCCATCTAACCAGCACTCCTTCCTGACTCACACACATGCTGTCAACTGTTTGGCACAGCTTAGGGCTCTGGCACCACCAAACCACACCCTGTGCATTTGATGATGCCTGTGCCACATCCCTGTCATCCATGCCATCAATGCAGGGACCTGTAAATATGTGTCTGATGCACATGGTGACTATATTACTTTACATGTGTTGTGTAGTGCAGTAGTGTTATACCATGGCAGTTGTTGTGAGCCGCAGCAGGTACTGTATGCTGGCATGTGTCATGACTACAAATCAAACATTGTGTATCTTTGTTGCCTGATGGTAGACTGGTAGTAGTGTTACAGAATGACAGGTGTGTCCTGGCCCTGTGTATGTTTTTGCCCAAGGAGTCTAAGCAGTTAAACTATGGACACATATAGCACCACATTATGGCAAGGCAGGAAAGCAGAAATATGACATCAGCAAGGTATGCCAGTATAAGTACATGGCTCCCTAGGTGTATATGTGTAGAACAGTGTGTCAGTGACAATGGGGACAGTCAATGTCATAATAATTTCATACCATATGAATAGGTCTGCTACCCTTGATACATGTCACCTTGGTATTCTGCACTTACAAATCTAGCTCACACACACCCCCCCCACACACACACACGTTGGATGCTGTGAGAGTAGAATCCCTACCTATGTAGTAATACACACTATAACTTGCAGTACTTATCACAGCCGCAGAGTTTATCTGATATCAGATTCTCAGCCAGTGCTCTTAAGGTGGATGACATAAGCAGACCTTGTAAAGGAGGCCAATGTTGAGGCCAGCAGATAGTCACATGGCCTTACAATGCATACCTATTGCAGAGATAAGCCAGATGGGCATGTATGTAGTGCCACAAGGGGAAATATGTACATAAACACACACACACACAAGTTTGATGATGTGAGATTAGAACCCCTACCTATCTAATGTTACACACTACAGCTTACAGTACTTATTGCATGCCCCTTGGAGTTTACCTGATATTAGATTGTCAGTCAGTGCTCTTAAGGTGGATGACATCAGCAGTCCTTGTAGATGATGGAATTTAGAAGCCAGCAGCCAGTCACAGGGCCATAAAATGCATACCATTGCATGGAGATAACCCATGAGGCCATGTCCATAGTGCTGTGAGGGGATATATTGACACACACAGAGCTAGATGGTGGGAGATTAGAACCCCTACCTATCTAGTAATGCACACTGTAGCGTGCAATACTTATCACATGCAGGCCTTGTAGAGGATGGAATTTAGAGGCCAGCAGTCAGTCACAGGGCCATAAAATGCATACTATTGCAAAGAGATAACCCATGTGGGCATGTCCATAAAGCTGTGAGGGGATATGTTGATACACACACAGAGTTGGATGATGTGAGATTAGAGGAGAGGATATGTTGATATACACACACACACACACACACACACACACACACACACACATACACACACACACAGAGTTGGATGATGTCAGATTAGAGGAGGGGCTATGTTAATACACGCATGCACAAAGTTGGATGATGTGAGATTATAACTTTTACCTCTCTAGTATTACACACTACAGCTCACAGTACTTATTGCATGCACCACCAATTATGTCTGTTGTATATGTTGATGCAGGCATAGTACATCTGGAGTACACAAAGTGGCCTTGTGTTAGACAGCATGTGTAGCCTGCAGAGTGGTACTGTTTAGTACTGCTATTGTATCTAGAGTCCTAGGGGTGGGAAACCTGGTAATATCCATTCTATGTGTGTACACTTACCAGTCTGGCCATATGTGGTTGTTTGCAGTTTGATAGGCAAATATGTGGCCAGGGTCAATATGACCTGTCCAAAGGTGTTGCACTCATTGAAAATTACACCACCTGCGTACCTGCATCTGTCTACAGGGTGACAGCCCGCAGGCACAGGTGTCTTTGGGTGAGTAGATTATGTACTGTTATGGCCTTGGACTGGTTCCAGCAGACCACTGTTGTGATGTGTTAGTGCAGATAACCTCAGCATTCTGGGGTATGTGGGGACATTCGTACATCCCCACCCATATCTATATAAATGTGCATAACAGGGATGCCTCCGTAAATGTTGTTGTGTGTGTACTTTATGTAAATGTGTTATGTAGATATATGTGGAGAGTCTATGTATCATTGTACTTTATATAGCTATATATACATCTTGTTATCATATATATATATATATATATATATATATATATATATATATATATATATGCCACATACTGATAGATACACTAATCAAGCTTGAGGGGGATAGGGAGAGACAGATACATATACATAGCTGTATGTATGTATGTATGTGCAGACATATTTCCATATAGCAGGTCTTTGGGCAGTAAAGGCAACAGCATTGGGCTCAAGTTAACTAAATGTAGGAACATGCTCAGGGTGACTGTCAGTATTTACAAGGTGACTCCAGGCCAGATCTACCTGTACTGCAGTCTGGGATTATTGTGTGCTGCAGGCCATTGGCGGCTGCACCTGTTACCACAGTACTGCACTTCCCTGTTATTGTCCAAGCTATTTCCTGGCTGTTTGCTAAACTTAATATGTGACTCATACCTCCCAACTGTACAGAGCTTCACAGGCTGTCCAGAATTATGCCTCATATTTTTGGTCCATTTTACATAACATTGTGGTTTTCTGGGAAAGTAGTGGCAAATCAGTGAAGACTGACATCAATAAATAATGACAGACATTTGAGTTTCAGACTCAGTACACATCAGGAGTTTAATGCTAATGCAAGACCTGTCATTCTATCTACATTCTACATTTGTAAGAGCCAATATTTCAAACCTGTCCATATTTTTGCGCCATGGTACCACTTTTATTCATGGCTTTCACCAGATTTTCTGCTCTAAGAGGTTGAGAGGTATAATGTGACTGGGTTACATGATGCAACACCACACATAGGGTAACAGTCTGCATACCTGTCCCTGTGCATGTTTTTTGCAGAATGTCCTGCATTTTGCCCCATATGTATGCTCTGTCCTTCATACATTTGTGGTTTTCTGATACTAAACAATAAACAACAGTCAATGAATTGTTGTAACTACTGACTAATTTCAGGGATGGCCTTTACATCCTGCAGCTAATCTGACCTGTTGCAGTCTGCTGTTATACTAACCACTGGCTAGGTTACTCAGAGTGTGTATAATATCTGTCTGTAGGTATGGCCCTTTGTACCCCCATTCACTTTGGCTTTGTCCAGCTTTGTTGCAGTAACAGATTGAGAGGTTATAACAGTCTATGGGAATACCACAATATGAGTACCTCACATGCAAAAGATATAGGATCAGCCAGATAAGAACCATCAACACCATCACCCATGCTACTGTCCCTGGCCAGTGAGCCACACCAGCCACCACACAGAGAGGTTTCATTCCTCACACTATCAAAAACATACAGGAATTGTCTGGTCTGCTGGTATATTATTGCCGACTTACTATTACAACAATTGTATGGGAACACTGATGTGTTTGGGGTGGTGAATGACCAGCCCATGCTCTGCTGGCACAAACAGTTGTGTAACTGTCCTGTGACCCCACTGTTTGGCATCTCCCTTGAATAATGTCATGGAGTTTCCAGCCATGTGGCTAGTGGATAATAAGGGAAACATACCAATGAACTGAGTACTTGTTGTCCCAAGTGGCTGTTAGATCTGTACAAGTATCCCACTATAGATCTCTGCAAGTAGCCCAGTAGCACACTATATATAGTCACCTATATTCCCTTGAATATATGGGGCAGATCCATACATATGCTACCATACTGTAGTACGCCTTACAAGTGGTGTATAGGAGAGTAACGTAACTTGCAAATGCAGCATTTGACAGACCTGTAGTTTGAGGCTAACTCTGTCTGATGCATGCAGTCCACAACCAACACATGGAGAGGTACAGGTTGTGTGGGCTGGTTGGCATCATTTTTACTAATATGTAAGCAAGTCAGAGTAAGGTGTCAGTCCCTAGGGCCATAGATTGTCAGTGCATGTGCTGTGTACTGTCTCTTGACCAAGGCCAGGGCATATTGGGCATGCCTATGTATGCCTACAGGGACAGCCTCAGGGGGTAGCTCCTCCGAGTCCCCCTGTGGGTGCGGCTGTGGTGATCTAGGCACTGGTGGGGGGCTGTGCATCCCTTCCCTTTGCTGAGCCTGCTGCAACTGTTTCTACAGGATCATATTGTGTTGCATAGCACATACTGTGAACATCTGTGCACAGGTGGCTGGAGAGTACTGCAGGGCCCCACCAGATATATTGAGACACTAGAACCATAACTTCCATAGCCCAAACACATGCTCTATGATGTTGCTAGTTTGTGTGTGTGTGCCTCATTATAGTGTTCTTCAGTGGGGGGGGGTGCATTTCTGATGGGTGTCATTATCCATGGTTCCAGTGCATAGCCAGCATTCCCCAGTAAATTGCCATGTGGGATATTCCCTCTTGCCCCCTATCAAACATCTGCTACAGCTGTGATGTGTGCCAGATATGGGAGTCATGATAACTGCCAGGGCTGCCAGCACACATTCAGGATAATGCCCTGGGCATTGCACATGACCTGGAAGTTGATGGAGTGGTATACCTTGTGGTTGACATAGATTCTATCCTCCTCACTGGGTGGTGCCTTGATGTGTAATCTATGGCACCCAGTACCACATGGTAGTGTGCTACATGGTAGAAGAGACCCATAATGCTGGTACTCTCCTCAGGGGTGTGGGGAAAATAAATGTCCTCACTGGTATGTGGTAGCATGGCATCCAGGAACTGATGGAGTACCCTGGAAGCAGATACCTGTGAGATCCCCATCATGTAGTCAGGAAGTCCTTCTATGTGGCACACCTCATCATAAAAGGGTTCTCATCCAGGAAAAAAGAGGTCATTGTTCCTCTCTACTCATCACTCTTTACCCGTTATAGAGCACAATGCCCCTTTTGGAATGTACCTCACAAGACATCTGCAGCAGCTGGAAATGCCACAGAAGTACCTCACAAAGAGGATTACTGGCCTCAAACAAATGCCCTACACTGACCGCCTCAAAAAACTCCAGTTTTACTGCGTAGCATATCGCCTACTCTGAGGTGATCTCTGCCTAACATATAAAGCTATGTCAAACCCAGAGCTGTTGGACATGCTACACCTAAAGAAATCCCAATCCCTCCAAGCTACACACTCTAGGGACCTAAACCTTGTCACCACAATAAACAGGACATGCTGGAGGGATAGATTCCTGTCCCAGGGACTTTCTATACTCTGGAACAAGCTACCCATCTATGTCAAGCAAAGTTCTTCATTAGCACTCTTCAAGAAAAATCTTGATGAGTGGATGGGAAATAGGAAATACACCCCGGTGATCACTTCTGTGCCTCTGCTGGACAGTGGCACAGGAAATTAATTTTCTTGGGTGGCGTACGCTATGGTACCTTGCTGGCTAGGCTTACGTAGGCCCTTGGGCCGATAGCCTTGTACCTACCTATGAACCTATGAACGTATGTCCCCAGTTGGTCTTTGGAAAGTACCTGTAGCTATTATTCTAAAGGCTACACATACCTTTGTTTCCACTGGAATGGGTTGCCCCTCTGCTGGCTCTGGATCTGACTTGAGGTTGACAGAGCTCAGTAATTTCTTGTAGTATGTTCCTGTCCACCCTGTAGTGCTCTACAATCTCCTGCTCATGTAGCTGCTGGTAGGTTACACTGGGTCTGAACACTCTTCTCCTTCTCAGTCTAGGCCTATGGTCAACATCATCTGCAGCTGCATTGACCACAGCATCTAGCACATACATATGTTGCAGACCTGCAGCAGTCCCTAGCATCCTCTCAGTTAAAATCCCCAAGTCTGTACTCCAATGGTGCAGAATATGGGGGAAAAATCAGATTGTAGGGTTTATGCATGCCTTATAGTGCTCTGCTGTAGGTGTAACGTGTGTATTTTGCTGCCTATGGTGGATTCCACCTGACAGGTACATCACTGAGGAGTTTTAATGGTCCTAGTTTGATGAAACAGGCCTCATCAGTAATTAATATATCATAAGCTTTCTCAGGCAATTTTTATTTATTTTTTTTGACAGCCTTCCTTTCTGAGCACTGTGGCACTCAGTACAAACCTGCACTGCAAAGATAAACTGAGCTTAGCAGTCCATAGACACATGCCCATGCAAGGCCATGCTCATCATGGTGGAGCACCATGCAAACATGTGCAAATACGATAAAATACATGGCTCAGAGGTAAACACATTTTTGTAGTCAGTGTACATACCCCCTTGCTCAGCTCAGCAGCATGCCATGCAAACAGGCACCGCTGAGCTACAATGAGCTTACAAGCACTCGGACGCCCCCTCCCCCCTCTGATGTCAATTATATCTTTTGTAGACACCAACATGGTTGTCTGCCTACACGGATGGGATCTGTGGACACAGATACCCATTTGTGCTTTTCAGTAACCCCAACTCATTTGCATACCGATCCATGCACAGAACCTAAAAACTACATGGTTCCAAGCCCTGCATCGATAGCAACCACAGCTGTGTAACATTGTACATACTCCACACAGGGTTCTATAATGCATTACAGTTACATACTCATAAATTCTGTTTTTTACACTCTTTTTATATATTTTTCCATAAAAGCATGTTTACTCACTGCGGCGTGCCATGCAAACATACTCAGGGTATTAAAATAAAATAAAATTATTTTACATTATTTTCAATATGGTTTTGGATACCCAGTGGATATATTTGCACATATCTATGTCCACTGTGCTATTTCTGACACACTAAGACCACTTTTAGAGTCCCTAGTGTCATGTTTACATCCTGTGCATGAAATTTTTCTGTGTACATTACAGACACCAACACGGAGTATGCTGGACTGCCTATCTGCTTGCTGGATCAGTCTACCACCCTCATTTGCATGTATTTTACCATTTTATCTGGTGATTTGCATGCTATGGACCCTTCTTATTCGCACACTCATGCACGCCCCTCAGCTCCATTTACTGGATCGCATATCTGCTTATGTCCGGTAAGCACCATGCCACTATGCCTACAAGGAAAATAAGTCAGTGTAGGCCTTATATAATCACCCCCCCCCCCAGTCTGACAGTTCAGGCAGAGAAGTGCTGTGGCAGATAAGGGTAATGTTCACAGTGGTCACTTGAGGCACAGTGGTTACTTCTTCATATCTGTTTTCAGACTAAGGGTCTTATCACAATGTCAATCCGAAAGTTATCATCCTCTTGCTACTGTGACATCCCACTGTGGCAATATGTTTCTTGAAGTTTTATCTCCATTAAAGTTGCTTAGAATTTGTAAGACTGAATTTTGAAGGCCCTTGAAATAACATTTTTGTCATTCCTTCCAACTAAAGAGTCGTGGAAAGTTTCAAAAGAATTGTGCTACCATTTTCATGTCTACCTCAAAGTGTTTTCACCCAAGCTCCATTCAGTTTATACTTCATCTTACACAATGTATATGTAATAAAATTAAAATGTCATGTCTGTATGTTCTTTCAGTGCTCATTGTTACATTATACATATATATTCATTCTTCATTTTTTTTAGTTTTGGTACTGAAAGACCACTAGGTGGTTCATATCTAAGACTATCTTGAAGGCTAGCCTGTGAAATTGCTCATCCTATTATTACTGAATCTAGTATTGCAGCATTTTCTTTGGTGTATTTTTACACATTAAACACCTCAATGATTAAAGGGTTTTGACTTTCTGTCAAACACATAGCACCTGTTTTGCTGATGAGTGTTTCAGGAATTTCAAATTTTTAAAAAAATTTCCAGAATGTTGAAGGAGGAGGAGGAAATACAAGAAAAGAAAACAAAACATGGAACTGTATGCAGGAGGTTGTCATAATGGTTAAGGTGTTTATCTTACAGATACAAGGTTCATTCTCACATGGGGTAATTGGCTAGGCTTAAAATGACCCATAAGGGCACATATTGTATCTTAGTACTAATCTATGAACATATAAACAAAATAATGCCTTTCTAATAAGTTAGGTATAAAACTCTAGACATCTGAAGAATACAATTACTGTTTTTATTGTCTATGACCTTGAAAGTGAAGACAAAAATCCTGCTCTCACAAGTATGGTACAAACTGTGATTTATCCTGAAATAAGAGATCTCATTACTTCAGAAGTACATTGCGCAAAACTTAGACAGAGCAGGAATACAGCCCATTGAAGCCTTGGGCATTATCACAAGGCATTTTGGTATAAACTCAAGCAAGAAAAATTGCAGAGTTGTGATAAAATTAACTACATTGCCTTTTGAAAGAATAAGAAAATAATAAAAAGTATAAATTGGAATAATTTATGAGAAGTTTAATATGTATCATTCACGGAATGTTTAGTTTGAAGATGGCAGTCAAGAGAATGGAAAAACAAATATATTAGTTATACCTTGCATGTGGTATCTAATCATTAAAGCTATGAAAAGGAAATACCCTTTTTTTTAAAATACACGAGGATCCTACCCTCTTTCTTCAATATTTGCACCCCATTGACTCATTCATTGCTCCAGTGGCAAAGGTCAAGCATTCACTGGAAGTAACAGTCTGGCATTAGGGAGCCATAAAGTCTACTACTCTAATGGAGGCCCATGTCCCAGTTCTCCTAACCTCTTCTTGGTGGACAGTTTACATGTAATGGCTGTCTGAGGTGATACACCACTGAACAGTTCAAGCATGTTATGGCCTCTTCCACAAGGAATGACCTACCCAGTGGTAGCCATGGTGGCCAGGTTGTCCAGCCCAAGGATGGGTGAGTTGGCATTAGTCACTTAAGCTCATTGTCCTGAACCAACACCCCCCCCCCCGAGGTCTTATACTGATAATTGAACACTGGTCGCCTACATCATAGGTAGGGATCCATCCTTTTGAGCTACTGGCCTGCCATAAGACATTTTAAAGTTTCTGTTATGTTCAGACTCTCACTCAGTTTCCTTTCTTTCTGACTGTACAGGGTTTAAGTTTTTTTATGCCCTCACTTTGTATACCCTCTTGTGGTGATCATGCACCAGTGTGATAATCTCTCTGAACTGCTGTTAGTCATTCAATCTTCCTGCAGATGATCATTTTCCAGGATTGTGCACAATATGAAGATGAGTTTTTCCAGCTGTTCATAAAGAAGGGATTTTTTGGTGCTTCTTCATAGGTCATTGATAAGCTCATTGACTAGGGAACCATTAAGGAACCTAGCCAAATTTCTCACTTGCTGCTAAAACTGTCTGGTTAAGTAACTTACTCATGGTCACAAGGACTACATCCACAGCCTTAACTCTTTATGCCAAATGGCAAAATTAACTAACTAGATTCTTTCCGTATTCACACATTTTCATTGTTGTTACATAATTTGGTATAAGCATGCCATCGTTTTTTGTTTTTGTTGTTTTTTTTAAATCTCAGTGCATTGTTAATATTTCTTTCCAACTGATTTAAACAGGTCAGTTTAGCCATTACTTTGATATTGGCCTGTCACTTTTCATTAACCAATTAAGTTAGCCAGGATGCCCAAATTATTTTATGGTGGCTTGTAATGGTGTTTTAAGTAAGTAGGGAAAGATACTTTACTTGTTTTCATCATTTCATGCTCATTGACATTTTTTTTATTTGTATTTATATTTCCTTTTTGTATGCAGTTATATACCAGTTCTTATAAAATGATCTCAGTAATTCCATCCTATAACTCCTAGCTATACCTCTCAACTTCTTAGCACAAGAAATCTGGACAAAGCCAAAAATAATGTGGGGACAAATGCCCAGAAATAGGGACAGATTTTAAATATTGCTCTTATAAACTTAGAAAGTTGCTAGAATAATAGGTTTTCGATTGTTTGGATTTCCAGAAGGATATGAACTCTGAGGCTGAAATATCAGTCATTATTTAGTGAGTTCAAGCATCAATGATTTGAAAGAAAACCATAAAGTTTATAATGAAAAGACCAAAACTATGAGACAAAAATCTGGACATGCTGCAAAAATCTGGACAACTGAAAGGTATGCTCCTAGCCTGTGTATTTCCGTTTCAGCTGGAAACGACTTTAGGAGCTCACACACTGCCACTTGACAGCTAACACCCTGCTACTCCTATCTGTTGTCAAAACACTACTATAACTAATAAATGCATAAAGATAGCCTCAAGAATGTGCAAAGCTAACTAATTTGCAGCTCTCAGAATGCTTTAAACTACAACTAAAGGAAATTTTGGAACCTAATAAACAAGTTAAAAGGCTGGACCAGTAGACCTTCTTCATACAGATTTCACTAAAACACCTATTGGGCAACTCAAACCCTTTGATGTTCTAAGGGAATTCACATCACTGTTATGCCTATCTCTACCTCAATTCCAGATAATGATCTTTCCTCAGACATGTCCCCATTCAGCTTTTAAATAATTAAAACCAAAGAAATAGAAAAGACCATTGCCAATATCACCATATATGCCCATCAGAAACAGATAATCTCAACTCTTGGTTCATTCAGTTAAAAAAAGAACACAATCTTCCCACTTTAAAACACTTATACAACTTATATCACATCATAAGCACAATGGCCTCAGTGTGAAAAATCACCAGTCAGACAGATTCCAAAGTCAAACATTCATACTTGTGACAGTGACTTTACAAATCAATCTCAGCCCTACAAACCATAGGAAAATCCTTAGAAATCCTAATCTAAACCCAGTTAGCCAAGCACATAAGTATATAGTTACTAGCAGCATATTCTGGAAGAAGTACCATGAACGTCCTATAAACTTTCATAGTCAGCATCCCTTTGGAAGAGATAGAGGACTACTAACTGGAACAACCTTTGTTAACCTAACCAAAGCTTTTGTCACTATTGAGCATTCTGTTTTACTCTACTGCATAACCATTGCCTGCAACAGCCCTTAGACAGACCTATGGTTTAAAGATTTTCTGTTTACAGACACTCAGAGCTAGTAATTGGATCCACATCCTTCCCTCTTGCTCACACCTCCAAATGTGTCCCTCAAGGCTTAAAACTTTCTTCTGTTCTCTTCTTCTTTTTGTCAACAACCTCCTGTGGGACACCCACCCTCTCCCAGTTCTACTGTATTCAGATGACATGGTCATCCACAGATATTGATGTACACCTGTTGTCATAAATCAGCAGATTGAACTTCCCTAAGTAACAGGCAAAACAGACACAGTCTAATATTTAACATCAATAAAGCATAAACAGCACTCTTAAGAACACTGTAAAAAGTTTCAAAATTGTACAACTTCTAGTCCATCTCCTGCAACCTAAACAGTCCCACAGTACAGATACCTTAAGATCTGACAAGACAATTCTCTTAACTTCCAGTATCACATTCAAATTTGGAAAGCCACAGTTAATAAATTGCTCTACTGATTAAGGAAAATGTCCTACTTTCTCTCTCTATGTCAACTAGGGCAACAATATGGAAAGGTGTCCTCCTCTCTCTGCTTGTATATGATCTCTCACTCATTGCTTCTCCTTATCAAAAAAAAAATGTATTGCTGTACGAACCATCTCAGACAGCACTGACCACATCATTAATGTACCCCTCCAAAGGGAATTTCACTACCTTGCTCTTGAAGAAGTCAAATGGTTGCCCATACCACAAAGAGCTTCCCTCCTTCTGAGTACACAGTTAAACAAACTGGTATGGGAAAACAATCCTTCTTTGCCCAGATAATTCCAGAAAGAGATTTGCTTCCTTTTAATCAAGTTTCCTTCTCAGATTGAAGACAATTTGCAAATTCCTCTATTCAAAATGAAATACACAGTGCACACTTTTTCTATACTGCCTACCAAAAACTGGGAAGCCTTGCATCTTCTTTGGAATAGTTAATGTTCACCAGCCACAGTGACATAGCCCACCTCTCCTGATCCTATACTCAGGTGGCCATGTCCTCTTAGTTGTTTGATTAAATCATCAATTGCTTAACTCATGTTCAGTCATCCTGTAAACAGTACTGTTTGTAAAACTTATCTAAACATGGAAGGCTGCATAGACATGTCAGTATATCGATGGCTGGTAGTGATGATATTTCTAGTGACTATGCATTTCTACTTCCCTGCTTTATGTATCCATGTGTTCCAAAAATCCTACATTTGCAATATTTCACAATGTTGATCAAAGATGCAGCAAGACAGATCTCTTTACAGTAAGCTTATGCGCTTGACTTCACCACTATGAGACAGTGTGATCCTTGTACATCCTTAATTCAGTTTAGAGTAGCCCTTATTACTGTTATGCTGTACAAAATAGCCATATCTGATTAACATAATTACTATTATCAGTTTCTTATCCTATTTCTTTATTTCAAACAAAATCATGCTCCAATAGGCATGGGGTTTAGTGTTTGAAGTCCATGTAGCTGGCTTGAACAAAAATGCCATTTGCTACACACCAAATGGCCCCTTTACTAGGATTTTAGTAAGCCATTTTCACAGCTGCACAACTGCTAGTCCTGTAACTGCGGAGTTCGTACATTCATAGGTGGATATGAAATTACTAGGCTAATGGCCCTTGGGCCCTTACAAGCCTAGACAAGTCCAACCCTTGTTCCCCTAAGGGTATAGAGATATGGTCTATGTTATAAGCAGATCTAAATCAGCACCAAATGCCCCTATCCAAGAGGGACACAGGTGAAACTCCTGGGGTAAATTTGCAGTTTCCCATCCAATTGTCCAAGTTACACTTAAAAAGGGTTAATGAGAGGCTCTGTTTAACCTATATTGGAAGTTTATTTCACAGGAGAGGGAACCTCTGGGAGACATATTTATCTGTCCAGCAAATCCTGTTGATCTCACATGCTAGATTAAGTTCCCTAGAGTGAGTGAATCTTGTACCATTTGACTTACAAATGTGCAGCATTTCCATTAATGCAGGATCAAAGATTTCTCTGTATGCAAGGCACAGGTCACCTCTGAGTAGTCTATATGATACAGAGAATAGTGATAGTGATTTTAGTATGTCCACGTAAGACATGTGCTGAAGACCCTGAATTTTCATTATGAGGAACCTTTGAGGTCTCTCCAGTTGCTGTAGGTGCCTGTTTAGATGCATAACAAAGGGAGCTTTGTACTCTATTATTGACTTAATGAGGGAAGAGTACAGGAGGTTATAACCTCTTTTGTTCTAAAAGCTATGCCCTTGCTTATGAGTTGAGCAATGTAGAAGGCCTTCCCTACCATAATGGAGACATAGTGATCAAAAGTAAGGTTGCTGTCAATCTGTGCCCAAACTTTCACCACTGATTTAGAACTTAGGGTGCTGCTATTGTTATTAATATGGTAATCTGCAAGGACACTGCCTTTGCCAAATGGGGTTGATAATGCATTTTTTTGCATTGAGTTTAAGACCATGACTTTGGCACCAATCACTAGTTTCTGTAAGTCCTTCTTGTAGAATGTTGACACCATTTGGGGACTCAGTGACTGCTCCTAGTTTGCAGTCATCAGCAAACTTTGTTAGCCGCAAACATTTTGTTTTTGCCTGTACTTTTGAGAAGTAGATTACAAACAATAGGGGCCCCAGCACTGATTCCTGTGGATAGGTAGTTAAAGTCACCCATAACCAGGGTATTTGGGAGCATTTTGGGTGACTCAAGTAGATCCAAGTAGGCAGTATGAATATCATGGTTCATGAAGGGGTATCTATAGCTAACAATAACTTGGAGATGGGTCTTTCCTATAGTTATTTGCACATGAAGTAACTCTAGGGAATCATTCTGTTTGGCCAATTTGGAGGTGTATTTCTCTTTGATGAATACTGATACTTCTTTTCCTTTAGTTTTCAGGCATTTATTTTGTGGTCTGAATGTGTGGAAGGCATTATATTCTGGTATGGCTAGGGTGCTGACCATGGCCTTAAACCAGGTCTCTGTGACTGCACAGATGTCTGCATCTTCCAAGGTGAGGAGTGCTTCCAGTGAGTGCAGTTTCAGATTTAGACTCCTAGCTTTTAGCAGCATAACCTTCAGGTTGTTTTTTTTTTTTGTTTGTTTTTTTATTTTTTTTAGGATATTTTTACATCAAGAATTTTGTTTTTGTGACATTGCCTAAAAAAAGCACTATGGGGAGGCAAGAGCCTTAGCCAGTAGCCAAAAGCCCAGAGGTGACAGGCAGAGACCATCTCTGGCAAAGCATCATGGTCTAACAACCATATCATCCCAGACTGACAGGTACTGGATCCCCTTAGAAAGGTACCAGAAACTGTGCCAATTATTGAAGTCAATCATTTTCTGATGTATTGAGACATCATCCTAGATGAAGGTAAAATGCTGCTTAAGGCTAGGGACGTTCTGCCTGAGACACATAATCAGAGATCTTAGTCATGTCTCTCTAAATATATTCAAGTGAGGTACATCTCAAGTTGATCACACCAACATAGACTAGGACAGAGTCATAACAACGTCTTTTGTTGAAAAACTTGAGTGCATGTGTGATGTGGTGGATCCTGGCAGACTGTGACCTTTTCCTTATTCAACCTAGTGAGTGGGACATCTGTATGTCTCAAAATCAAGTCAATTATGACTAAAACATTTGATTTTGTGTTTTGCTTTAGAGGCATGTTTGGAGAGACACCAGTGCTTGCGTTTGTATGTGTACTGTGATTTGCTGGGAATGTGTTAAGTGAAGTGTGTTATGTTTGGGAGGTCTTTGATCTTAAGGTAGGCTTATAGTGAGAACCTCTGCATATGTAGATTTAGGTGTTGTACTCATGGATGGTGCAGAAATTGAAGTGTGTGAGCTGACAACCTGCTTAGAACCTGATATACTGATTTATGAGTGAGAGAGCTTAGATTCTATAGTCTTAATATGGATGTGTCTCTCAAATATTGAATTTGTGTGCATTAGGATAAGTGGATTGTTAGTGTACATGAGGCAATTGTTACATTGTCTCAGGATGCCCATGTCAATCAGGTTGGCTGGAGAAACGGTGGGAAATTGTGCATTTACAATGCAAGGTGAATTACTGCTGTAACAGGGAGGGGAGTAGAAGGACCAGGTATGGCTAAGAGACAAGCAGAAATTCTAAACTGCGTGGGGCTTAATGGGTAATGCTTGTGGAGGAACCTCAGAGGCTCAGCTGAGTGTCTAATCAGGTAGTGAAGCACAACAGCGAGAAACCTCTGATGGAGAACAAACTGTTAACTAAGGGAAAATTATCCATCTAAGAGTTTGTGTTTATAACTGCCAATGGTATCTGCCACTGCATGGTAATGAGTGGTTAGGCAGGTGGGGCACAACACGAAAACCCAGACTAATGAGGGCAACAAGTAGCAATGGAATTAAACGGGTTTCAAACACTCTAACCAACAGTAGCACACTAGACTGGGCCATGAGGCAACAATCATCATTCAGAAAGGTCTTTAGCTGCACTCTACTCTCACTAGGGTGTGGAGGAAAGCTGGATTATTGCTCAGAAACTGTAAAAGCAGACTGGTTCCAGCAAATCTGAACCAAGTCTATGCTAAACTAAAAGTGCAGGAAACAGCAAATATACAGTAAAATACAGTTCAGAATTAACAGCACCCAGTAAAATACAATGCAAGAAGTGCAGATCAAGTACAAAGGATACTTATTTTTCAGTAGCAGGCAGTGGATGCTTCAGATATCACAGGAGACTGAGTGATTGTTGTTAACTTCTGTGCAGCTCTGGTAAATGAAATTAAACTGATTTTAAACACTCTAATCAATAGTAGCACACTGCACTAGGCCCTGGGCAAACAATCACCACTCAGATATGTCCTGAACTATGTTCTTCTCTCACCAGGGTGTAGAGGGAGGTCCTCTTTTATAAGAAAAACCTGGATTAGTGCTCAAAAACTGTAAAGACAGGCTGGGTCCAGCAAATATGAACCAAGTCTATTCTAGGCTAAAAATGCAAGAAACAGGAAAAATACAGTAAAATAGAGTACAAGAATAACAACACCCAGTAAAATACAATGCAAGTGCAGCTCAAGTAAAAATGGTAGCAGGCAGTGGATGCTTCAGATAACACAGGAGACTGACGGCTCGTTGCTAGTTTAGCATTTGCTTTTTTTCAGTCCATGCTTCTTGGTACCTTAATAAACTGCCATAAAAAGGTGGACTTGTTTTTTACTACTTGTTTTTTACTGGGTGATATCTGCACATTAATTCCCTGCTGGACAATGTTCAACTCCAGTAAGGTATTGATGTGCATTTTGCTCATTATCCAAACACCAATACAGCCATGGGTATGGGTAAGCACTGCCCACATACTGGAGTGAACTGTTGCTATTATACAGCACCTGCTATTTAAATATTAATGACACATGTCTGAAATTCTTTTTCCTGCAGTATTGTTTTAACTATCTTCCAATGTTAGGGATAACTTCCTAATGTCCTGCATATGAACTGGATGAGTACGTGTCAAAGCTTGCACAGTACATCATGCTGAATGCACTTTATAGGATCATAAGATCATTGGAAGTTGCTAGGCTAATAGCCCTAGGACCCTTACAAGCCTAGACAATTTCTTACCCTTATTTTCATGATCAGCACCTATTGCCTCTGTCCAAGAGGGACACAAGTGGAACCCCCGAGGTGAATTTACAGTCACCCATCCAATCGTCCAGATTGCGTTTGAAGATGACCAATGAGGTGATCTGTTTGACATGAAGTGGAAGTCTGTTTCAAAGGTGTGGTAACCTCTGGGAGACAAATTTGTCCCTCCAGCAGGTTTTATTAATGTAATATATCAGGTTAAGGTCTTTAGAGTGAGTAACCCGTGTACCATTTGACTTTCGGATATGAAGTATTCCCAATAATGCAGAGTCTTATATGCAAGGCAGAGATCACCTCTGAATAGTCTGTATGGAGCAGAATAAAGTGACAGTGACTTCAGATGAACCTCATAGGACAGATGGTGAAGACCTTGAATTTTCCCTTTGAGGAATCTTTGTGGTTTCTCCAATTGCTGCAGGTGCTTAGAAAGGTACATACAAAAAGGGATGTTGTACTCAATTATTGGCCTGATGATGGAAGAGTACAGGGAGGTAATAACTTCTTTTTTTCTGGAGGCAATGCCCTTACTTATGAGATGAGCAATATAGAATGTCCTTCTTACCACTCTGGAGACATGGTGGTCAAAGGTAAAGTTGCTGTCAACCTGTGTGCCTAGGTCTCTCACCACTGAGTGTATACTTAAGATGTTGCTATTGATGTGGTAGCTAGCAAGAACATCACTTTTACTGAAAGAAATAGTAATGCATTTTTTTGCATTGAGTTTAAGGCCATGACTTTGGCACCAATCATTTGTTTGTGTAAAATCCTCTTGTAGGATGTTGACATCATTTGGAGATTCTATGACCGCTCCCTGTTTGCAGTCATCAGCAAGCTTTTTCAGCCACAGACCTTTAGTTTTTTTGTTTGTACTTTTGAGAAATAGATTCCAAACAGTAGAGGTCTCAGGAATGATCCATGTGGAACACCACTGGTTACAAGTCTGCTGTTGGAGGTGGATACCCCTATTTTGATTATATGGGTTCTATCAGTAAGCCAGTTAGTGACCCATCTAATGATATAAGGGTTGATACCTAGCTCAGTGAGCTTGTCAATGATGTCTGAGGGGAGGATAGTGTCATAAGCCTTGGCTAAGCCTAGCTAGGCTTTATGCACAATTTCCCCTCGTCCAGGGCCTTGGTGACTGTCTCAAAGAAGTCCACCAGGTTTAACAGGCATGATCTCCCTTTGACAAATCCAAATTGAGTAGGGTCAAGTGTTTGGAGATTACCTATATCTTTGTTGATAAGGTCCATGATGATTCACTCCATGGCCTTGTAGATAAGACTAGTCAGGCTAATAGGTCTAGAGTTCCTGGGGTCAGTGGAAGCACCACCTTTGTGCAAGGGGATAAAGGTGGCTATTTTCTTTTCAGTTGGGATGAAGCCAGGGATTAGGCTATGACTGAAAAGAGTACCCTAGTGGTGTTGCTAATTCTTGTTTGAGCCCATGTAGGATGCAACTTGGGATGTTATCAGGTCCATTAGATACTGTGTTTTTAGCCTTAGAAAGGGCTTTTATGACCTGCTCTTTAGAGATACAAGGTAGAAGACAGATGGTAGGGATGTCAAGGGGTACTTGTGGCGGGAACAGGGGGGTGAAGTTTTCACAGAACCTGTCACCTAACAGGTTAGCTATGTGCACAGGCTCAGTATATATGGCAGCATTTTCTACCAGTTCAGCAGAAATCTGGGCCTTTCCATTTAGGATGCAACTAAAGAACACCTTGTGGTTGTCCTTAATTGAGGAAGCTAATTTGGATTTGTAGTTTGCTTTGGAAGACTTCACAAGAAGTCTTATTTGGTTGTTTAAGCTGAGGAGGGAGTGCTTTAAGTTTAGGAGGGCTCGTTCCCTCTTACGCTTTGACAACAATTTCTTCCTCTTATTCTAAAGTCTGTTAATGGCAATTGTCCACCAAGGAAGTTTGCTCTTCTTTGAGGACCTTATTTTGGTCCTGTCAGGTACGGCTGAGTCTGTACAGTTATACAGGTGTTTGTATAAAGCATTGGTGTAGAACTGAGCGTAGTTGCCAGTTCCATCTGAGGGGAGAAGTGCAGTAAAGCTATTTATACCATCTTGTAAGAGGTTATAATCTGCTTTGGAAAAGTTTTTTAGTTCAGTTGCTGTGGGGGGAGGTCATGTGTGATATCTACTTCGAGTGAGACTAATTTGTGGTCAGATATCACTAGGGAAGATCTCACAGTGGAGGTGCTACAATGGTCCCCCATATTGATAAGCACCAGATCCAGGATGTTGGCACATTTATTTTTAATATGTCAGTTTTTGATTTATATTGCCATTTCTTCAGTATACTGGAGTTCATGAAAATAACACATTTTTATTTTGTAGATTATCCAGCTATTTATGTTGCAGGTGTGTCTCAGGTCCTTCGACTGAGTGTTTCTGATGCTCTTTGTTTTACCTATGTGCCACAGGTCCATAAAGGCTTGATCAGAGGCTGCTTTGAAGGCCATGCATCGGTCACGCCTCAGCAGTCTGAAGGAGACTGAGTACAGAGATGGTGCTTTAAGGCAGTCTGAATAGGACATGTTTTCTACAACAGGGAACTTTTGAGGATACTCCAGTTGTTGCATATGCCTTTTTAGATACATAACAAAGAGGGCATTGTACTCAGTGACTGGTCTGATAACAGCCAAGCACATCAGAAGAATGAAATCATTGAGCCTAGATGCCATACCCTTGCTTATAAGGTATGCAGTGTAGAATGATTTCTTTACTACAGTAGACAGGTGATGGTAAAAGGACAAGTCACTGTCTGCATGCATTCCTAAATCCCTGACCCCAGCTTCAGCCTTTAGGCAAATATTAGCAATGCCATAATTTCCAGGCATGGTCATCTTCCAAAAGATAACTATTCTGCATTTTTGGCACTGAGTTTTAGACCATAACTCTGACACAAGTTATTAGTCTGTGTTAGGCCTTCTTGGAGGATGTTTGTGTGTATGGGGTATTCTATAACTGTGCCAAGTTTGCAATTACCTGTGGCCTTCATCAGTCAGTTGCCTTTGACATTGGTCTTGACTTCAGGGCAGTAAACGCCAAAAGGGAGCGTCCCCAGGACAGATCCCAGAAGGACTCTGATAGTGATTGGCCTTTTTTTGGAGGTAGATGCATCTGTCTTGACTTTGTCTGTCCTACCTTTGAGCCAGCTGTCTATCTAATAGGTAATGTACCTAGTTTCATTAGCTTGTCTGCAATGCCAGAGTGGGTATTGTGTAGAATGCTTTGGATATGTTGACATAGGCAGTATGTTTCATTTTGACATTGTCTCTTGCTTTCATGACCTTCCGTGACCTTTGTTGAAGAAGTCTACCAGGTTGAGTAGGCATGATCTGCCCTTGATGGAACCAGGCTGGGTTGGATCTGATGTCTAAAGGTTTTCAAATACCATTATGTATCATATCAATAATGGTTTTACATATGAAACAAGTAGTCAGGAGTATGGGACAATAGTTTTCTGAGTCTGTGGATGGTCTGCCCTTGTGTAGAAGAATAACAGTTGCAGTCTTCCTTTTACTTGGCACAAAGCCTTTTTGGAGGCTATGATTAAATAGTTCTTCTAGTGGGTCTGATAGGTCATATTTCAAGCTTTTATGGAGATGCACTGGGATTTTATTAGGTCCCACTGATGCAGTGTGTTTGGCTTTGCAGAGTGCATTCAGGGCCTGTATCTCTAATGATAGTTGGATCATCTGTGGTTAGAGGTGTTTTTTGTGAGATGCCCGGAGGTGGAAGTTAGGAAAAATTGCAGCTGACTTTATTGGCCAGTTGTTGTGGTATATCCCTGGCTCAGTGTATTTGGCTGCATTTAGAAATAGTTCAGCACATTGTTGTGCATTGCCTTTGAGATTCTGAACATAGCTGAAGAATACTTTGTGGTTGTGCTTAGTCTAAGAGGCCACTTTAACCTCAAATTTGGCTTTAGTAGACTTAATTAGTCCTCTGAGTTGTTTGTTTAATTTGTTGAATGAACTCTTTCCTATCTGTTCATTACATGTTCGATTTTTTGTTATACAGTCTACTGATGTAGGAATGCCACAAGGGCGGCCCATTTTTTAAAATCATGTCAGCCTGTTGGGGGTTGGTATTAACTTTCTGGGGTGATTTAATGGATAAGGTGTTTACTTCATGGACACAAGTTAGAGAGTTTAATTCTCACTTTTGGAAGGGAACTTGGCTTGGCTTAAAATAAACCACAAGAGCAGCTAACCGACTGCTTACTTATGAGCCTATGAGTTTACCAATTAAAAACACATTCAGACAATCAAGATCAAAGCAGAAAAGTTTTTTTTTTTCCTCAAAAACATTTGTCCACTAAAGCAATTACTGTAATTGGCTGCAAGTGAGGAAAAGATGGATTTAGGCAGGTTCAAATCTGTTACATGTCCAGAGTAGGAAATGTCAGTACAAATGTAGCCACTTCCAAGAAACTGCTACTTTCGAAATACCTACAACAATATGAAAGTAAGTTGCCTAGGATGCCAAAGGGGAAATCAGTACTAAAATGTTAAAACTTAATTTCAAACACAATGGACTTCGGTTTTGTATTAATACAGAAGTGATATCTGAGAGAGTAAGTCTTGGCTGTGGACGCAGTAGACATGAACTTTAGATACATTTTGAGCTAGTGCCAAATATTACATTTATAACTACTGTCAATATGACCAGAAATGACTTTTCAGATGTAAACCTTTCTATTTTAGAAAATAAGTATTTTCCCTTTGTTCCATCTAGTAGCATCAATATCAGAGTGTTTTAGATTTAATGTTTTTTTTTTTATATGTAAGCTTCATTTTAACTATTTATTCAACAATGAACAGGGTTCTGTGCTGGGACCTCTTGTTTGGCATCTACTTTACTGAAGTAAAAGCCAACAACAAAGGACTTTTGCTGACTAACTTTAAAGACTTAAGCTAGGAGCAGCCATTTAATCCCCAAAAGACTTAGATATCCTGCAGGAAGGTTTGTGCCAAATACATAACTAGTGCCAAAATCATGGACTGAAACTGAAAGCCAAAGCATATATTTCTACTCCAGGGAAGTACCATATTGACAACACACCCCTAAGAGTTGACCCAGTTGTTTGGGATATGGGAAATTACGTTGTTAGTGACCTAATTTTTGACCAACATGTATCCATTGTTGTAGGAAAGTCCTATATTGCACAGCTTATAAACAAAGGGATTGTGTCTAGATCTAGTGATATTATTGACCCCCTTTACTCAGCCTTATGTAGGCCAGTCATTGAATATAATGTCCCTTTTAGCATCTATCTGGCCAGAAAGTGCAACAACTGGAGTATCTACATAAGTATCTTACTGAAAGGATACAAGGCCTAAACAACATGTTCTACATGGACTGACTGAGTGCCCTGGCACTATACTCAGTATCCTACAGACTGCTAGAGGTGCCCTGTATTTGTCGCACAAGGTGTCCTTCAACTCATTTCTGATGGATTTACTACAGAGGGCATTTAGTCAGTCCAGGTAGGATATGTTGTTTAGGCTTTGTATCCTTTTAGTAAGGTATTTCTGTGAGCAATCTAATTGTTGCATGTGTCCACATTATTATTATTATTATTATTATTATTATTATTATTATTATTATTATTATTATTATTACTACTACTACTACTATTGTTGTTATTATTATTATTATTATTATTATTATTATTATTATTATTATTATTACTACTACTATTGTTGTTATTATTATTATTATTATTATTATTATTATTATTATTATTATTATTATTATTATTATTACTACTACTACTATTGTTGTTATTATTATTATTATTATTATTATTATTATTATTATTATTACTGTTGTTGTTAATGTGTAAACTGGCTGATCATTAATGCTCCATAAAGATACGATCCAAAGCACTTTCTGGTTAAGTAACTTAGTAGGAGGCATACATTATATAAACAGGTACTGAATAATTCTGACTTAGAGTTATAGATTGAAACTTGATAACAACTCTTCTTTAGAACTTTTCATTAATTGTCAGTTTACTAACAAGTTCAACCTAGTGTGGTCCAAGAAGCATACTAAAAAAGAATGAGCAAAACAAAATCTGCCTAGATTAGGCATGCCATCATAAAGTCCTACCACTGAAATGGTATGGGAAATGTTATATTCATATTTAATATCACATCAGCTTCAGGAGTGCAAATGGTAGTTAAAAATTAATATTTTTTAAAAAAAGGCATAACATTATAAATTGAACTGTATGATTTATAGTGATCGAAATGCAACTGCTCAAGACATTTTTATATCAGTTAATTTGAAATACAAAAAAATAATCAAAGTTATCTTAGGAGATGTGTAAGGCTTTAGAAAGAAAACAATTATGTGTCTATTAAGTACACTGCAGACATCATCAATTCTGCAGTCTTCTGACAGTTCTACTAAAAATTATGTCATCTAACTGTTTTTTCAAAATGTACCCAGTCAGGTGAGGGCAAAAGCTTTATTACAGATACGCCCTTCCTTTAGGCTTAATACTATTGAACATTTTAAACAAAATACTAAAGTTAGACTATAGTAATCCTGTTTCTTCTCACGGATAACCTATATATAGTCTGACAGTGCTATTATTTCTTTTTGTCATTATTTTCAGAAGAATTCATCAGAAAACAATTTCATCCAAACGTCTGTTGTTGAATCACTGCTATAAAGTGTTGTCAAATATGTTTAGTAATATCATAAAGTGTATTGTCCTAGCATGTCTCAAAGCCTAACCAATGAATACATATTTGCACTGCCAGAAAGCACAAAGTCATAAAAATAAATCAGATGTGCTCAGATATTTTATTAAATTGAAATGTGAGCATCAACACATTGTAAAAATCATACATATTATGTTTGATATGTTTGCTGTGTTAGTACTGATTGTAAATTCATTGTGCTTTTTGCCCCCCACACACATATATGACAGCAGCATGGGTCCCTGTGAAATTTGTAATATTCCCTGGTGCATTGTAGTGACAGCTGGAGCATGGGGGAAGGGGATAAAACTGATGCACTATCTGATAATGGAAGTATGTATACTTGCAAAATTTCAGTCTCTTACATTAGACTTGGAAGTTACCCAGCAAGAAGCAGTGTCTGTTCAGGCAGAAAATGAGTGCATGAGGGTGACTGTTCTTCCAGCTAAAAAAGGAGTGGCAGTTTGGGGGAGTTGAGTGAAGCATGGTTTGGTGGGCTGAGTGAAGCACTGTAAAGCAGTCAAAACTGACCCATTGTTGTCCCGGCAATTTTGTCAAGAGAGTTTTCACGAAGCAGGCCTGCAGAGGGACATGGGGGAGATGATGCAATAGCTTTTGCAGAACAATAGTTACGAGTAATAGCAGAGGTGTGTTAGGACTGGACTGTACACTAGACAGGGTACATATAGTGGGAAGAAGGAAGCCAGGGTCAGATAAACCATATCACCTGACTGTAAAATAACACTTATTTAAGCTGAAGGAATGGGTGGTAAATCAAGACGTCACAAAGAAAATGAGTGATATACCACTGTAACATGTTAACTGAGGCTGGTAGGGTTCCAGCCCTTGGTAGATAACTGAGAGGGATGTAGATCCTAAAAGAAGGCCGTACCCACTGGAGATGCCTATTGGTAAAGAGCTGGTGGTGGAAGTGCAGGTACGTAGATCTGTAGAGAGCAGTTAATAAGATACAAAGACACTAAGAAAGGAGACAAGAGCAGAGAAAAGGAAGGCAGTTATATGTGAATGGGGTAAACAGATCTAGGTAATGCTAGATATTGCTCCCCAGTTTAACCAAGTTAACAGGAAAGATGAAAATGAGTTGAACAGGAAAATGGAGAGCACATATTATCAATTGCTTCTCTGAATGATAGCTATTGAAAACTGAGGACTGAGAAGAATTCCACTTTTAAGCAATAAGAAGGCCCAAAGATTTCCCATTCAGACAGTATGGTGTTTCTGCATGCTTTGTTATATCTGGGAATGTGACCAACTGTGTTTGAAATAAGAATACAGAGATTTGATTTTCCTACCTGTGAAGTTCATATATAGTTGTTTCTTCTTCACATTTTGTAATTGTTTCCAATCTGAGTAGTGTCCTACTCAAGGGGGCTATGGAAATACGTATTAATTGTAGTACATTATTTTATTTTATTTTTCACACTGGGCTTTAATATTATTAAGTATTTCAGTAAGCAGGTTTACAAAATGTTGCTACTTTTCTGCAGTTTGACAATTTGTTGCTTATGCTAATGCAAATATGACAAGTTTCAGATATTATCCTTCTGTGTTAAAAGACAGATTAGTGTGGCTGATTTGGAGAGCTCTGTATGTAAACAGGGCATGGGACTGTTGTCCATAAACAAGTATTTGCATAAACAAAGATGAGTGTTGGTCATTTATGTCTTTTTTTAGGGGATATATCCATAAGAAAATTGTTGCATTGCACACTTCCTGTTAGTGTCACTATGTATTTGCATTGCTGGGGGCTGGCATGCCAGGATGAGATGAAAGCATTATACTTGAAAAGGATTTTTGACTGTGTATAATAGACCAGAAATATATGATGCATGTCTGGCAAGGTTTCTTACTACCCATTCTCTGTACTCCTTTTGTAGGACTCAGTGCCACCTATGTAGCATCTCTACTGGTAGAGGATGCAACCATTCTAATCATTCATACTCTCTGTGCCACTTACCTTATAGCACACAAGCATGGAGAGATATACTAATGCAATGTATTGAAAATGACCAAAAAGGCCTACTCTGATGTGATCAAGGGATATACAACAACGTTGTCCTGTCCACCATGCAAGACCTTGGCAATGCAAATACATACTGACACTACCAAGAAGCAAAATGAAAATACAGGGGTAATTTTACAGGGAGATGGAGAAACAAATTAAGAAGAAGAAAGTGTAATGAAGTGCATGCAGAGCAGATGGATCAAATGGAATGATACAATAATGAGGTTAAAGGAATAGGAGAAACTTGGGGGATGCCATGTCAGTTAAGAATGGCCAGACATTCGCATAAGCTACCAGTACAGCTCCTGCATAGGTGGTACAGAGCTCTACAAAAGGAATAGGAAGGAGGGATGGGGGAGATGGATAGTTACCTGAGACATGGAGAGGAGGAGACAAGTATCTCCATATGAGTTAATGGGGGAGGGGCGTGAACGTGAGATGTGTGTGACAGGGACTGATGAGACTGAGGGGGGAAGATGTATAAACAAGAAGTGGAGGGCTCATGGGCTTTTTGTCTGGTAAACAGAAGGCAGTTGGAAAGGTAGTGAGTGAAGTATAGAAATAGCAGCTGGTAGTAAGGAGGCCAGAGGAGCCAGCTGTATAAGGATGGTGGGATATAAATGTTGAGGGCTGCAAGGATATAGAAGGCTGTGAGTGTATTGAAAAATGTAAAAAGATAGCATTCTTTGCAGGAAATATGATGGTTAAATGGAGGAAATAGCATGATCAACCAAGCAACAGGAGTGGGATGCATTGAAACTTGACAAAAAGATGGGCTGTTTAAGTTGCCAGAAAAGAATATTTTGTAGACCAATGTAATTATAAAAGGTACATCTAACCACTCCATGGAGATTAGAGTACAACTTTATACCTCACCAGTCTGACCCATTACTAAATGCAATCTTGTGTTCTGTAACCATCCAACAAGTCACTTGAAACAACACTATAAAGTGCAGTAATTCCTTACTAGGAGAATCACAAGATTTGAAAACCTGATGTTCTGCAAACAGTTTCAAGAATTTTGGTGTTTGTGTGTGTATGTGTGTGTGTGTGTGTGTGTGTGTGTGTGTGTGTGTGTGTGTGTGTGTGCACGTTTGTGTGTGTTTTTGTGTGTGTGTGTGTGTGTGTGTGTGTGTGTGTGTGTGTGTGTGTGTGTGTGTGTGTGTGTGTGTGTGTGTGTGTGTGTGTGTGTGTGTGTGTGTGTGTGTGTGTGTGTGTGTGTGTGTGTGTGTGTGTGTGTGTGTGTGTGTGCGTGTTTTGGGTATAGATGGATAGGCAGATAGATAGCTAGATGTATATATCTATATCTCTATCTACACAGATGGACATAAAGATTTATACATGCATGTATGTATGTCTATATATATTTATATATATGGTTTCCTACAATATCCACAATCGTAACAATACTGAATATCAAAATAATATGACTAGAAGTTTGCAAGATGAGAATGCCAAGGACCGCATGACTGCACACCTTGACTTGCCTCCTTCTGGATCTATGTTAGCACTTGTTCCTGCATCTGTGCAGGTCAGGAAATTCAATGTTCGACTCTATGTTGTCCTCTGCATTCTTGTCTTGTGACAATCTGGTTATTTTGGAATGCTACATTGTCAGGATTGCAAATCTGATAGTAAACAGTATAGGTATAGATATAGATACAGATATAGATGATATAGATAGAGATACATATCTGTATCTATCTATATCTATCTATATATCTATCTAAATATGCTGACACACACACACACACACACACACACACACACACACACACACACACACACACACACACACACACATTAAATAGGCACATACATAGGTGTATCTCTCAGCTTACCTTCTGAACCTATAATGGAGACCATGTACCATTTTTTTGCATCCTCTTCTGCAGTGAGACTCCTAGAGAAGCCTTGCCATCTGTCAGAATACTTGCAGTACAGAAAAAGAATAGCCACATACATCCCATGGCCCCCTCTTCCTCTGTTCTAAGTTTTCTGAGCAGAATATTTTAATGCCAGTTCCTCATGTTTATACTGCAGAGGATGGTAAACATGACTCTGTTTAGTCTTTGGAATTAGTCTGTAGTTGATGTCTTTTCAAGGGATTTTGTTACATGCAATTTTGAACATCACTGAACTAAAGCTAAGCTGTAATATTTTGAACCTAGGAATTAAACATAATGGTCTTCTTTTTCTCTGTTGGTATTGACCATGTTGAAAGCCATGAGGGTGGCTGCAAGGATATATGGCTTTCTCATCCAGACCCCCTGCAGCATGTTATGGTTAAAGATAAAACTCTTCCTTTCTCATTTCAGACTGGTGTCTACATATGGTATAACCTGATATTTTTAACATATATACTTATTCATTAAATTGCATAGTTTTTATTATCTGTTTTTTAAAAAAAATGCTTTGTTATGGGTGCTTTATTACATAGCTGCTAGCTTCTGTAATGCCATTTTTATAGTGAATTTTATCCTACCCAGAGTGAGTTTTCCTATATCCTTCTCTAAAGGACAGTAAACTCCTTATTTTGTTCAGCAGCTTAGGCTTTAGGAAAGTATGGTTAATGGTAAAATCTAATAGACTCGGTAGTGTCAACAGCAAAGAAATAAAGAAAATGGGGAAATGCCCCAGAATGAATAGAGGAAAGTACAACTCTTAGCGTGTGCTAAGCAATGAATAAAGGTTGACATTAATTCTGCTACAAAAATGCAAAATAAATGAGGCATAAAATAAAAGTTAGCTTCATTGTAGAAATAGATCTTAGCAACATGGGATGAGCATCCATACTATGTGCTATAGCTCTGACTGTATCTATTAATGCACATGCTTTTTATAAACTTAGCAATAAAAGCTGTTTCTTAAAAACATGTTCTCTCACAGTATCAGCCAAAAGGATGACAGATAAATGGACACGTCTTTTTATAAACTCAGCAGTACGTGTTTTCACAAGAAGTTTCCTTAAAAAAACATGCTTGTCACAATATTAAAAAAAGTTTGACATAATTCTTCACAGATGAATGGGCATAGTCAACAGAAAAAAACAATTCATAAGTGCTTTATCACAAAAGCATCAGCAGAACAGACATTTCCATATACGGCCAAAAAATATATCAAGAAGGAAAACTGTATCTAAAGTGCATACAAAGAACAGTATAAATAGACTGTAAACATTCAGCAGTGTTAGAGGTATTGGTAGGAACACACTTGTTCTAAGGTATTGTATAGGAAAAGCAGATATAATCATCCATGCTGACCATGAAGTAAACTTTATACATCTAAACTATAAGTTGTTGCAGTAGCACATGGTATTTGTTATAAGAATAAGTTATTTATTAGTAACTGTGCTTATAGTAAAATAATATTGTGCTGCAGAGTATATTTCCTCATCAGTGCAGTTTGCAAGGCTCTGAATTTTAAACAGACTGCAGATACAGTCATGGAAAACTCCATGTTATAACCAGACTCTGATTCAACAGTAAACAGCCAACAAGACTTTGTGTCTAAAGACAAATATGGTTCCAGTACTGCATAGCACAATAGCACCTTCAAAAATTATTTTTTTAATGGAGACCCTAGCATGTATCCAAATAGAGGGGGTGTGATGGGATGCCTTTTATATGGTCACTCTGGTAAAGACGTAACGAACATTTATGTTCAGCCTTCAGTTTAAATTACTTGCAGCAGTACAGTTTCCCAGACATCTGAATCCAGGTTGAGACTGTAGTGCAGGAAAGGAAAGTTGCAGTGCTATAAATTCTTCAAGTCAGATGAAGAATAAAGTTTCACAGCCATCCACTGCCAGGTTTGTTTCACCAGCTTCTTGAGAGACTTGGGAAAAATTTCCCAGCCATTTGCAACAACAGCCTGATCACCTGAAAGCTTGCTAAGTGGTAAGACATTTTTATGTGTCACATATAAGTATGGATGCCTTTAGAGATCATAATAACAGAAAGCAATGTTGGTATATACAGCATATTAGCAAATGTAAAACATTATTAGGGCAAGTTGATAATAAGGCATTATGCAAATGGATTACAATATTTGACTGATATCTCAAACAAAACCATGTCTGGTATGACACATGTTATTGTGTAAATCATATGAAATTGCTTTCTGTGTAAAATCTCATAAAAATACAGTGCAAGCCATTATTCAAAGGTTAGACTGTACACACATATTTTAATGGTAAAGAACCAGCAAAAGTTAATATGCTTACATTATATGCAGATGTTAGAGTCCTGTCACCACATGAGAAAGATTTATTTCAGAGTTACAACAACAGTCAAATCAGTCAGTGACAGAACCTCTAATACATCTTGTTACAAAAGAATTTAATAGACTTCTAAAAAACAGACAAAATGAGTTCAGAAAATTTAGGCAAGTTATGCAAACATTTTTTCAAAAGTACATAGGAGCTTCAGATTCAGCAGAACATATAACTGAGAAATATCAGGCAGCCTGTGCAGAAATACAGAAATAAATTTAATCTTTAAAACAGCAACCTCAAGAGAAATAAATTCTGGTCAGTAAAGATTTAAAAACAGCAGTTACAGGATAAAGAAAATAAATTAGCTGAGCTGACAGAGACTGACTTCCAGCACACAACAGCTGAGCTTAAGAAAACATTGCAAAAGAACAGGAAGCTATAGCTGATCTGTACATAAAAGGCATATTTTACAATGTGATTGTGTTTCAAAAATGGTTAAGCATGCATGGCAGGATCTGATGAATGGACAAATCATTCCCAAATGTCTTAAAACTTTCATTCAGTTAAACTAAGACATTTATCAATAATACTGTAAAGTAGACCATATGACTGCCATTCCCAGAGCATAGCCAAAATGTAAACAAAACAGTTCTAGTGCATAAAAATCAAATGAGATTAGTTAATAGTAAAAATCTGAAGTCACAAGACTGACATGCATGTATTTACTTTTCATCTAAAGTACATCTGTTTACAATGCACAAGAGCAAAAGGCAGACAACAACAAATGTAAGTAATGTAAATAAGCATGTGCTACTTAAGCCAATATCTATTTTGTTTTTTACACTTTTTTTATAATTGTATAGTAATACCACACCAAACAGTTAAAGTTCTTATAGACAATTCAATAAAAAATAATATCACAGATGGTATTAGTCAAGCAGCCTTTGTAAAATAAATGGCAGGATAAATGCATAGTTATGCAAATTACAAATACTTATTATAATTCTAAGTGTTTTACAACTGCATTCTACTATCAAGCTGCAAGTGTACTAACAAATGACTAAAGAAAATGTGTTAAAAAGGTTAACTATGGTCTACAGAGTCTAAAATGTGAGGTCAGACCTTCCCAGGCTGGATGAGTAGTTACAGGAAATGTTGGGAAGACAAGGTCAAAAACAAGACTGATTGCCAGACAAGTGGCTTTTGTTTTTCTAAAACATTATTGTTATTAAAAAATAATTGTTAAGTGTTCACATGCAACACTATTTGGTAAATGTAATAAAATGTCACAATTGTGCATGTATGTCACTGATAATCTGTTTGCAGGTAAATGTTATGAGTAAAAAACATCAGGTACATCAAGTACAGCCAGCAGATGGGCCATAGTGTACATACAATTCAAACAAATTATGCAGGAGGATACAAATACCCACTAGTAGTAGTAGACAGCAAACACAACAGAAAAAATATATATTCTGTCATTGCGAATGGCCAAAAATGATCAAATCGGACAATGGGCCACAGTTTGTTAGTAACATAATTAAGCAAATGTATAACCAAAGTGTTGGGCTTGCATACATTCTATTCTCACAGCATAAAGCAAATAAACAATACTGCAATACTAGAGGGGGAGGGGCACTCGCTCAATTTTTACACTGACTGTGTGAGCAGTACTACAGAAGGGACTAAGATAGAGCTGCGAGAAGAAAAAAATTATCTCATTCACTTTTCACAATACTGACTGTAAAGAAACAAAAGACTCTTTTAGGGGGAGGGGGAAAACAGGTGCAAGTGCATTAGAATTACTGGGAAACATATTAAAACTGACAGGCCAGGATATTTTACAAGTTGTTAATAGCTATCATGCTTACTATTATTATTATATTGCTTAAAATTAAATGGTATTTCCAACCTGTTAATCTGTAAAGTTATAAAGAGAGAAACTAAAATATGGGGAATAAAATGAGCAAGACTGATCACCATCTTTTAATATGTTTTTGGCAAGACAATGTTGGTATACAAAAAGCAAGAATGTTTCTAATTGTTGGGTATGTAGTTTAATACCTAAAATAACAGGGGTCATGCCTCTGGTGTCAATTCCACCAGATACTTCTATAGAGGCATAAACATTTTCAAAAAGATTTTGCTTAATGTTAATGTTATTAAATTTGTATACTGGACTAAATGTACTTTGCTGTCTTTGTAAAATTAATGCCTAATAAATATATGTAAAAAATGTATAACGAAACAGGTCCCGAGTACCAACTGGATCGAGATGCATGAGTAGTAAATAGTCTGTGTAGATACATAGTATAAAGGACACATTATAATGTAATAAGTTCAAAAATAATTTTGCCAAGTTGTAATTTTTATCACTGGTTTTTGGACCATCATTTTATCCATACAAGTACTGGTTATGCTAATTAAAAAAATATATTAAAATATTGTACACGTACAGCTAATGGACTAATATATAAACAGCATTTTCCAGGGTATTAACCATGTTTTTTTTTAAATACTCAAGTACTGCCTTTTGTAAATATTAGTCTGTCTTTAAACACATAGTATAAAGTGATTAATAAAATTAAACAGTTAATTCAACAGCTGCAAAAAGTTAATAAAACAATTCTAAGTCATAAATTAAGTTCTGTAATTGTAAATAAAATCAAATTAATCAAATTAGAGATTAAAATATACATTCAGTTTTGGTAGTAATACAGTTTATTATTGTATTAACTATGCAAATTTGCATTTTGATTTGTTCTATCAAAAGAAAACTAAAGTTTTTTTTTTTTTTCCTAAGGTGTTTTCTGTAGAATCTGATACATATCAATGTAAACTGTTTTGTGTATGTTTCAAAATAAAGATAGGGAATTGTTAAAGAGTGCTAAACAACGAATAAAGTTTAAAACTAATTCTGCTACAAATATGCAAAATAAATGAGGCCTAAAATAAAAGTTTGCTTAAATGTAGAAATATTGTTTAGCAATATGTGATGAGCAGCCATACTATGTGCTGTAGCTCTGACTGTATCTATTAATAGACACGCTTTTTATAAACTCTGCATTAAAAGCTGTTTCCTTAAAAACATGTTCTTCCACAGTATCAGACAAAAAGTTGACAGATAAATGGACATGGCTTTTTATAAATTCAGCAGTACGTGTTTCCACAAAATGTTTCCTTAAAAAACATGTTAGTCACAATATTAAAAAAGTTTGACATAATTCCTCACAGATGAATGGACATAGCCAACAGAAAAAAAAACAGTTTGTATTTGCTTTATCATAAAAGCATCAGCAGAACAGAGGTTTCCATATAAAGCCCAAAAAGATATTAAAAAGGAAAACATGATCTAAAGTGCATGAGAAAAACAGCATAGATAGACTGTAAACATTCTGCTATGTTAGAGTTATTAATAGGAACACAACTGTTCCTAGGTATTGTATAGGATTAGCAGATATAATCATCCATGCTGACCATGAAGTAAACTTTATACATCTAAACTACAAGTTGTTGCAGTAGCACATATTTGTTATAAGAATAAGTTATTTATTAGTAACTGTGCTTATAGTAAAATAGTATTGTGCTGCAGAGTATATTTCCTCATCAGTGCAGTTTGCAAGGCTCTGTGTTTTAAACAGACTGCAGATACAGTCATACAGAATTCTGTGTTAAAACCAGACTCTGATTCAGCAGTAAGGATCCAACAAGACGTTTGAGTCTTAAGTAGACTTTGGTTCCAGTAAAGCACAGCACAACAGCACCTTCAAAAATTAATTTTTTTAATGGTGACCCTAGCCTGTATCTGAATACAGGGTGAGGGATGTGATGCACTGTCTAATGTCACTCTAGTAAATGCACAGTAGCTAACATTTATGTTGAGCACTTCAGTTTCAATAGCTTGCAGCAGTGCAGTTTCTTAGATGTCAAAATCCAGATTGAGACTGCAGTGTAGGAAGGGAAAGTCACAGTGCCATAAATTCTCCAAGTCAGGTGAAGAAATAAGTTCCAAAGCCATCCACTGCCAGCTTCATTTTACCAGCTTCTTGAGTGACTATGGAAAAATTTTCCAGTAATCTGTTCTCTTGCTAAGTGGTAAGACTTTTTTTTACTGTGTCACATATGAATATGGATACCATTAGAGGTCATAATAACATAAAGCAATGCTGGTATACACAGCATATTAGCAAATGTAAAGCATTATTAGGGCAAGTTGATAATAAGGCATTGTACAAATGGATTACAATATTTGACGGGTATCTCAAACAAAACCATGTGTGGTATGACAAATGTTATTGTATAAATCATATGAAACTGTTTTCTGTGTACAATCTCATAAAAATACAGTGCAAGCCATTATTCAAAGGTTAGACTGTACAAAAATATCTTTTAATGGAAAAGAACCAGAAAAATGTAATATGCTTACATTATATCCAGATGTTAGTTATGTCCTGTCACCACATGTGAAAGGTTTATTTCAGAGTTACAACAATAGTCAAATCAGTCATTGACAGAACCTCTAATATATCTTGTTACAAAAGAATTTACTAGACTTCTAAAAGACAGACAAAATGAGTTCAGAAAGTTTAGGCAAGTTATATAAATATTTTTCCAAAGTCCATAGGAGCTTTAGATTCAGCAGAACATGTTACTGAAAAATATCAAGCAGTCTGTGCAGAAATACAGAAATAAACTGAATCCCTTGAACAGCAGTCACAAGACAAGGAAAATATGGTAAGCAAAAATTAAAAAAGGCAGCTACAGTATAATGAAAATAAATTAGCTGAGCTGACAGAGACTGACTTCCAGCACACAGCAGCTGAGCTTAAGAAAACATTGCAAAAGAACAGAAAACTACAGCTGGTCTGTGCAAAAAAGGCATATTTTACAACATGCTTGAGTTTTGAAAATGGTTAAGCATACACGGCAGGATCTGATGTATGGGCAAATAATTCCCAAATGTTTGAAAACGTTCATTCAGTTAAAGCAAGACATTTATGAGAACTACAGTAACATAGAGCATATAACTGCCATTCCCATAGCATATGCAAAAGGTAAACAAAACAGTGCTAGTGCATAAAAATCAAATGAGAGTAGTTAACAACTGTAAAAATCTGAAGTCACAAGGCTGACATAAATGTATTTTCTTTTCATCTAAAGTACATCTGTTTACAATGCACAAGAGCAAAAGGCAGACAACAGCAAATATAAGTAATGTAAATAAGCATGTGCTGGTTAAGCCAATTTTTATTTTGTTTTTTACAATTTTCTTATAATTGTATAGTAACACCACACCAAACAGTTAAAGCTCTGTTAGACAATTTAAAAAATAAAATCACAGATGGTATTAGTCATGCAGTCCTTCTAAAATAAATGGCAAGATAAATGCATAGTTATGCAAATCACAAATACTTATTATAATTCTAAGTGTTTTACAACTGCATTCTACTATCAAGCTGCAAGTGTATTAACACATGACTAAAGAAAAAAGTGTCAAAGGGATTAACTATGGTTTACAGAGTCTAAAATGTTAGAGTATGTTAAACAATTAATAATGTTTGAAATTAATTCTGCTACAAATATACAAAATAAATGAGGTCTAAAATAAAAGTTTGCTTAAATGTAGAAATAGAGCTTAGCAATATGTGACGAGCATCCATACTATGTGACATAGCTCTGACTGTATCTATTAATAGACATGCATTTTATAAAATCAGGAATAAAAGCTGTTTCCTTAAAAACATGTTCTCCCACAGTATCAGCCAAAAAGTTGGCAGATAAATGGACGTGGCTTTTTATAAAATAAGCAGCACGTGTTTCTACAAGATGTTTCCTTAAAAAACATTAGTCACCATAGTTCTTCACAGTTGAATGGACATAGTCAACAGAAAAAAAAAACATTTGTATTTGCTTTATCACAAAAGCATCAGCAAGACAGATGTTTCCATATAATTCCCAAAAAAGGTATTAAAAAGTAAAACAGGATCTAAAGTACGAGAAGAACAGCATAAATAGACTGTAAACATTTAGTTGTATTAAAAGTATTAGTAAGAATACACTTGTTCTGAGGTATTGTATTGCAGAAGTAGATATAATCATCCATGCTGACCATGAGGTTAACTTTATACGTCTAAACTACAAGTTGCTGCAGTAGCACGTGTCATTTGTTATAAGAATAATTTATTAGTAAATGTGCTTACAGTAAAATAGTATTGTGCTGCAAAGTATATTTGTGTTTTAAATAGACTGCAGATACATTCATGCAAAATTCTGCATTATAACCAGACTCTGATTCAGCAGTAAAGATCCAACAAGACTTTGTATCCTAAGATGACTTTGGTTCCAGTAAAGCACAGCACAACAGCACCTTCAAAAATAAAATTTTTAATGGTGATCCTAGCCTCTATACGAATGCAGGTGAGTGATGTGATGTCTTGTATAAGGTCACTCTAGTAAAGGCACAGTAACTAAGATTTATGTTGAGCATGTCAGTTTAAACAACTTGCAGCAGTACAGTTTTTAAGATGTCCGAATCCAGTTTGAGACTGGAGTGCAGGAAAGAAAAGTCATAGGCCATAAATTCTCCAAGTCAGGTGAAGAATAAAGCTCCAAAGTCATCCAGTGCCAGCTTTGTTTTGCCAGATTCTTGAGTGACTGGAAACATTTTCCAGCCATCTGCAACAATTGTCTGATCATCTGTTCTCTTGCTAAGTGGTAAGACGTTTTTTACTGTGTCACATATAGCGAGACAGTCAGGCAATGGGGTATTGTTATGGCTGTGGGGGGGGGGGTGCATGCCTTTACCCTGCCTAGGGCTCCATTAAATAATGATGTAGTGCTGACTCTGAGGTGTAAGTTATGTCCTAATGAGAATACATCCAGGTGTACATAGTAATTTACACATGCTTGGTCAAAGTTACTCAGTAGTAAAAGAAAGGATGAAGCTGAATTAGTTATAATACATTGAAATATCCTTCTGCTCTGATTATATGGATAGTTTCTGTCCTTCCTACATAGTCTTTATTGGCAGTGACCAAACTGGCCATCCATTTATACATTTCCTTTAATGGCAGTATTTGGCCAAAATAACTGCAGCCTGCATTATTACACAACAGCTTGTGCTAATAAATTGTTTTACCCAGAACAATTCTTATGTGCATGACATACAAATGGCACAATATTGCCCACTGAATTTCCCAGGTGAAGACCAACACTCCTACTATATACCTCTTAAACTCTTTGTACAAGAAATCTAGACAAAGCCAAAAATACTAGGGGAACAAAGGCACCGAAAAGAGGACACATTTTAAATATTGCTATTATAAACCTAGGAAGTTGGTAGAATAAAATTTTTCTGTTACCATATCTTTTCTGTAGGATATGAAGTCTAAAACTCCAAAGTCTTGCCTTACGTAATGAGATCAATTTTCAATGATTTACTAGAAAATCACACATTTCATGAGGAAAAAAAAAACAAAAACATAAGTAAGAAATTTGAATATTTGCAGAAATGTGGACAGCTGAGAGGTATGACTTCCATCTCAACCTCAACAAATTGCTGCCCTCTCCATACTAAATATAAAGTTCCCATAAACATGTCCAATGGTAATGTTTTACCATTCATGATCAGTGTTGTTATCATGATACTGTCTGCCCTGCTGACAGTAGTACTGCAGAAAAAAAAGGCAACATACAGACATTTTTCTAAGGGTAATGTTCTCCACAATTGTCAGTAATTTCTATATCATTTTTAGTCTTGTAGTACTTTCTCAGAACTTGCATACCATTCCAGTGATATACAGTCCCAGAACCTGTGTACATCAGAACTAATAAAATATCATTACATTTGTACCATGGCAGTGATGTAAAATCTTATTAACTTTGTACAATGGCAGTGATATAAAATTTCAGCACCTCTGTGCCATGACAATAACATAACATCTAAGTACCTTTGAACCATGGCAATGATATCAAATCTCAGCATCTTTGTACCATGCCAATGATATAAAATCTCATTACCTTTGTGCCATAACAGTGATATCAATTCTCACTACCTTTGCACCACAGCAGAGATATAAAATCTCAGTACCTGTGTACCATGGCAGTAATATAAAATCTCAGCACCTTAGTACCATGGCAGATATATAAAATGTAAACAACTAAGTGCAATGGTAGTGATTAAAAATGTAAGCACCTTTGTGCCATGACAGTCATATAAAATATCACCACCTTTTTACTATGACAGTAGTATAAAATCTCATTACCTATGTACCATGACAGTGATGTCAAATCTCAGCATCTTTGTGCTATGTTAGTGGCATCAATTCTCATTACCATTCTGCCATGGCAGTGGTATAAACTCTTATTATATTTGTACCATAGCAGTGATAGAAAATCTCAGCACCTTTGTGCCATTGCAGTGATATGAAATCTCTGACTTCCCATTCCCGTGGCAGGAGTTAGAGTCCACTTATTCTCAAAAATCAAATGGATCCCAATGAGCTCCTTTCTAGCATGACGTTAGATCCTTTGCTAAAACATACCCCTTTCTTATTCTGCTGGTGAATGGAGTTCCCCAACTATCCTATGTCCATCTCATGTAGATCAGATGCTGTTGTCTAACTTTTATTACTGTGGCAATCAGATTGCCCTTCAGACCATATCACCTGTCCTACCTGTGCTCACAGCCCCCCAGACTACTGTCATATAGACTTTCAGTACCAGAAGGAATCCATCTTCCTCTATTACACATATGTTGTATTTATGCTCCAACGACCTACCTCTTTGTGCTCTGAGAATGATCCAAGCCTTTTTCTATCTCATCCGCTATCCAGTATAGCAAACATTAATGTATCATTATCAATCTGGCCACTCCTGAAGCTTAGTAGTTTAATTCCAAAGAGAACAAAGGTGTAAAATGTACAAAACGTAAACCAAAAACCCTAGGGGTGTGCACAAATTGCTGAAATATCTAAAGTGATCCCAGAAAGACAACATAGGTATAGCTCACACAAAACCATTTCATTGACTATAACTATTCAATTACTTTGGATGTTTCAGCCATTTGTGCACACACCTTGGATTTTTAAAAGTACAGTTTTATCAATGGCCCTCCAAAACAGGTAGCAATCATAGATTTGTTTGTCACCAACTTATAACATAGCATTCATTTCCCCACACTGCTGTCAGGCACTATCACACAGGACAATGGTACAGCCATTCTTCACAAACAGTGTGCGGTTTCTCTAGCTTGGGTAAGCCATGTTGAATATCAGCCAATAATAAGTTCTTAATCATAAAACAAATTCCTGTTTGTCCTTAACCCATCTTAGCATGAATGTTTTTGCATATCCTTATAGCTAGTGACCAGAGATTACATCATTTCCTCTATCCACACTCTATCTCTTCTTTATTTCTGTAGAAGTGACTAGTTTCTTTTCTTCATGGCTAGTAAGTTGTTATGACTGTTAACATTCCTGTTACAAATACTGACTTATTGTTATGTAATGTGCATGAATATTTATTTTGTGGCACATTATGTTTAGTAATCAGATGTACTGTATGCATGTCTTACCTGCATGTATATATGTGTGATAGATTCGCTGACTGTTTTGCAGCTGTTTTCTTTTTGTTTTCTTGTTCCCTCATTGTGCAGTAGTACACTGATTACAGCTGTTTCTTTGACTCTTTGCTTGAGAAACTGGCATCTTAACTGTTCTTTTGTTACTACATTTCTCTTTTTGTTACTTTGAGCTACAGTTTTGTCCATCTTTTAGAAAACACAAGGCATTGCACATTTACTACTGAAAATCCCTCAGTACAACATTCTACTTTTCTGTTTCAACTTGCTAAAGGCATGTAATGCAGCAGATACAAGTTAATTCTGCTGTATGTCTTTATTGTTGTTTGGTAACTGAGCTAGCAGTCTCTGTTAAATTGCTTGTCAGCAAGGGTTACATCTTCTTCTCAGTTAACTGTTTGAAAAAGTAGCTGCAGCGGTTCAGGCTAAGGAAACATCTGTGACCGCCTCCTCTCATCTCCTCCCACATTAATAGTTTAACAAATGTCACTCACCTCACACTCCCAATTCCCCAAATACCCCCAGACCCTTACATTTGTTCCCTCGTAACCCCTACTACAGTTTAATACATATTACACACACCTTAAAGACACATAGATTAAAAACCCTCTTCCAATTTTTATCCTCTGTCAATTCCTGCTGCAGCCATTCCAAAGGCTAAAACCTTTCTTTACAGACATTCTCAACACACTTTTTTCTGTACAAACTCCTGTTTAGCAACATTTTCATCCATCCACTCACCCACACATGTAGGTTATAATATATATATATATATATATATATATATATATATATATATATATATATATATATATATATATATAGCTATCTATATATATATCTATATATATCTATATATATATATATATATATATATATATATATATATATTTACCAATACCACACACGCACACACACACACACACACACATACACACACACAAAAAACATACACATAAATATATGCCAGTACCACAAAAGGACTTTTTTACATACTATATAACTACTTCTAGCTACTACTATCTATATATATATATATATATATATATATATATATATATATATATATATATATATATATATATATATATATCTTTCTATACATCTATATAACTGAAAACTATGTCCCATCCACCTGGAAAAATTCCATTACTACTCCTCTTCACAAAGGAGGTACTTCAACATAGTTAACAAACTATGGACCAATTACTATCCTATCACTCCTCTCTAAAATCATTGATAAATGTATTCACTCGGATTATGAAACATATAACCAAACAAAACCTCCTCTCCAACACCCGGCAAAGTTTCAGGCCCAATCACAGTACTGCTGCTACCCTCCTCAAATTCACCAACATAGTAAACCAGTAGAGAAATGAGGGCAACCTTGTTTCTTCACTTTTTCCTTGATCTTTCCAAAGCATTTAACACAGTGTCCCACCAAAATCTCCTCTCTCTACTTGCAGCAGTAGGTCTGACTTATCCCTCCCTCACCTGGTTTTACAGTTATTTATGCAAAATGAAAAACAAAACCTTTCAACATTACAACCAATCTCTGTCTGTGTTCCCCAAGGGTCAATATTCAGCCCAGCTTCTGTTTAATATTTTCATAAACAAACTTCATACCACTACAACACTTGCCACTCTTGTACAATATGCCAATGATCATTCAACCCTTATCTGCTGTGCTCCATCCATAACAAAATTACAAGAAATCACTCAAAAGTCTTTCACTTACATTGAAATAGGGCTAAAACATACTAATCTGCTGCTTAATGCAGAAAAAAAAAAAAAAAATATATATATATATATATATATATATATATATATATATATGGGTCTACTGCTTTTCTTCAAATACCACGTATTCGAAAAAGAGCAATAGACTGCTCAGTTACGCGAAAGTGCACTTATTCAAAAGTGCACTTTCGTGAACTCTGCTTCCACGAACATATCGCACCACAGTGGAGGACAGTGGGAAAACATGCTATGTCCTCCACTGTGGTGCGGTAGTCACCTACCTTAGGGTTAGGGCACGGGTCATAGTAAGGCGATAGCCCTACTAGCTATCCTCTTACCATAACCCACGCCCTAACCCTAAGGTCCATGACTACTGCACTAAATGGCAGTATGTAGCCCATTCTCTGAAGGAGGTTTTGCGAAAGTGCACGTTCGATTTAGTACACTTTTGCATAACCCAGGGTCGACTGTGTGAGTTCAAAGAAGTGTATTTTCGAACTTATACAGTAGACCCATATATATATATATATATATATATATATATATATATATATAGAGATATATATATATATATATATATATATATATATATATATAGAGAGAGAGAGAGAGAGAGGGTCTATATTAGATCACCAAATGCTTAAAAAAGTGAACGGTGATTAACCGACCCTATGTAAGCGAAAGCTTACAATCTCAAACTGTCAGAGCAGAGATTTTTTTCCTAGGGAAAAAAACTGCTGTTTCAAAACACATACATACAACACAAGCACACCAAACAAACAGCAATCCACACACACATACACCTAAAATCTGACACCTAACCTTACACTTAACTATACACACACAACTAACTATCTACTCACCTTAACCCAAACCCTAACCCTAAGGTCCGTCACTATCGCACACTCACCTCACCCGCTCCCTAACCCTAACTCACCTAGCCCACCCTAACCCTCATGTCCACACAATCGCACACATACCTAACCCGCTCCCTAACCCTAACTCATCTAACCCGCCCTAACACTCACATCCACACAATCGCACACTTACCCGAACCCGACCTGTAACTTTCTACCACAGCACAGAAAATACAGAAGCAACAGAAACGGACAACCAAATTCTTTTCCTAGGAAAGAATTTGGGTTTCTGTTGCTTCGATATTTTAACTTTCACTTATATAGGGTCGATTAATCACCGTTTGCTTTTTTATGCGTTCAGTGAGCAAATATAGACCCATATATATATATATATATATATATATATATATATATATATATATATATATATATATATGTATACCATTTACTCCAAAATAACACCTTAACCAGAAACACAAATTTTATGTTACCTTAAGTAATAACAGAAAAATAGAAATCATAAGCTAAATTAAACTAGTCAGAGTTGCAATAGATGACAACCTCAGATTTGATCACCACATACTTCATTCAGTCAAGAAAACTCACCAAAAACATAGCTCCCTCTATAGGGCTAAACTATGTGACAGATCAAGCAAGGATTACCTTAGCAGCAACATACCTCCTTCCTTTTCTATTATATGCTTGCCCTATTCTTACAAATATCAACACTACATATAAAACAAAACTAACCTTCTGCTACTACAAAATAGCTACATTTGCAACCAGCCAACCTTATCAAACACATGACTGCCTTGTGTTAAAACAGTTAAACTCTCTTGAACTCCCAGACTATTTGACATGCTCACAAATAATCATTGCCCACAGTCTGGCTTACCAAATGCTCTACATGCTATTTACCTATTAGTCCGCTCTAGAAATAGTTTTACTATGTATCAGTAATATTTTTAACACTGCTGGAGACTCTCTCTAATGTCATTATGAGTCAAAACTCTGTAATGAAATGTGCACGCAGTTAAAACAGGTAGAACTCTTAGTTTTAAAATTTTGCTTAAATAGCATCCATGCCGATGATAGCTCTGCTCTTCCTGCTCAGCTGGCTAGCTTGACTCAGATTACTTTTCTAAAACTTTTACAGCTACTTTACTTCCCAGTCTTTTTGTACCTTATTGCATCTGCTGATACTGCACTTATTTCCTAAACTCTTACTCCCCCCCCCTTATATCCCTCCACTAACTACAATTCCTCCTCTGCCCATTTATTTTCCTGCTCATTTCCATAACTTCTTTCACATCTCACTTATCGTTTTTTAATCTGCATCCTCCTTGTTTATCTGTAAATTATTATTAAACTCAAAAACACCGCAATTTGATTTTTTCCCTGCGGCCATCGTGCTATAAATATATTAACTGCTATTGTATGTTATCTCTCTATTCAATAATTATTGAATTTGTGTTAATTTCTCTCTTGTTTTAGTGTTACAATGCTATGTTCAGGTAATAGATACTTAAAATATTTATAAACCATGTAAATCAACTCATGTATAGATGTTTTTATCCTGTACTTATTAATGTACATCATATGTAACTTAAATGTAGAGCTTTTCTCCCCAGGCATCTAATGAAAATGGATTTTACTCAGACTTTCCCAGACAAAAAACACAAGTAACTAAATTAAATAAATAAATAAATACACACACAAAAAAAAATTAAACTCATTAATACCTATGTGGTTTGGAATGTCACACCTTTAGCAGCCTATACACATCTTGTATTCCAGAACATTTTTCAAAAAAATAAACTTAAAAAGTATAAGATAAGCAAATGTTAGTATTTTGTGAACAATAAAAGATATGAAAACTGTACAAATAGCAATGTTATCAGTAAGAATCATTCTTTGCAGTGATACTAATAGTGCATTCATAGGCTTTTTAATAAATTCTGTAATATATTATAATACACACAAACTACAACTTATATTTTTTGTAAATGCTATCAAACAAATTTTCATATCTTGAAAACTCTACAGCACAGACATACATTGTTAGCCTATCTTTGTTTAACCAGACTTAAGCTTTCATATGACAAGAAATTCCTTTATAAGTGCATGTTTATTGAGATATTTACAGAAATGTGAAAACATGAATTTAATTGTATAATTAGCAAAATAAATGATACTAGATATCTTTCAAGATGCACTACTTACATTGCAAATATTAAAGCCAGTTTTCTTCAACACCATCTAAGGCTTCACTTAATGTCACTCTCTTTTTTTAAATATTAAGTACTTATGAAAATGTTGCTTATTTTCATAATGACTAGCAAACAACTACAAATATTTCCAGTCTAGGCTGATATAAACCAGCATTTGCAGTGAATTGTCCTAACTCTCACATTTGTGTTTCATACCATACACCTCAATAACATGCAGGTCCCTCAGTTCTGAACATTTGACATGATTTGAAAATATGAATAATAAGCGGCAAACAAATATTAATTACACCACAGGACATCCTAGAGTAACATAGTGTATTTTTGTTAATAACCCCTTGCCCACTCTAATACTGTGTATTATTAGCTGGTAAGCCACTTAGATAAAGAAGGCAGACCCAAAAAGGGTCGGGATGCCATAAGGTGATACGAATGTGAACTGAAAGTATGCAAAAAATGAATCTGAGGCTTGAATAAGTTAAAATGGAAAGCAATAAAATAATCTTATGCAATAGGAGCTCATATTCTTTGTACAAGTCTTCCACAACAGATAAACACAGGTGTGATGAATTCTATTGTATTTAATTATATGTGGATTAGCTCTCAAAGGTACATTTTGTTTTTACGCCAGTGCCTCAGGCTTAGGTGGATACTGTTTTTGGAATAGATTATACTATGTTTCTGCACATTCTTCTGTGCAGGGAATGTATACATTAAAATCTCCAAATATGAAAAAATGGTTTGAATGCATTATATCAGCTTACTTAGCAACTGCTAAGAAATATTACAAATAATTTATAATTTGTACAAACCTTATAATTCCCTGATACTATATTTGATATATATAAGAAAATATTTATTTTTTGACTTAGGCAGACTTTACATATATTGCATCTGTTCCAACTTCACTTGAAAAGTTGGTTAAGGAAAACTAATGATGAAAATTATATGAATTGTCAAAATACAATGTGTTGTTTTTGGTTACAAGCATGGTATAGAATGGGCCGGATTCAATAACATCTACATGAAGTGTACACTAAGTGTAGATTGAGTGTACACGATCTTTATTCAAGAACATCCCTACCACATTTTTGTGCTTTCTAGTCAGTCTGAAAGATTACACTAAGTGCACATGTAGTCTACACTTTGTGGTAACCTATATGAAGCCTCCTCAGTATTTATGGCTGAAGGAAAATCTGAAAATAGGAGGAAGAAGATGTGAGCAATGCTTGTGTTCTCTGTCCAATCAGTGCGGGCATTAATGTCTGTGTGTTTTTTGATTGGGTATTATATTATTCAGTGTTTATATAAAAATAAACTGTGTGGTAGTATGTCTTTTGCACTTCATGGAGAGTGATAATCACACTCCCAAACTGTCAAAAGAGATAAGTTTACTATACACTTGGTGCATAACAAGTTTTAATCATCTTTCAGAGTCATTAACTGCTATGTCAGAATTTATTTGTTTATTTATTTATGTGGTTGTTGACCATGGTAGAAAACTAAAACAAGTGGACCATTTTTCAGGCTCCGCCTGGAGTTTACAAATAGGAAACAAACAAACAAAGCAACAGACTCATATAATGAATGTTACACAATAATTTGTATCAAGAAGACATGAATGCAACCAGTTATTTAATAGCAGTTAAGTACTAGTGATGTCATTGAATTGTACAATTAAAGTTAACCATTAGGCTGTTTAGCTTATTGCAGTAGGAAAAGATTATTTATGTACTCATACTACACTATTTTGCTGCATAACATAGCATGATGTGGGGGAACATGCAGGGAGGAGATACTTCAGAGCTACAAGGAGCATGATCATGTTACAAACAGTGCAATATGCAGATTATGTGATTATCTGTATCCTGTCCGTGAGCCATTTGGCAACCCAGCAAGTGACATAGTGGTTTATTCAGTGGCATAGCTAGAGGAGGGTGTGAGGGGTAGTCCGCCCCAGGTGGCACTTTTGGGACTGTCAATTTTAATACTTTTAATTAAAATGAAACTTAAAATTAAAAAAAAAAATGTTTAAGGGCATTCTTCTTTAAGAACAGTCCCGTAGAGTCACATATGTATGTGTATTGTTCTTTTTCCTGTCCATGCACAATTTTAAAATACAGCTTTCCCTGTAAGGAGCTGGTTCCTGCCTGCCCGATTTAATTATTTCTACTGCTGCTCAAGTAAGGAGATTTTCTATGGGTGTTCTACACAAGTAAGGAGAGTGTGTGTGTGTGTGTGTGTGTGTGTGTGTGTGTGTGTGTGTGTGTGTGTGTGTGTGTGTGTGTGTGTGTGTGTATGTGTGTACTGCACAAGTAAGGAGATTTTGTGTGTGTGTGTGTGTGTGTGTGTGTGTGTGTGTGTGTGTGTGGTTGTGTACTGCTCAAGTAAGTAGATTTTGTGTGTATGTGTATCTCAGTTAGGTATACCTGGTAGGTAGTGTTACTCTGGCTCAAACCCGATTTTCACAGAATGTCTGGAAAGTTTGGCTGATACTTTTGGTCTGTTCCTTTTAAAATTTGTGGTTTTCTGGAAAAGTAGTGAGAACTCAATTCACTAAATTACGATAGCCATTTAAGTTTCAGTCTTCCTATCTTTCAGAAAATGCATGGTAACACCAAACACGTTATTCATAGGTTCATAGGTGTGTACTAGGCTAATGGCCCTGGATCCTTTAGAAGCCTAGCCCGTAGAGGTGCCCTGCCATCTTGCCACCCAACGTTAGTTCACAGAGCCTCTATCAAGTAGAGCCACTGTAGTGATCCCCAGGATGAACTTTCTATTTCCCATCCACTCATCAAGATTTCTCTTGAAGAGGGCCAGTGAGATACTCTGCTTGACATGTATGGGGAGTCTATTCCATAGCATAGGCAGTCTCTGGGTAATAAACCTGCCCCTCCAGCATGTTCTGTTGATTGTGGTAATGAGGTTGAGGTCTCTGGAGTGTGTGGTGCGGAGGGATTGGGATTTCTTTAGATGTAACATTTCAAACAGAGCAGGGTCAGACATAGCCCTGTAAGTCAAGCAGATATCGCCTCTTAGTAGATGATATGAGACAGAGAATAGCTGGAGTTTTTTGAGTCTGTCCATATAGGCCATGTGTTTAAGGCCCAAGATCCTCTTTGTGAGGCACTTTTACAGCCTTTCCAGCTGTTGTAGGTGTCTAATGAGGTACATGCCAAATGGGGCATTATACTCGATGACTGGTCTAATGAGGGAGGAGTAGAGTGAGATGATGACCTCTCTCTTCCTGGATGCAAAATCCTTGGTTATGAGATGTGCCACATAGAAGGACTTCCTGACCACCATGACAATGTGGTGGTCGAAGGAAAGGTTGCAGTCAATCTGTGTCCCCAGAGCTCTTATAATGCTTTCAGCCTTCACTGGGCTCCCATCGATGTGGTAATTTGTAGGTATTGAGTTTTTCCCAAAGGGGATGATGATGCATTTTTTGGCATTAGCTTAAGGCCATGTTTTACACACCACTCACTGGTGTCAGTGAGGCCTTTCTCTAGGATGTCTACATCACTTGGGGAGTTAATAATGGCTTCCAGCTTGCAGTCATCTACAAACTTGGTCAGCCTGAGTTCTTCTGTGTTGGCCTGAACTTCTGAGAAGCAGATGACAAACAGGAGAGGTTCCAGGACCGATCCCTGTGGGACTCCACTCTTGACCTGTCAGCAATCCGAATTGGAGTCTGCAATTTTCACACTGTTGGTTTTATCTGTCAGCCAGTTTGCAACCCACCTAGTTATATAAGGGTTGATGCCTAGTTTGGTGAGTATATCAATAATATCTGAGTAGGGAATGGTATCAAAGGCCTTGGCCAGATTGAGGTATGCTGTATGGACTGCATTGCCCTCATCTACAGTCTTGTTGACTGACTCAAAAAAAGTCAACTAGGTTGAGCAGGCATGATCTACCTTTCATGAAACCAAACTGCATGGGATCTGGAATTTGGAGATTCCCTATATCCTTATTAATTAGGTCCATGATGATGCGCACCATAGCTTTACATATCAGACTCGTTAACCTAATGGGGCAGTATTTCCCAGGGTCAGTAGTCACCCCTCCTTTATGTAGAAAGATGACTGTAGCAGTGTGCCATTCCTTAGGGACAAAGCCAGAGTTAAGGCTGTGATGAATCAGGGCATACAGGTGTGGTACCAGTTCACTTTGTAGTTCATTTAGAACACATCCAGGGATATTGTTGGGTGCCACGGAAGCAGGATTCTTGGCCTTGGACAAAGCAGCTTTAACCTGTGCTGCATTAATGCTGGGTCCCTGGCATTCTTCCAGTATTGTGATTGGTCCTTTAGGGGGATGAGAGTGAGATAAAATTGGTATAGAATCTGTCGGTCAGTATATTGGCAATGTCTGTTGGCTCAGTATAGGAAGTACCATTGTGCAGTAACTCAGAGCAAATCTGAGTATTGCCATGGAGGTTCTCGATATAACTATTGAAGGATTTGTGGTTGCTTTTAGTGTCTGCCACAATTATGCCTTCATAGTTGGATTTAGAGGTTTTTATGAGGGATCTCAACTTTTTGTTGAGGTTCATAAGGGAGGTTTTCCAGTCTTGGGACTTCACCTTTCTCTCCAACAGTTTCTTCCTTCTGTTGCAGAGTTTACTGATGGCAGGGTACCACCATATTGGCTTCCTTATTTTGGAGGAGATCATCTTGGTTTGGTTGGGTATGGCTAGTTCCATGCATTTATGTACGTGTTCATACAGTGCATTGGTGTATGATTCAGCAGTCATGCATCTATTTTCCATTGGCATGGGTGCCATGAAGTTAGCCACCTCTGTTTTAGGAGCCCAAAGTCTGCTTTGGAGAAGTTGTTCACGGTGGTTACTTTTACAGGAGGTGTCCATGGTGATTAGCTTGTGGTTAGATCTAACCAGGGAGGAATTGACTATTGGTGTAAAGCAACAGTCGCCCATGTTAGTAATAACAAGGTCAAGAATGTTGCTTCCTCTAATGGGGGTAAGAATGAGCTGGTCCAGGGCATTGGAATTAATGAATTCCAGGAAATGTTGGGCAAGTGTATTTGTGCATGAATCATTTTCCAAGTTAATGGAGGGGCAGTTGAAGTCACCTAATATAAGGGTGTTGGGTTGGACCCTAATATTTTCCAGGGTGCTTAGGAATGTGAAGTGAGAATCTTGGGACATGGTTGGGGACCTATAGCAAGCTACAACCTAAATCTCTGTCTTATCCAATATGAATTGTACCTGAAGTATCTCTGATGCGTTATGCTTGGCTACTAGTTTGGAGGTGTGCATAGCCTTTATAAATATGGAAACACCACCGCCTTTGTAGCTTTGGACCAAGTTCTGGGGCATAAAAGTGTGAAAAGAGTTATGGCCTGGTAGTGTAGGGGTGCTTTCTGCTGCTTTAAACCAGGTCTCCATTACAGAACAGATGTCGAGGTTCTCCATTTTGAGGAATGCTTCGAGTGAGTGCATCTTGAGATTTAGACTCCTAGCACTGAGCAACATGACTCTCAGATTGCATTTATTTATAGCTGTTACAGTGGTAAGTTGGTCTTTGGAACACCTCCTAAAAAGGCACTATAGGGGTGGCAAAAGCCTTAGCCAGTATTCAAAAACTCAGGGGTGACAGATGCAGGCCATCACTGGCAGAGGTCTGTCAATCATGTCCTCCCAAGCAGACAGATACTGGATCCCCTTAGAATGACACCAGAAACTTAGCCAATTATTAACATCAATCATTTTCTGCTTGTACTGTAGTATCATTCTGGGCAATGGTAGGATGCTGCTCAGGCTAGGGTCATCCTACCTGGGCCACATAATCTGAGAGCTCCTCCATGTCTCTTTTGTTGAAGTCCAGGTAGGTACATCTCAGGTCATTCACTCCCACATGGACAATGACAGAATCATACTTGTACTTGTTGTGGAGTGACCTGAGTGTGTGTATTATGTGTTGGATCCTGGCAACTGACAGACAGCTGACTGTTACCTTCTCCTTATTGAGCCAAGTGAGTGGGACATCAGTGTGTCACACTATCAAATCTCCTATGATTAGTGTATTGGGCGTGCTGTTTTGCCTTAAGGGATTAAGATGAGGGGCACACTGTGTAGATGAGCTATGTATCTTGTGATTTGTGCTGTGTTGTGGTGGTTGAGTGCATTTCTGCCTTGGATGTCTCTGCTGTTTGGGTAGGTTTCTACTGAGAACCTCCACAGAGATGGGTGTGGGGTTTGTGTTCTTATGTGAGAGCTGTGGTGTTGGGTGTTCTGGAGGGTTATGTGTTGTATGTAGTGCAGTGCAAGTATTGACCATCTACTTTTGAACAGCTATTCCGGTCTTGGCTGTTAAGTGCATGGCTTCCAATTTGGATATATAGGTGCATTTCTCACAAGTCTGAGTTTTGGGAGGTAAGAGGAGAGGGTTGCCTGTGTACATGAGGCAGTTGCTACACTGCCTCAAAATGCCCAAGTTCACCAGGTTAATGGGAGAAAGCATAGGGAACTAGCAACTTTCTAAGATTATACAAGCAATGTTTAAAATGTGTCCCTGGTTTTGGGCTTTTATCCCCGAAACAAAATGTTGGCTTTTTCCAGATTTCCTATGCTGCAAAGTAAGAGATTTAGTTAAGTTTCAAGTGGATTTTACAAGGAGCTGAGAGCTTCAGGGAAGAGAAATTTAGTGCTGCATATGCTAAGTCTGTTTGCATTGTAAGTAGCACAACAGGTAGTCTATTTGCTCTTAATGCAGTAGGCTGTAGGTTCTAATCCCACAGTATGTAGATGGATTGCTGACACTGTACTGTGTTGTACTTTAAAAGGAGTGGATGCTGCAGTCGTGAGAATGTCTTATTTGGTGGAGGTACCTTGTAACTATGAACCTGTTATCAGTTTGCCACCCATTCCTTATTGCAATATTACTAGCTTATCATTTTTTAATGTAACAAAGACAGTTTATTCTTCAAGGGCAGCAGGCATTTTATTTGTAGATGAAACAATGAAATATAAAGTTGTTTGCTAGCAGCAACCTCTTCATTAGTTACAGATTTCTTTAATGTGGTATTATTTAGATGACTTTTACTTCTGCAGAGATTGTGCATATTTATTGATATTGGTGAATTGTAATGCCAGAAGTTTGAGTAGACTTTTATAATGCAAATTTTCTGAACTGGGCAGTTTTGTCATTATTGGTTCATACATTTTGTTTCATTACTTAATGGAAACATTTTCAAAACAATAAAGTTAAAACATGCTCTAACAAGTGTGCTGTTTCATACAAGGAATAACATTTAATATGATCAGGAAGGTGAATCAAAGAACACATGTTATATTTGCATGGTCCTAAATATGTGTGCAAGGGGTCTATGACTGGAAAACAGGCCAAAGGTAAACTTTATCCTCCATTGGCCAGATGCATTTTCTTTGAATGTGGGTTTCAATGTTGTTTCAGTGAATGTAAGTTTCAAGGGCAGAGAAGTTTTAATGCTAAGTCTGTTTTCATTGTGAGACTGTATTGCTTTGTTTAGCAGATGCCTGCCAGTGTTTGTGCTATAAAATTAAAAATAAAAGTTTTAAATGAAATCCAAATAATCATTGTAAAAGTAAAGCATAAAGCAGTATGCACATTACAGTGTACATGGTAAATGGGGAGAAAAAGTCAAGTAATGGGACATTGGAATGCCTGTGGGGGCCTATTTGACCATGATTTGTGAGGGGCGGCAAACTCAAAGACAGTGGCAGAAACTCTAGCTATGTGAGTGTGTTTATTCCCAGTTTACTTAGTTTTCTACTATGCTTGAGGGGAGAATTTTGTTCATCACCAGGCTGAGATATGCAGTGTGTACCATTTTGCCTTCATCCATTACTCTTTTGACCTTTTCAAAGAATCTACCAGGTTGAATAAGCATATCCTGCCCTTGGCAAATCCAAACTAAGAAGGGTCCTGTATCTGGTAATTCCATATGCCCTTATTGATTAGTTCCATAAGTCTTTCCATGGCTTTGCATAGGAGGCTGGTCAGAATTATGGGTCTGTAATTGCCTGGATCTGTGGAAGGTCCTTCCATATGCAAGAAAATGACTGCAGGTGTTTTCTATTTGCTTGGAACAAAGCCTTTATGGAGGCTGACATTGAACAATGTTATTAGGGTTGTGGCTAAATTGTGTTTCATGCTATTTAAGATGCATCTATGGATATTGTCAGCACCCATCTATGCAGTACTTTTCGCTCTAGATAGCACCTAGGACCTACTTCAAAATTATTCCCATGTCAACATTTTTTATTTCAGAAGTATTATTAAATATTTGGTATTTTATTAGGAAACTGCATTTAAGGTATTTTGGTGCATATAAATCATGAGTTATTTTAAGTGGGGATCATTACAGGACACCACTATTAGTATAACCCATTTTTAAAAAGTTGAAATTTGTGCCTTCTTTTAATATTAAATCAATATCTAATTTTAATGATATAGTTATAAAATGTAAGTACTTGTTTTTCTGAAGATATGTTGAATGCTAGAATAACTGCAGAAAAGACATTTTTTTTCAATAATTTTTATTTTTATTTTTACATTAATAAATGTCACAAATAAAAACCATCTTACAACATGACCGTATATATATATATATATATATATATATATATATATATATATATATATATGCTATACATTGATGTCAAATACCACAGGATATAGGTCGTACAACATATCTATTTACACTATGTACATAGATGCTTTCACTGTTAATTCCACAGTTATATAGACAGTATATACATTCATAATATCCAAGTTATTATTTAATATCTGAACTTGTATGTGTTCTTTGGTTCCATTATAGTGTATTTTTAAGTTGCTGTGTGATGAATTATGCTAATATGATATTAAAGGTTTGTTCCCAAATTTCTCTAGATTTCATGTTTTTGTTTCTTTTATCTATTACTATTTTATGAGCTAAAAGGTGTTGTATAGCTACTTGTTTAAAACCCTCCCAAGATATATTTATTGTATCTACCATTTAAAAGCTATATACAGTTTCATTAGTAGGAGAATTGTTAAAAGTGTATTTGCTTGTTGTCTTGGTATGTTGGGTGGGAGAATGTGTAATAGAGTGAATTCCCAAGTTAATGTTGATGTTTGATAACCCGTTTTTTGTAATTGTACCTTGAGAGAGTTCTAGAGTTTATAGACACATTTACAGCTCCAAAATACATGGATTAAGTCAGCTACCTGGTCCTTACAGTGTGGGCAGAAAGGTGATTTTGATGTGTTAAATTTGTGTAGGATTGCAGGTGTAAAATAAGCATTATTACTGATCATGAGCTGAGTGTATGCTCACTTTTTGAGGGGTAGAATCTTCAGTGTTAGATTGATTGCCTGGCTTATTTGCTGATCATCAATGGATGGTTTAATTTTTCTCCAGTAGTTAGAGAAGAGGAGCTCTTTCTGGTATTTGATTTCATGTATCATTTTATATGAATTAGTAATAATTTTCTTTGTTGTAATAATAATTTTCCAAAACCTGCTACAAGTTTCTATGTCACTATTGGTCATAGTAATATTTTGGAGGTAATTGGAACACAGTTCTTTGATTTGTCTTAGGATTATTATGTGTGATTTAGGGAGGCTTAAGTTGGTCTTCATTTCTTGTATTGAACAGTTAAGGTAGGGATAAATATCTTGGATTGTTTTATCTTTCAGTCTGGGAAAAGGGACTAAGTCCAGCATCTTATTGTTTATTTTTAAATTCTGTTTTTTATGAAGGGGTTACAGTATTGTCATGGCTTGTCTAAGGTTCAAGAATTGAAAGAGTTTTTGCGCTAAGTTGATAGAATGTTTTAAGGGCTCTATAATGTTATAAGTTTGTATTTCTTTCTGCTTCAGGAATGGAAGTGCTTTTGGATTGAAACCTAAAGCTTTAACATATCTATAATAGATTGTCACCCAAAGGCGAGACCAATTTTAAATTGATGGGTTATGTTCAGCTATTCTTAATATTCTGTTAGTGTTAATGATCGAGTAGTACATTTTAAAATCTGGTAGATTTAGTCCTCCTTTGCTTTTGGGGAGTGTTAATTTTGGATAGGAGATTCTGTTTTTCTGGGTTCCCATATAAATTTTGCTAGGAAGGTATGAATTTGTTTGAAGAATTTATTATGTATTGTTGTCTGTGATGTCATGAATATATACATTAGTCTAGCTAAAATGTTAATTTTGATTATTGATGCTTTGGCCAAGCATGGTAGTTTTAGGTTGTTCCATCTTTTACAGTCTTGCATTATATTTTGCCATTTAAGGTTTACATTGTGTTGGTAGAAGTCTTTGTTATTCTAGAAAAAGGTGATTCCCAGGTATTTAGTTTCTTCTTTTATTTTTATTGTGTTTAACAATGGTATTAGTGAGATGAGTTTTTGTGTTTATAGGGGGAAAATATTAGTTTTATTGAGGTTTAGTTTGTAGTTAGACATAGTCGAGAAATGTTCAATTGCAGCTATTATTTTGTTTATATCTGAATTTGGTGTAGTGCAGTATATGTTCAGATCATCTGCAAATGCAGTGAGGTATATTTTGAAGTTGTGTGTTGATGGAGGATTGTGATATGTGTTTCGTTTAATGTACAGAAAGAGTGGTTCTAGGTATAGGTTAAACAGGAAGGGTGATAATGGGCATCCTTGTCTTGTTCCATTTTTTATTAGGATCCTATTTGACCAAGTTTTATTTATATATAGAGATGTGTATGGGTTGCTATAGAGAGTTTGGATGATCTGAATGAAGTTATTGGGTATATTAAAGTAGAGTAGTGTTTGGAGTAAGAATTCTAGATTAACCCTATCAAATGCCTTGTGGGCATCCACTACCATTGTGTAGATGTTGATATTGTATTGGTTAGCGTAGGATATTAGTGCATCTAATGTTAATGTATTGTCATTAGTCTGCCTATGTGGTGTAAAACCGGATTGTTCTGGAGAGATGATTTTCTCTGTCAGATTTTTCATTCTGTTTGCAAGTATAGAGGTAAACATTTTAGTATCTATATTTAAGAGGGAGATGGGTCTGTAGCTGTCAGGGTTTTGGGGGCCTGTGTTTTCTTTTAATATAAAGATGGTTTCAGAAGCATTAAAGTGAATATCATTTATTTTCTAGTTTATTATGTAATTCAGTGTATAGTGTAGTAGTTTGGCTATCAAGGGGGAAAATGCTTTGTAAAATTCTGAAGTGAGTCTATCTGGACCCGGAGCCTTATGAGCTTTTAAGTGTTTGATTGTTGTGATCATTTCAATGATAGTTATCAGTTCAGTTAGTTTTTTTTGTTGGTCTAAATTGAGTTTAGGGAATTTCAGTTTTTGAAGGAAAATAGTTCTATCTTCCTTTGAGGTTTGTTGTATTTGTGCTCCATATATTTGAGAGTGTATCTGTTCAAATGTTTTAATAATGTCTTAATTTTTTGTGTAGTTTTTGTCTCTGTAGTTTATTTCTGATATATTGGAGGCATTTTTGTGTTGGGAGATAATTCTGGCCAGATCTCTAGATGGTATTTGAGCTTCTTCTGCGTAAGTGGCTAACATTCTGACTTCATAAAAAGATAGGTTCCTGGTTTCTAACATATATAGACCCCTTTGCAGTTTTAAAAGTTCTGCTTCTGTTTGGTTCTTAGGGTTATTTATTAGTTCTTTTTCAAGATGTTCTATTTTCCCTTTCAGTATATGCTCCTCTTTCAGTTGTATTTTTTATAGTATGCTGCTTTTTTGATAAACAATCCTCTAATTTGTGCTTTGGTTGCAGCCCATTCTATGTCAGTTAGTACTTGGAAGTTAGTGATATTTGTAAGAGCTATTTTTAGTATTGCTTCTATTTATTTTATTACATCCATTTTGGAAAGTAAATTAGGGTTTAATGACCAATTATGACCCCTATTCTCTAAATATATCTTTTTGTCCCAGTTAATGTTCAGTGTGATTTTGGAGTGATCTGAAAAGAACCTGGTATGTATAGTTATTGTTGGGTCCATGTTAATGAATATGTCAGAGATTAAGCAGAAGTCTATCCTTGACCACATTTTGTGGCATTGTGAATAGAATGTGAATTTCCCTGTTTTATCTGTACTGTTCCCATATTTAAAAGGGTCATATAGTTTGAAGTCTTGTTTGAGTTCATTAAGGGCTAATGTGGCTTGTTTATTATGTGATTTGGTCAGATTAGATTTATTGTTTTCTGGGTTTTGATATGTGTTCCAGTCACCTCCAATCACTAGGTACTGATCTTTAAATTGGTTTAAGGTTGGGTATAATGACATAAAAAGTGTTGTTAGTTATTACAGGGTGCGTAAACATTAAGTACCATTATAGGTTTTGGTATTTTAGGACTACTAAATGTTACGTAACACCATCTTCCCTCCTTGTCAGCTTTGGTTTTAAGTATTTTTTCCTTAAATTGGTTTTTAATTATTATGGCAGCCCCATCACTGTTTGTTTTCCCCTCTGAAGCTATGATTTGGCTTATCCATTTCTTTCTGCTAATTTCTGCCCATTGCTCTGCCATCAAGTGTGTTTCTTGTATTAGTATGAGGTTGGCTGTGGTTTTTAATGTAAGGTGTAAGAATAGCTTTCTTTTCTTCTTGTTTTGGAGCCCTTTAACATTCCATGATTCTATTTCCCTAATTTATTTGTTAGGTGTATTCCTTAGATATGCCATGTATATTAGTTTACTTTTGTTATCTTTGTATGTGTTACTGTGTGATGGTTTAGGAAATCTATTTATCCCCGTCCCTACTCTGTGCCTAACCACTATATCCCTGGACCAGGAATAATCGGGGGGGGGGGATGAAGTTTCGTTATATGGTTTACCTTTATGTCTAATCTTGGAATGTGTTTTCTTTTTAGATATAGATTTAACCCATAGCATCCCCCTGTGTTACTATAAACAATGTGGACAAAGCTGAACAAACTAGTTCCCTCAACAAACACTGCTACTTAATATCCCTAGCCTCTTCCAACATATTATTTATACAATTATGGTATTGCATTTAAGGTACAGCATGTATTGTTTTTGTCTTGTCACTAATTCTTTCTAATAGTATTTTTAAAACAGCATATTAATATACATTCCTCATTAAATTATAGCAATATATGTACAATAGTAATATTGTTAAACAATCAATCTTGTCATTTTTACATTTTTCTTTCATTTTACTTTTTTTTCCTCCCCTTTATTTATTCAGATTTCGGCCTTCTTTGGTGCCTGTAATGCTTTTTCACATCAGTTTGTGTGGGTTATAAAATATATACTTGGCACCTATTTATCGGAGGTAGGAAGTATAGATAGACAGGACAAAAAAAACCCATCTTAGCCAAACAGTCCTTCTGCTATAGTTAACATATTCAGGCTATATTTACATTACCCCAAGATTGTTAGGTTATTTTACTATTTTCCTGAGATTACTTCTCTCCAGGATCTTTTAACACATTTCTAGTATTTACATAAAACATTTAACAATTTTTTTCATTTTTTCCCAATATTAATCTATGAGCTAGCCTGTTTCTGACAGTTTATTTTTTGCCTATTATTTAAGGCTGGATTTTCATTCACCTACACAGTACTGGGTGTACTGTTTTAGTGAATGGTTCAATTCAACAGTACCTTATTTCTTCAAGGTTTTGATTGCAGGTTGGTTGACATCTGTGGTACAGCTTTCTTCTTTTAGCTGGTGCAAATCAATTTTCATTTTTCAGGCAGTAAAATCTTTTGGAGCTTGCTGAAATCCATTTTGTCTGACTGTTCTTAATGGATCCCCCAAAATCGTAGGGGGGCTGATTTTGCAGACCAATGTTCCAGGAGGAGGTTCCTTCCTATATTCGCTCATCGGAAATGGCAGTTGATTTTTGGTTCCTACCCATGCTCTACTTCTTTTTCCTGTATTCCTCATGGTTCACATTGTGGATTTAAGGGCCTAGACAGCAAGGGTAAACTTTCAGAGTTGGATCCCAGCTAGAGTGCTCGTGAATGGGGTTGTTTTTTCACCCAAGGGTCCTTTATCATTTGTTGTGAATTTATTTCACTTCTGAATGTGGAATTTGCTTGAAAACGGACAAGAATGTCTCTTTTGCCTCTTCGGGGTTAGCGACCATGTATTCAACCTCTTTGATGTAGAAGATTAACTGATTTGGATATTTCACCTGGAATTTGATTTTTTTTTTCTATTAGGAACCTGCAGTATGGAGATAGTAGTTGTTTTGCTTGTCTTATTTGTACTGGGAGGTCTTGAGCAAAAGGGATTCTATTATTATTCCAGGTGAGTGTGCCTTTTTTCTTTGCTGCCAGTATGATTTTATTTACATCTTGGTAGTTTAATATTTTAATATAGACAGGTCTTGGTTTCAGTGGTGTTTGCATTTGCCTCTGGGCTCTGTGGGCTCTCTATATTGTTATTTGCAGCATTTCTTCAGGTTCCTCTAGCAGGGAATTTATTATTTGCTTGATTGTTGGTATTAGATTGTTATGAAGTACAGTTTCAGGTATTCCTCTGATGATGATATTGTTCCTTCGAGAACTTGCTTCCAGGTCTGTTATTTTTGCTTGTAAGTTTTGTATTTCTTTGTCATGGGCATCAGTTCTTTGAGAAATAGAGTCTATTTTTATTTCATTTTCTATTATTTTGGACTCAGATTTTTCCATTCTGGATATTATTTGGCTGAATGAGTCACCAAAGGTTTGAAATTGTAATGATAAGTCCTTTATTGCTTGCTGGATAGGTAATAAGGCATATTTTATGTCTTCCAGATTAGCTGGCTGGTCTGTCTTGGATTTATTTGTAGTTTTAGAGTTGTCAGTTTGTTTAGTTGTCTTTTGTTTTTATGAAGTTGTGTCTTTCTCAGGTGAGGCTAGTACTGAGAATCTGGTCTTAGTTGTTGTTGTTTCCATATTATTTTCCTCTTTTGACATCTTGCTGTATAGTGTTTTACCAATCTTGCAGTCAGATGCAGGGCCTTAGTAGCACATGGCTTAAGCTGTTATTCAGAAATCTTAGTTAATCCTGCTATTTCTGAGCTGAATCTGTCACTTTTTCTTCCTCTTTTGTTTGCTGGATGATATTAGCAGTAAATATATACAGTTATTTCTGTATTATTCATTCTGCATTGCCTTCTGGGTTTGTTTTAATCCAGGGTATATCAGAGACCTAGGTGATAGCAGTGCTCACAGAACAGCGGCCATTTTGAACTCCAGAAAAGACATTTTTGAAGTTGAAAGACAAACTGTTTGGTTTATTTCACTAGAGGTTGAGATTTTATACAGAGGAATCTATAAGATGGTGATGCATTCCTCAGGGAATCAGGACCTCTGGATTTCCCAACTGTGTCAAATTTAGTAACTTGCTTTATAACAATTTAGTGAATTTATTTAATGAGACTGGGATTACTATAGTGCAATTGTTGGTTAACATTATTCGAGTGAGATAGAAAATATCAAAAGAACTATGCATGATCTAGACTCTAAAATCAAAGATTATATTTGTTGCAACATGATGGGTCATCTTTATAATGGTATTGGGAAAAAAGCAGACAGGCAAAGGGCCTCAATAATCACCAGGAAGCAAAATAAGCTTTGGTGGGACATTACAGCATATGCCAATCAAACATTGTATTTTGTACAACATGATGGTTTGAATAATGGGCCTACTGAAGTTACAATTACGAATCCTGGTGATAATAATGTCCAGATCAGCAATGATAGTGTGCATCACAATGTAAATGCAAATATAGATATTCCTGGGACTAGTGGTGTTAGTACAAATACCACTGAACTGACTGAAGTGCAACCAGTAGCAGTTATTCACAATAATGAAAATGTTACTTATGCAACAGTTACTTCTGCTTCAGTTAATACCTGGGCTTCAGGTCCTTTTTTGATGGACCAAGCAGGGAACAAACAAACTCCTAGATAGTCCAACTGCATGCAGAACAAGATGAGAGGGAAAGAAAAAAACAACAGGAGAAGAAACTAGCTGATGGACATTTTTTTAACTTTGATATTCACATATTGAATTTGTCTAAAATTGAATTGTCTGAAGATGCTATTTCAGTTTTGAAAAAAAGGTGTTTCCTTTATTCCCAGTCAGTCTGTCAACATTACTAAACTTATTGTTGATTTAAAATTATTTCTTAAGAATTTAAATTTGAAATATATTTTGCCTGACACCACTTTTATTGCCTAATATTGGTGACAATAGATTTAAGTATAACATCACTTATAATCCACCTTTGTGTAACACTTTACAAGCTTTTGGCAAACTGTGTGAAAATGATATGAGGAATATTAAATGTAATGCCAGTATGTATAATCTGACTCACAATGAATATCAGGTGCTTTGTGAACTTAGTAAAAATAAAAGTGTCAAGAGATTCCAAGATGGCTGCCGACTAGACTAGTCCCTATTCTTTGAGCTCCTCACAGATTTGTAACATCTCTATTTTTTTACAACTTGGGATTAACATTTTTCCTCAGTTTTTTTTCATAAAAGGATTCTACAAAGCTTTCTACATACATTTGGAATATTTTTACCTTTGGAAATTTTATTTTGGGACATATTTTACCTCAGAACAGTTTGTGGTGTTATCTGATTTGGGCACCTGCTGCTTCAGAATCTTCCTGGAACTTGTCACTCTGGTATCAACATCTAATCTCTGGGCATGGCTACTAAATCTGAGTCTATGGAGGCTCAGTCCACGAAGGCCAAATTTTCTTCAGTGCACTCACCTGAAAAGATACCACTTCAAAAGATTGAGAACATCTAAAAACTCTCCTGAACCTGCCAAAGTAAGTAACAAAGAATTAAATGACTCAAACTTTTATTTAGATGAACTAAAGCTAGCATTAAAGCCTATACAAAGTGCTATTCAAAACTTCTCAGAAAAATTTATTGACTTTGGTAATACTTTAAAGCAAATAAATGACAGAATGAGTACTATTGAAAACAGTAATTCAGCTTTGGAGATAAAAATTGAGTCATTGGAAAGTGATTTAAAGTCTAAAGATAAAGCTATTTCTGAAATACAAACTAAATTGATAGACTTAAAAGCCAGGAGTCACAGAAACAACATTATTATTCGTGGTCTGCCAGAATCTTTTGATAATAATAATCTGCTGTCTGTGTCTAAGAGTATTTTTGAGGCATTATTAAACTGTGAAGCATCCTCAAAAAATATAACTGTTGAGAGAGCACACAGAGCATTACGTGCAAGTCAAGATGCTTCTTCACCAAGGATAATATATACAAAATTATTAAACTTCCAAGATGCTTTTCAAATCTTGCAAGCAGCTAAAAGTAAAAAACAGTTTGTATGGAAATCCCACAAATTGTCATTCTCACAGGATTTTCCTCCTCAAATAAAACTAAACAGACAAAAACTTTCTCCCTATTGTGCAGACCTGATAAAAAGAGGGATAAGATTTCGCATGTCTTATCCAAATACCTTGTCCTTTACATTTAATGAAAAAAGGTTTATGTGTTCTGATCCTAAGGGAGCAAAAGATGTTTTAAAGCATTTAAAAGCTTCCGGATTCAGTTTCCTAACATTTCATTTATCTGTTGGGTACAAATGTGATGACTATATATATTTTTTCCTATAAAGGATATGTTCCTACAGACAATATGTGTAATTTACTGTGAAATATATTCTTACTAAAGGTATACAAAATGTTAATGTATACACAAATATATTTTTTCCTTCTTTTTTCTCTTTAGAAAACAGGAAGAGTTTCTGCTTTCTTTATTGTGAATTCAGGAATACTAACTCAGTTTTCAGCCTTTAAATAAGCCTTGTGGTTCCCTCACGCTTTGAGATATAGTTTTTATGTTTTGTTTAATTATAACAAGTTAAATGCTAATATGATGGTTTTCTCATAAATGCTATGCTACTGCAGACAGTATGAGTTATCTATTTTTAAATATTTGCTTCTGCCAAGAGTGTGTACAGTGTCTACATATATATACATATTATATTTCTTTTTTTTCTATTTATTTAAAGAAAGGGGAAAAAAAAAAAAAATGCTGATTTGTTATGTGCATATATGCTTCTTCACGAGTATGGAGCTGGCTTTTGAATTTGAATTAGCATTGCAGATGTCTTTATGTTTCCCCAAATAGTGTACATGTTTTTTTTTTAGTTTAAATAATTACAGTGCCCTAGTTCAGTCATAAACATTTTGGAGGGAGATATTACGACTCTCGAGGCTGGTCAGAGAGAAAATCTTCTATTTTTCTCATCAGCTGATGCTTCTACTATGCCACGCACCTTCATGAAGATACGGAGCTCGGCGGTGACGTCATCATTGCAGAGGACACTCGCTAGTTTCACTTTAAAGCTAGCTTCTGAAATGTAACGTGCATTTACTCATACACATTAAACCATCCACTTTTTTCTGCAGTTCCTTTGTATGAATCACTCCAAAGCGCAAATCGCTCATGTGTAATCACGTCATCTTAAACAATCCGAAAACTACAACACATTTTAGAGCCATCACATAAAGAATACAGAAAGTACTCAGTCTCCTAAAAAACTGTAGTACAAGTGGATGCCCTGGAAAGATAATCTTACATCTGTAACAACCAGTCAAGTGTTAATCACGGCTTCAAAAGCCAGTCAATTTAATGTCAACTAAAACAAGAAGGTTCATTATAAACCGACCATAACAATAGGACAAGCCACCATATAAAAAATGAGTGGAATGCTTCACGACTAACTTAAGGGTAATAAATTGAAGTTACATTTTACTAAGTGACATATAGTCATGGAATGGCATATAACTCAAACAGTAGCAGTCACAAATAAAAACATGTGCACACTAAAGGGATAGTATAACAGTTGAATTCAGTGGCTTCTCACATTGTCAGTCTAACAACCGGTATGACTAGAGATTTAATTTGTCATTAAATAACATTAAGACATGAGATAACAAAAGATAAAACAGAAAATGAAAAATAATTTTGAATGTTTTTATTGAGATGAATGACTTCAAATATGCCACTGTCTACATTTAGAATAAACTGAACGATAATATTCTATTCTTTATTGGTAAAGATATGACTGGTTCTAAACAATGTTTTTTTTTAAAATATGAATGGTTGTTTTCTCTTCTTATTAACTTGTTTTATATTTATATTCAAAGCACATTTTATATTTAGTGTTATATTATATGCAAGGTTTTTTTTTTTTTTTTTTTTCTCACATACAAATACTTAGATAAAATCCTAAATAAATATATACTGGGTCATGTGCTGTAATAGGAATATGATACAGATCTATATATAGGTATTATAAAATAATCCTGTTTTTCCCATTCGGGTTTAATTGTTCTGTTTAAATAATTTTAAGTGTACATACAGGAGAATGATGGAGTGCATTTCTTAATACTTTACTGTTTTTTTAATTTAAGAAATGTCTCTCAACTATACAATTCATAGTGTTACAGTTTTTTATCTTTTCTTTTTTTTGATTGACACATTTATTTATTCTGGGACTGACAGCTGAAAGGTGCTTCTGGGGGTACAGACATGACTGTCTTTCAGAACTATGTTTCATATGTTTACGATCTGAGTCAGACATTACTGTTATAACTGTTCACAATATCACCAAAATGAAACATGATGCTTTTACTGTTTAATTAATTGCTTGAATTTAATACATCTTGTTCTGATATGTATATGGCTATCTTATACATAATCAAAACATCAATTTATCTTTGATACAATCAATATTAGTTTGTACAGTAAGTATTATATATATGGGGTAATGCTAAATCTATCTTCCTTATACTTTTCATATATGGTAATATATATATAAATTTGATTCATTTAATATCTGGATTGCGATGTTGAGGAAATTCTTTAATTTGCTATATATTTTACTTAAAATTGGAGCTTATATAATTAATAAGTGAGTAGGGATTGAGCATGTTGGGCATCTTGAATTTAGTTATATATGTAAATATGTTTGATATTATAATAAGGTTTTTTTGTTTAGTTAAGCTTGTATATAAAGTTTATTATGACTATACATTGCAATTGACATTGAAAGTGTTAACCAAATTCATTTACTTAATTCATTTTTATTTTTCTTCTCTAGTAGGGGATGGGTGGCTAGGCACCGGGGTACTTGGGAAGAAATATTACAGAATCTTTAAAACAAATTTTTTTAGGAGATATTATGATACATTATAATAAGTATAAGGTACTGAGGTTTATAGTTAATATTACATTTTGTCAAATCTTAGTTATATATTATATATCTATTTTTATTTAATACTATGACCTTAAATATTGACTCATGGAATGTGAGAGGACTACAAAACAAAAACAAGAGATCCCTACTATTTCATCTTTTATTTAAATCCCAGGCTAATATTTGCTTCTTACAAGAGACACACCTAACTAGAGAAGACTTCGATAAAGAAAAAAACAAGAAATGGATTAAAATGATAGTAGCAGCTGGTAATAGTACAAAATCAAATGGGGTAGCCATTATAATTAAAAACACATTTCAGGGAACTGTTTCTGACGTGAAATATGACGTGAATGGAAGATGGTGTTACATTATTTCCTGTTTTTATAACATTGACAAGCCAATTATATTCTTTAATCTTTACGGCCCTTGTGAACAACAACATATCTTCTTTATACAAATATATAATATTCTATCTTCTTTCAAAGATCATTATTTTGTTCTGGGGGGGGATTGGAATGCTATCATTAATCCTGACACTGACCGCACTAGTAGATCCTCCTCGTACAATTTTCAAGCATCCATTGCTTTGGAAGAAATAATAATAGATTTAAACCTTACAGACCCTATCTCTCTCATAACACAGTATGACAAAAAAGACTTTTTCACATATTACTCAAAATGCTATAAATCATGGTCAAGATTAGATTTTTTTCTTATTTCTAACTGTCTTACCAATAGGAAGATTAATTACTCTCTTGAACCTAGATTTTTTTCTGACCACTCTAGAATATCTCTTGGAATTAGTTTGGCCTCACATGCACCAAATTTACCTTCATATAATAGTTGGACACTGAATAATAATTTACTTTCAAATGAAAATACACATAAATTAATAACTGAAACAATAAAAGAAACATATCTTAATCTAGTCACATCAGATATTCCTTTAGATATACAATGGGCCGCATGTAAGGCAACTCTTAGAGGTATATTAATTAACAAAGCATCATATTTTAAAAAACAATATAGAAATAAAGAATTACAATTAAAATCAAAAATTCAAAATTTGGAAAATCAATACAGAATATGTCCCGATTCCTCTACATATGAACTATTATTAAGTTCCCAAAAAGAATTATTGCTTCTACATCAACATAACCTTACCATATCGGCTATTAGCTACATACTCTGAATGGGCACAGGTTCCTTCTAAAGTGTTAGCCAGAATAATTAAAGGTAATCAATCTCTTCCTAGAATTTTGTCACTAAAATATAACAACAAGAGTTACAACACTGATCTGGAAATTATGCAGCTTTTTACATCATTGTTTTCAGAGATATACTCAAAGGAAAATAATCCTAGGGGTAAACAGCATATAGTGAACTTTGCGTCTTCTATTAAATTTCCTAGGTTAAATGATCAACAAAAAAACGCACTCTCTGCCCCATTGACTATTAAAGAAATATCGGAAGCTATTAGTAGACTTAAGACTAGTAAATCTCCGGGACCAGATGGCTTCACATCTGAATTTTTTAAAACTTACTCATCTGAGCTTTCACCCCTTCTTTTTGAAATTTTTAACTACATAATGATTTATGGTATATCTGACTTGTATTGGAATACCTCAAAAACCATTTTAATTTTAAAAAGAGACAAAGAAAAAACTGATCCTAATAATTATAGGCCTATCTCTCTGATCAACATTGATATTAAAATCTTAGCTTCTTTACTTGCTTCTAGACTAAAAAATGTTTTACCATTTTTAATTTCTTCGGAGCAGGCGGGCTTTATGTCACATAGACATTCGTGGGATAATACCTTGACAATTGATGCTCTTATTCACTTTACTAAAAATGACTCAAATCCTATGTATGCATTGATTCTTGACGCCGCTAAGGCTTTTGATAGGGTTAATTGGGACTTTCTGTTTCACATTATGTCTTGCTTCAATATACCATCTACCTACATAGACTTTATTAAAACGCTATATAAAAACTCTTATACTTTTCTTTATATCAATAGGAAAATATCCAAAAATATAAAGATCATTAATGGCACAAAGCAAGGATGCCCATTATCTCCTTTTCTATTTAATTTGTATATAGAACCCCTATTATTATATATAACACAAAATACCTTTCATAATATTCCTAGAATTTTTAACACTAAAGTTTGTTTGTCCGCTTTTGCAGATGATCTTGCATTATACTTTCAAACACCCTGCTCAGATCTTTCAAAACTAATTTGTTCCATTGAAAAATTCTCAGAGGTCTCTGGATATCAGATTAACACTCAAAAAACACATATTCTTCCCATAAATCCACTTGCTCACAAATCATATTTGTTTCCTGACTCCACTTTCCGGATAGTTCAGAATTTCAAATATTTGGGGATTCATATAAATCATAATGGTCTCTCCACATTTCAAAATAATCTAGCTAAAGTATGGTCGTTGATTATACTTGACTTGAATAGATGGAAATTGCTAAATCTATCACTTTTATCAAAAGCAGCTATAATAAAATGAATATTCTTCCCAGACTGTTATTTCAATTCAATGCTGTGGATCAGTTGATTCCAAAATTTTTTTTTTCAAAAATTAATAAAACTCTGGCTAGCTTCTTATGGTTTCCTAAATCAGTAAGAATTTCTTACATTAAGTTAATCTCACCTAAAAATAGGGGAGGACTTGGTCTTCCCAATTTTCATCTTTACTATTTGATTATCTCGGCCAATAAACTACTATCTATCTTAAATATAAAAACTGAGAAGTATAGTCAATATCCTATTTGGACAAAATTATGGTATCAACATATTTTAACTAAAAATATCAATCCATTAGCTCTTCCTTTCCTTTCATTAGGTGTCATGAATAAGTTAAAAATTCCTAACTCTCTAAAACAAAAAATTATTGCTTTTCAAGAACTGTTAAAACTTGTAAATTTAGAAAATATATTTCAATTAATGCAACCTCTCCATTTAAACCCTAATATTAACTTAGACAATATTTCTATTAATCTTTCAAATTTTCCCCTGATTAAGGATCTCACTGTTTGGGATCTGATACAGTACAAGAATGAAACTCTCACTAATATACGCAAAATTCTCAAGGTTAATACTAATTATCTAACCATTCTACGTCAATTGAGAGATATTATTAATGCTAAGTTTTTACACACCAACGTAGATAACACTGATATCACTAACTATAAAGTGATTATACAAGTCCTCACGCTTCCAGAGAAAATGTTATCTAAATCTTATAATCTTATAAATCAGATAATTCATAATACAGTGTGCCTTTTTTCTACTTATTGGGACAAACACAATTCTCACATATCTATAAATCAGAAACTCTCAGCTATTAAAAATACACTAGAATACTCACCCTTCAAAAAACTCTTTTACACTCAACTAATGATTAACAATAATGCATATTTCACTCCTTCTAAACTTAACAAATTTAATGCTAATAAATCGCCCTCATGTTCTTGTTGTTCACACCCTAATGCAGATCTTCTACACATTTTTTGGTCTTGTCATCATTCACACAAACTTTGGACCTCCCTAAAAGTCCGTTTACAGAAAATGGGTTATCATAAATCCACCCTATCTTGGGAGACTGCATTACTACACCTACCAAATATTTATCTCTCTAAATTGGACATGCAAGTGCTAATATACATATGTTCACTCATAAAATTATATATTACCCAAAATTGGCTAGATCGTACTAAACTGAATTGGAATAATTTTAAAATTCTAGCCCATACATACATCAGTGCGCAGAAAATGATAGTGAAAAGTCCCAAGAAGTCGACACATATTAACAAAGCTATAGAAAAGGTGTTACATATTATTAATAGTGTATAGATGGTCACCCTCCTTTTGGGATTTGTGGACCTCAGTCTCATTTATATCCTTATACACGTTTTATTTTAGATTTATACTTACTTTGATATATTCTTTGGTTAACATTTGTATATGATGTAGATAGTTAAGTGTATGTTCTCAGACAGCATTGAGACAAAACATTCATCTTACAAAATTGTGTCATCATAAATATCTCCTAATGTTTCATTTTTAATATGCATTTTAATTTTGCTGTTGTTGTTTTTTTTTTTTATATTTCTGTATTTTAAAAATTCAATAAAAAGTTTTTTGAAAAAAAAAAAAAAATAAAAGTGTCAGAGTAATGAGAGCTGACAATGGTGGCATGATTGTTATTATGCAAACGTGTGACTATATTAGTTCTGTGGAGAAAATGTTACACAATGACAACACCTATATTAAAGTAGGTATTGACAATATTAAAGCTAGTTATTTAAGAGTTGATACAGATCTGTTTGATATGTTTTGTCAGGGTAATATTGATCATGACACTTATGAATTTTTACAAGTTGAGCATCCTAATATGGGTATGTTGTTTGGTATACCAAAGATGCATAAGTCTCAAGTAGACCTACCTTTTCAACCAATTATTTCAGCAAAGGGGTCCAATTTCATTATGGTTAGATTCTGAATTAAACCAAGTTGTTCAAGCTTGTAAATCTTATGTAAGGGATTCATGGCATTTATTAGAAATTCTCAGTAGACTTAATCTTCCTGCCAGCAAATTTCATTTTGCTTCATTAGCTGTGGTGTCATTATATACTTGTATTGATCAAGACACTGGAATTGAATAGTTGAAGGAGCATTTAGCCAAATCTAATGACTTCGGTGATGTTAATATACACAATATTTGTCAATTCATGGGGTTAGTGTTGGACAACAATTTTTTCAGTTTAATAATCAATACTATAAGCAAACATCAGCTGTAGCTATGGGGGCAAGGGTTGCCCCATCCTTTGCAAATTTAATAATGGCCATGTGGGAAGAGAAATTTTTACAAAACCACCCAAAGAGGCAATTTTTTTTATATCAACAATACATTAATGATTTGTTTTTTTCTGTGAATGGCGAACGAGGAAGAATTTGTATTCCTTGTCAATGATTTAAACAATACTGCAAATTTTCTTGGATTCAGTATGGAAGGTTTTGGTACTACTCTTAATGTTTTGGATATTCACTTGACTGTTCAGGTGTTTGATAGGACACTAATCAGTAATATATTTAGGAAGGATATTTTTGTCAATCAATAATTACATAGAGATAGTTTACATCTGCTTCATATGAAGAAGGGTGTTATTAAAGGTCAAATTATTAGACTTAGTCCCCTCACTTTGAATGATAGTATGTTTTCATCAGAAATTAATATTTTAAAGAATTTCTTTATGGAAAGAGGCTATGAATTAATATGGTTGTCCACATAGAAAAAGAGGTGATTGCCCTCAGGGACAATGTAGCGAGACCTATTTTAAAGTCACAGCTGATGTTAGGTTCAAGGAAGACGGTCACTGACACCAATGGCTTTAGTATAGCTTTTTCTATTCCTATAGTAAATGAAATGCTGCATATTAAACAAATCACTAGTGACAATTGGAAGGTTTTAGTGGGCAATAAAGAACGTATCCAAGTAGTAGGGGATAAGCCTAAATTCACCTCTAAGAGATGTTTCAACATCAAATCTATGATGGAACAAGCCTCTAACATGCCTCAACATATTGGACAAAGTATGGCAAAAGGGACTTTTTCATGTAAAAAATGTAAACAATGCAAATATATACGTAATGCTTCATTGATTTTTTTTTAGGCATTTTAATAGAACTGTTTGGGCTAAAAATAATTTTTCTTGCAATTCAGAATGTGTAGTTTATGTGGCTATCCGTGATTCGTGTTTTTCCTTTTATATAGTAAAGACTATTAGATGTCTTGAAAGGAGGATTTATGAACATTCCTTGGCTATTAAAAAAAAGGATTTGACCAATGCTTTAGCCAAGCATGCTCAGGTTTGTCCAGATTTCAAGAAATTCACTTTTTCAGTGATAGACTATGTAGCCAACAAGGAGTTTATTGATAATTACAAGATTTTACTTGAGTGCAAAGAGTCTTTATGGCAAATCAACCTGGCAGCTGACAAGCTACCAGGTTTGAATGCAAGTATTAATATCAAGGGCTTTTTAGCACTAAGGTGAATGTTTATCCAAAATTGTTGTATATATGCACCTTTTTACCCACTTTTTTTGTATATATATGTTTTATATGTGAATTTTTTATATATTTGTATTTTGTATTTGGTAGCAATGTAATATGATTGGATAGCTGTAATCATGTGATTTGCATCTAATTGTTTTAAAAGGGGCTGTATGAGAAGTTCATTATTTTCTGAAGAAGTTCAAGTCAAATAAATTGAATGAAAGCACTAATTTTAGTGTCTGCTTCTTCTGTGTGTTTGTCTTTTTGCATTGTCTCCAGTTTTAATAGTTATAAAAAGATGTTTCTCAACATTTCAAATAGTGTTTTAAGTAGTTTTTAAAATATAATTTGACTAAAAGTGAATGTCAGACAGTAAACTGTTTAAGAACCATTTCTTTAATTATCTTTCAGATGGTTCATAAAGAAGAAAATAGTGTAGCTGCGTCAAAAAACGTTTATTAGGAATATTTGAAATTATAAGTTAATTCTCTAAATACAATTCAATCAAATTCGAATGCAGTTGTAGAACACTTAATATGTAAGGGTATTGTATTGGAAAATCTTGGTAAGAAACTGATAGAATCAGATCCTCATTTACAAGTTCTTTTATGTTCTTCTAAAGTTAAGTAAAAGCATTACAGATCACCAAGGCAGGCCAATTGTTTCTCATGTGGGAGGACCAGTTCAATTGGTTAGCACATTTTAGACATGCTTTTAAAACCATGAGTGGCTGAATTAAAATCTTATACTAGGGATAGTGGACAATATTTGGAGGATGTTAGGAAAGTGACATGGCAAGAAGGATAAAAGGGGAATTCATAAGGGTACCGTGACATGCATACCTTCACAAACATGTTGCAGTAACTTTTTTCTATATTTAGAAATGGTCATAACATGGTACTGTATGACGGTCTGGCATGAAGACATGCAGCATCACATAGGCTGGCTCAGTAGCCATGCTGAATGGTAATAAGGCAGTCTGGGAGAAAGTCATATTCTAATTAACCATGTGCTCTCTCCACCATAACCTGCAGCAGGAAGGCATCTATGCATCGAGTGATTCAGGAAATCATATGGCCATGTAGATCAGCATGACCAGCTTCACTACATCATGGTAGTGAACATAGTCAAAAGGTACTTTTCATCTAGTGAACATGAATGTAGTATGTGAATAGAGGGTGGGGTAGCCACTAGGTACCAGGGATTAGTCTATGCTCGCATGCCATAATGGCACCTACAGTGGTAAGGGGAATGGGGGATTGGGGAAAACACTACTCACCAGGGAAAACTACAACTGTGCCATATTCGCACTTACAGCAATACAGGAATGGGGGTGCAGGGGGTGAAACACTAGCCAACAGTTACTATTCTAAACCCTTGTGTCTTAATGGCACTTTCAGCAAGATGGGGATTGGGGGTGAAGGAAATCACTAGATGGGAAGAGGTCAGACAAATCAGTGACTTATGGGGACTGTGGTGTGTGTGTGTGTGTGTGTGTGTGTGTGTGTGTGTGTGTGTGTGTGTGTGTGTGTGTGTGTGTGTGTGTGTGTGTGTGTGTGTGTGTGTGTGTGTGTGTGTGTGTGTGTGTGTGTGTGTGTGTGTGTGTGTGTGTTTGTGGTATGTGTGTGTGTGTGTGTATGTGTTTGAATCAGAAAGTACAATGTCATTGGAGCAGGGCCTCCTTTCATGAATCCCTGGGATAGTTTTGTCACAATAGATGTAAATAATCTTTTTCATCTATAAGTCATGAGTTAGGAATGGAAGCACTAGTCATAATCCTTACAGACTTAAAAGCAGTGGATGACATTCTTAATTTAAGAAAACTGCTTAACGAATAACAGTTTCTTTCCTAATGGTGTCTACTAGAGGCAAATATGGGGTACATCAATGGGAGAGAAATTCACACCAAGATGTGACAATGGGAAGAGTGGAAGACACATATGTATAACAACGTTTCTCATAAGAAGAAGGTGGTTTTCTACAAGTATAACACTGATGAGATGACCTTTCCTTGATAACAAAGGGATCACATTTTTGAATGTTTACAGACTAATGGTTTTGGATTGTCCTTTACTTATAGTTTTCATTCTACACATATGCATTAGATGGATGTTTGTGTGCATGTAAGTGATGAGAAATAAATTCCATTGTTTATAGAAAACTGAATTAATACATGTTTTTGTTTCCCATTAGAGCCTACCTTGCAAATTTAATTAATTGAGTTTCATATGGGGAGTTTTTGAAGGCCAGGAGCTTGTGCTTTGAAGAATGAAAATTCAGTTGAGTAGCTCAGATTGTTCAGAGGCTAAGTGTTTACAGGTTTCTCAGATACAGCTTTCCTCATCTTTATATAAGGAAATCAAAAAAGCAAAGGGTGACAAATATTATTCTAGGTTTAGATAGAATCAGAATAATCTAGAGACTCAGGATATGTATTTTGTTATACGTTATGCACCCTTTATAGAGGGTGCATCTCATATTTAATGAAAAAAAATTGTTATATAATATGTTCTGAGAAGAGCTGAAATTCAGTTAAGTTTAACACTTCTTTTAAAAATGCTCCTAGTCTGTGGGATCATCTGATACATGTTCTATACTGTACGGTGAGACAGGGGATTGATTAAAAAATATTTTTTAAGAGCTTTTAAAACTTCACTCTAATGAGTATAAAGGTGTGGCAGAACAGTGCCTAACAGCTGTTTTCCTGAGTGAGACTTTGCTTCTACCTGCTATCTCTGCAACAGAGCAAAAGTATTTTACCAGCTTAAAACAATATGTACTCAAACACCTTTTTCCTAAAACCGTAAGTACATGGAGGAGACCAAACTCCATGCACAACAAAAAATTATTATGAGGTTTCTGATCATAACCAGCTATGTTCATGGAAAGGATGCCTAGAATTGCCTCTTGAGCTTAGTTCTTAAGTTGGTTTTAATCAAAGAACCCATTGTAATGCTCTATGTTTGTAACTATAAAGGCGCTACATTTGCTCTGATGAACCAGTGCATCACTTGATCCAAGGAAAACTCTTCCGGAAAATATGCAAATAAATATTTCTGGAAATAAGGAAAATAGCATGGTTTCAAGTCTGATCCCTCTCTAATCTATACATCAAATTGTGGTCATGCAGAGAGCTACTTATCTAGCATCTAAGGTATATACTGGACATGCTGCATGTTTACTTGAATGATATTTGTATGGATTACATTTTTTGTGTCTCACCTTTTTCTTCAGAATACTTCAAGTTATCATAACTCATTTTATTAGGTCTCAGTTCAGTTAACATGATTCTTAAGAACTTGAAATCACTGTCAAGATGCAAAGTTTGAAAGAGACATTAAAATAACTGTTCCAAAGCAATGTTGCAAGAGACAGACACCCAATCCGAAGTAATATATTCATTTGCACAATCTTTGTGGAGACTATACAGCATGTAGAGTTTCAGGGAAACTTGACTCTGCAGGAGCATTGTACTTTCATTTTGTTTGAAAGCTTTATTATTGTTAGTTTTATTATTATTAGCAGTGCTATTATAATTATTGTTGTTGTCATCAGTAGTTGTTAGCAATGTCTTTTTTTATAACTGATGTACACAGCAGATCTCAAATAATCATGTTGGTGAACTGCGACCTAACAAAAGGAGTTATAGTCAGTTGAAGTAGTCACTTTTTTCTTGATGGAGCCTCTTCTACTGACAATCAGGCTATTGTTAATTTCAGTCTAGGCATGCCCTAGCTATCAACTTGTTAGATTTACAAAACCCATCTTGTATGGTGTCTGTGCCAATATTGCAGCAAACTTTTACTTAGCACTCTAAGATGTAACAGGCTATGGTAGATGAGGTGAGAAATGAATATAAGATAGGGATCTTAGTTTAACAGTTAGTCTGTGCCTAAGTCTCCAGCTCTGGACAACAGCTTTTGGTATTGATGTAAAGGAAGATTTCCTGAGCACAAGCAGCAGAAATGGGGCTCTTTCATAGAGTGATTGGGCTTAATCTCGGTGATTGATGGAGAAGCTCTGCAAAATGGAATGCAGCTTTTCCTCTTTTGTTTTGAGAAATCTGTTGAGGGGGACTGGGCCCATTAAAAAGATGTCCCATGGTTGTCTCCCATTCAATGTGGGGTAGGCATAGCCCATTGCAAGGAGATCCCAGACTAGAGCCAGGACACACTGGAGGTGGAGTATATCTACCAGTTTGCCTGTAATCATTTGAGGAGTTAATATAGTGAGGTGGAGTCTGTTGCTGAGGCCACAAAAATCTGGTGTGCCCTTCTTGGTTTCCTTCCAGTAACAAGTGGTTTAGAAAATAAATAAATAACTGAATACTCTTTATGCATGGCCTCTTAAAATCCTCCGAAATACAGAAATATTGATCATTATTATTACTCAAGCATGGTTAGATGCTATAATGTCTCTCCTTACAATGTCGGAGATCTAGGTAGCGATAGCATCATTACACTCTTTAAAGACTTTTGAATTAGAAGATTTTATTTCAGTTGTTCAATCTTTTATTTGCATTATGTGTGATGAATGCAGCTACTGCAGTTTTGGTGTCCCTGCCCTCATGGGAAAAGCTCTTGGTAGTTTTAATTATGATGTACTATAAAACAATATTTTTCATTAACCTTCTACCACATTATCATTGATTTGCTTTATAAGGTGATTAGGATAATTATTTTAACTCCTTTTGAAAACATTGCTCTTAGAGTTGTGTACACTGATTGGTTCTTTAAGAATGGTCTTAGAACTACAGCTATACTACTGACAATGATGCTTTCTCAACATTCTAGGTTTTTGCACATACAAGGAGGCATTTTCTAGTACTGATGCTAAGTTTACTTTTGATGTTATTTCAAAGAATTTTCTCTGAAAAGCACTAAAGGCTTCTTTGTTCTTGCCTACCTAAATCAAGGTCTTAGCACTTGTACATAGTATCTTAGTGGTATACTGTAAATGTAGATGGGCCCCTTTTGAATATATAGCTGTGCTGCATGGATATCAGTTACTCCTTAGCTATTAACATGTATAGTGAAATACCTGCTCAGAGTATTAAGTACATACCTGGTTATTGTTGCAATTTTAGTTGATCCGCTTAAGTTTAAATTTAATCTTATAGATTAAAAAGACATTACTTGATTATAATTTTCTTAGTTCCCAATGCTGAAATATGGATGCATGTTTTAGCAATAATCCATGACTGGAAGTGGATGACACAGGACTTACACACAGTTTGTGTGGTTTGATCATATATGTGAGTCCCAAGTGATTACAGGTTGCTACCTTTTAAGTAGGCCAAAGTGGGACATGGATGTGTGTGGCCAATATATTAATGGTCACACCCCCTACAATGACATCACCATGGAGTAGTGAAGCAGATGCAGTTATGGGTACTTATTTATCATTACTGAACATGCCCTCCAACCCTCCAAAAAATAAAGTTATACACATATTTTCACTTTAAAGTTCTTCTTGCAAATCATCACTAAAATGACACTCTAAAATGAATTAGAATGCACAGAAGACCCCATAGATCCCCATCTACCTCCAAACACAGCAAGTAAGAAAAAAAGAAATAAATAAACCTATAACCATAATTTACTCAGAACAATGATGAAATAAAGAACAGGCCCAACAGCAGCACAGCTATATTCACAGTAGATCCAAAGCAGTACAGTTTACACTTATTGAAGACAGCATTAAAAACAAAATACACACATTTCCACTTATAAAAGCAAACTGTCTTGAAATAATGATGACATGTTTTAGCTCAATTCCAAATGTACTGCATTAACTTCTGAACATGCCTCCCACTCAAAAAAAAAGTTAAGCAAACATTTTCTCTTTTAAAAGTACTTCCTCCAAGACATCACTAAATAGCTAGTCTGAAATAAATTAGAATGCACAGTAGACCACATGGACCTCATTTACCACTGAACAAAACAATTAGCAAAAAAAATAGAAATAAACCTATAGCATTAATTTACCCAGCACAACACTGTAATAAAGAACAGGCCCAACAACAGCATAGCCATATTCACATTATAATCAAAGCAGTACATTTTAAAGTTATTGATGTCAACATAAAAAAAAAATACACACATTTCTGCTTATAAAAGCAAACTATATTGAAACAGCCATGACAACGTGTACCTAGTAGAATACCAAATGCAATACGTTTACCTATGAACATGTCCCCTCAAAAAATAGTTATACACACATACACATTTTCACTTTTAAACATCGTTCTTGCAAGTTATCAGTAAAAGACTACTAAAAAAAATATCCAAAATAGTACATCTTAACTTCTTAAAGACACATTAAAAAAATAAACTGCACACATTTGCCACAATAACAACAGAAACATATCAATCACTACATTTATCCGTGAAGACTGCCCCCATCAGAATAAAAAAAAACTTCTATACCCACATTTTAGCCTTTAAAAATGAATGCTTCCAAATCATCCAAGAACAACCACAACAATTATAGATTAAATTGCACACACACACTCACACACACACACACACACACACACACACACACACACACACACACACACACACACACACACACACACACACACACACACACTCTTCTTATATGTTTAAAAGCTACTACTTGCAATTAAAAACTACTACTTGCAAATCTCAAAATAACCACTACACAGATTTAAATACAGTACAGTGTACTCTATTTACCTCTAAACATTAAAAAGTTAAATTGAAAAAAAAACACAATATTCCCATTTTTGAAATGCTAGAGCCATAAAATACTATTTTTACTTACATACCACTACAGTCACAGTCTTTGCTGGGTTAGTTGGCTTCCCTTTTGGAATGGCCAGCTGCCTGGCTTCCCTACTGGAATGGATGGCTGGCTTGCTGGCTTCCCTGGTCCTGCTGGAGTGGCTCACTGTCTGGCTTTCTTGGCCCCGCTGGATTGGCTGTCTGGCTGCCTGCTGCAGTGACTAGCTGGCTGGTTGGCTCTGGCTGCTGGAGTGGCAAACTGACTGGCTCTGGCTACTGGAGTGGCTAGCTGTCTGGCTTCCTGCCTGCTGGAGTGGCTAGCTGGCTGGCTTCCTGTGTACTGGAGTGGCTAGTTGGCTGGCTGCTGGAGTGGCTGGCTGTTGCTGGGGTTGGTATCTGGCTCTGGCTGCTGGAGTGGCTAGCTGGAAGGCTACCTTTTTAGCTGGCTGGCTGGATCTGGCTGCTGACTGGCTGGTGGCTGGCTTGCTGGCTGGCTTTTCTGTTGGTTGGCTGTGGCTGGCTGGTAGGGTGGCTTGCTTTCTGACTGGCTGACTCTGGCTGTAAAAAAAAAAAACAAATCCCAGTCCTCTATTAGCATGTGGAAGCACAAATAAAAACACCCTATGGCTGCAACCTTTGAAGGGCTCTTCCTGCCTCAATCCCTGCCCCATTCACAAGTTGCAGACAATTGCTGCGCAATTTACAACACGCAGGCCTAACAGAGAATAGATCCAGTTTGGGGATGTAACCAAATTGCCATGGAAAATCCTGAAGTATTTGCAGCTTTCCTATGGTAATTTGGTGGGACTAAAAAGCAGGATCTTTAAAATTCCACTGATTTATACAGTGGGTAACAGGATGGATTACCTCAGCGCATGAGTCTCCCACTGATAAAGAGACAGGTGGCAAGTGTCCAAGTGATTAAACCAAGCCAACTGTGGGTAAATCCTGCTTTACTCACAAACAAGAGTGAATTATTTTTATTATACAATGACATTGTTAAAGAAAAAAAGCTTACCTTTTTTAAATAATGTCATTGTATAAAAAGTCTAGTGATCTTCCACCAACTTCTGATAGTCTGGAACATGCAATAGAGGAGCTGTGCATACTCTGAATGTAGGTAATAGCTGTATAGAAGGTTATTGTCTCTGCCCTCCCCCCTTTTAGTTTTTTTTATAGAATGTCCAATGACCTCTTATTTTTGGACTGTTTATAAAAATAGGTACCCTTCTGGTTAATCATTGAGGAGTGAAGGCAGCAAATGAGGAGAGACATTGCCCATTCAGGGTTGCTGTGGAATTGATTACATAGGTGTTCATGATACAGAAAGCTGTGAGTCTTTTATTTTTCTTTGTATACTGTTGTAAACTGCTCAGTGGAGCAGACTGTTAGTTTTTGATATTTTTAAGACAGTTTGAATTCTCTGCTTAGTGGTGCAAAAAAAGTAAGTTAAAGTGCTTCTTCCTGTAGAGAACAGGAAATATGGCCATGTATCTTTTGGATGACATTACAGTGCATATGCCAATAGAAAGACTGGACTTCTTTCTGTTGGTATATACTTGATTTTCAATGAGCATGCTAGCTGGGCTGTCCAATCAGCATGCTCAGTTTTCAGTGGTAATGATCCTTTATTGAATGATAACTTTAATTTAGCTTTTGTTGAATGTGTTAGTCCCATTCTTTGTTATTAGCCCAATTGCTCATACTACAACTGGAATTGTGTGGGTATCCTTATTCCAAATTGCTCCAGTTTCTGTTTGCAAGTCCTGATATTTTACAAATTTATGTCTTTCAGTTCATAAGACACTGTCGTCACTGAGTGTAGCAATTTCAATAATCAAAGCTATTATCTTTCTTTTTCTCTTCAGCTACACTATCCAGTCTGTTTGCTCCTACCATCTTACTTGCTGGTATGGAGTGATCCCATGTAATTATTTCATCATTTTCAAAACTCTTTTGCAGTTCATGTTTCCAATATCTCTCAACTGCCTCTATGTTATAATGTTTACAGAGTCTCCAGTGTAACAACCTTGCCACATTATTGTGTTTTGCATTATACAATCCTTCAGCCATGAGTGTATTGCACCCTGCAACAAGATGTATAACTGTTTCTAGTTCTGTACCACAAACCCTACATTTGTCTGTATCACCTTCATTTTCCACAGATTCTATAAACCATCTGGTATTTATTCCACTATCTTTGGCTGCCAGTATTAACCTTTCATCTTTTGGTTTAAATTCACCCCATCCAAACCATTTGCAAAACTCTTGGCTAACATTGGTTGTTCCAGCAGATCTCTGTACTTCTTGCTATAATTGCCATCTGTCCATTTGTCTTTTTTTTTCCTGATCCCATTCTTTGTATTCTTCCGTTTGCCTTTTTGCATTTTCTGTTGCCACCTGATTTTTAGCCACGTTTGTTTGGATTTCCGTGCCTGCTTCTATTCTTAAAGGAGTCTGCTAAGAAACTTTGTCAACTTTGACATATTCTGTTCATGTTTTATATCTTTTAATATGTTTGGATATGATGATGCCAATAAATATGCATGCAGTTCCACAATCCTGTATGTGGTAGCTGATTTCAAGTATAGCCATGCCTCCCTCAGGCCGAGGGATATATAATCTCGGCAAACACAGGATCTTATATATCATTAGATGGGCATTGAGCTGTTTTCTTGCTTTCCTGTCAAGCTTACCTAGCTGTTTTTGTGGCCAGTCAGTCACCACAAAGCTGTAAGTTAAAACAGTAAGTGCAAGTTGATTTATAGCTTGAACTTTATTCCTAGAGGTCAAAGCTGTTTTCAGAATTAATTTTCTAAAATATTCCTTACTCATGCTGTACCATTGCCCCTTCATCTATTCCAAGATACTTGCACACTCCTTCTTCTTCCAGTCTTTTACATCACTTTCCTCCCCAAGTTTTATATTTTCTTGAGTCTTCAATTTTCCTTTTTCAAATGTTGCTTTTGCACATTTGTTGAGACCAAATGACATTCCATGTCATCTAAAAAGGCTTTAACAACTTGCAGTTGCTCTTTCAGGTGTTTATCTGATGAACTATATAGTTTCAAGTTATCCAAAAAAAGTAGATGCAATATCCTTTCACTTGATGATTTACTTTGAATCAAGCTGAATCTGTGATTTACGTTCTTTAGTAAACAACTTAATGGATTAAGAGCAAGACAAAACAATAAAGGTGACAATGAATCACCCCAGAATATTCCACACTGGAATTTCACCCCATCAATAGCAATTTGTCTTTTTTGTGGTTCAACTGCACACTAGATTGTCATTTCTTCATAGTAACTGCAATAAAATGTATCAGTGTGTGAAATAATATTGCACACGTGTAAGCATTCTATCATCCAGGAGTGAGAAATACTACTAAATGTGTTTTGCAATCTAGCCATGGTTTAATGAGTAAACTAACAAACATAGGGCCTACATTGGCCAATTTAAAGTTTGTCAAATAGATCTCACTGCAGAATATAGAATTTTAGAAAACCAGTTATCTAATTCCCATTATTTAAGAAAATAAACTATTACTTTTCTTAAATAATGGCAGATGTCTGGCATCCTATGCAGTTCTGATAGAGTCCATTGCTTCTTTTTAAAAAACTGTCTCGCTATGTTAAACCCATTTAACATAGTGAAACGGACCTTTTCATGGTATAATTCCCATTTAAATATTGATAAATCACGTGCCAATCTTATATGTCTAGGTAAGGAATTTCATATCTTTTCTGCCCTAATATGAAAGAAAGATATATTTAACTTTGAAGTGAAAATAGGAACTCTTGCATCTACATTTTTATTCCTTGTACCAGTACCATAATCAATAAAGTTAATATCGATATACCATAATTATGTCACCTCTAGGAAACCGATAATCCAGAGAATACAAAGACAAATACATCTGGCTTTCTTTATAGGATAAGTTATGACAGCCTTCTATCTGTCTGGTAAAGGTTTTCTGAATCCATTCCAACTTCTTCAATTAAGAAACATTTAATGCATACAAATATCCCCTGTATTCAATAACAGGTGTTATACTTGTTAACTAGATCTTTAGTAACACCTGACTGTCTCCATTTGAGAAACATCAAAAGACATTCCTCGTAAGACTATAACATTTCCTATTATTATTTGTTACTTTACCTTAAAAGTTAAGATTTGTTTCTACCATGATACCTAGATCTGTTCTTACCGCAGAAGAAACACAAATCTGATTGCTCAGGGCATTAAGATATTGATTATATTATGCTCAAATGTATGATAGTTTATTTTCCATTGTTAAAGCTAATACTTTTGTTTGTTAGCCATACAAATAGGTTATCCAAGTAAGATTAAAGTAGATACCAATCACTAGTATTAGTTAATGCCCACCCTAGCTTAATATCATCACCAAACTTATTTAATCATATAGAGTTAGAATTTGGGCAGTCTGACCAAATGATAGTGGCCCCAATACTGGACCCTGAGGTACTCTCTGGCCATCAATCTATACTTGGAGTAGGAGTTTTTAATTTTCACTCTGTAGCTTCCCAGTAGCCATTTGGATACCCATTTAGCTACATAGCCAAAGTTATCAGTTCTCATTAAAGTCCTTACAACTGTTTCATGGGGGACAGAGGCAAAAGCCTTAGGCAGATGCAAAAACTCAGCATCATTATTTAGTGAATTATCAAATGAGAAAGCAATCTTCTCAAAAAAATTATCAAATTAGTAACATGTTCTGCCTGAAAGGAATCCACATTGATATATACTGGAGTTATAGTCCAGACCTTGCTTACAGAAAAGCCATAGTGTCGTCTTAAAGCACTTACACAATATGTAAATCAAAGTAATAGGTCAATGGTTCTCTACCACATATCCAGGTTTACTTTGCAAGAACTGTTATAGCTTCCTTCCACAGTTTGATTTGGAACAATAAGTTAGGCCTGGAATCAACATTTCAGATATTCCTTTTAAGAATTATCCATTAAGACCATCAGGTCCCACTGCTGAATTTTGATTTATTTTAGATAAGGCTTGAGTTACTATTTCCTCATTTATATTGGTACAAGCTCCTCCAATTAGTATGGGTAAATCATTTCTCAAGATCCCTTTGGAATAATTACTAAGCAAATGACCTGCAACCAAGTTCACTAATACATTTGCGTCATTGAGTGTTTGAGACCCATCATTCAATGCTATACTCATAGAATCATCTAAACTATAATGTCTTTAGTGGTATTATCCTTCAGATTAGCTATGTATACCTCATTAGATCTTGCTCTTTTAATGGTCATGAGATATATTTTTCTGAATTTATTATAATTGCTCCTATTTGAAACAGAAGGGGAACTTTCATATCTTCTACACAAACTTATGTTTTTCCTTCTTAGTTTAGATAACATTAAACTCTACCACTCTTTCAGGGTGTTTTCACTCCAACAGGGACTTGAGAGTCTAGCACATTATTAACAAAAGTATACAAAAGTCCCAGTTCACCTTTTATTTTCAAAATTATCATACCAGTCCCAAGTTTCAGTAGTCTCCTTAAATGACTCAAAGTGCAAGTGATAAAATTTTTTCACTATTTTATAATGCTTAACCAACTTAGAATGTGAGAAAACAACATTAAAACTTACATTTGAGTGATCAGAGCTTCTCAGTACAGGACAAGTGTTACAGCCTTCCAGATTTAATCTTCTGGAGAGCCAAACAACATGCAATAATTTAGTTCCTTCAGTTTCCTCATTCACTATTTGAGAATAACTGCTTGCCAGACATTTTGGTTTTATTTAACCAAGACTCTATGGATGCAAAAGGTTATTGCGTTATTTCATGTAACTGTCTTATGCTGGGGGTGTACAAATAAGGGTAGAATCATTTGCATATTATATAAGTGCTGAATACTTGGCAGCAGTGTGTGCAGATCATTTATAAATATGTTAAATAGAAAAATTGAAGCGGTCCAAGAATGGAGCATTGTGGTACCTGCTAGAGAAACAGGTAGGAATGATTATTATTCATGCTGCCATTTGACTGCTTGACATCTGTCAGTTAGGTAGCTATTAAACCACGTGAGGAAGATAGAAAGAAGCCAAATGAGGAGGGTTTTTAGTAATAATTTGTAGGGTGAGATGGTGTCATATGCTTTTGACAAGTCAAGGAATAAGGGTGATACCATATTGCCAGTGTTTCTGTTTTTGTTAATGGTACCTGCAAAGTGAAGAAGTGTAGTAGTTGTGCTGTAATTAAGGTGAAAACAATGTTGTGTGGGAGAAAGAAGATTATTGGTGGCTAGATGCTGCAATGATTGGGTGTAAATGTGCTTTTGTAGGATTTTAGACAGTGGGGAAGTGGGGATACGATTACAATCTGTCTGAAGCTGCAGTACTCAGCAGAGGGTCCTCCATTATGGAAAGGAATAATATATACCTTTTTCTCAGATGGAAGGGACATGAGATTCAAGAATGGATCTGTTTATAAATATTGATCTATAGTACTCCAGGGCTTCTGCATCAATGTTTGGGAATGCATGTGGTAGATTGCCTGTTGCAATACTTATCGGTTTTATATTTAAGACATATTTTTTCATGTTAAGGTTGGGTCTGACTTGAGTGAGAAGTGGGCTTTGTTATGAGAATCTGGGTGAGGAGTTTGTAGCTGTGTGATGGGGTAGTCTTTGATGAGTGAGGTAACAGACTGAAGGAAGTAGTTACTCAAGTTGTTCACGATAGATGCTGAAGTATTGTCAGGCGACAGATTGGGTTGTGGTCTGTAGCTGGGGGTTTATTAGATTTTGAATGGATGGCCAGAATTGTTTTGTGTTGTGCCTGCAGGTTGCAGTACTGAAGCTTTTTTCTTTTTTTTATCATGTCTTATACTATATTTTCTTTAAATGTGAGAAGAGAATGGTGGGGGAACTAGATGATTTCCTATAAGAGGAGTGATTACCTGTGGCCAGGTAGGTAATAATAGGGATCACTTTAAAATAATCTCTAATTTCTGATTGTCTGCTTCAAAAATACTACAACTACAATAGCTATCAAACACTTGACAGAGGGTTGGAAGTGGGTCATGCTTGACTGAATGTTTGGGTTGCCCCCATCCAATAGTTTCTACAAGTAATTTGTTTTCTTGTTAATGGCAATGTTCTGGTTTAACAGTTTAGATACTTCTCACAGTCATACCTCTCAACCTCCTTGCACAAGAAATCTGAACAAAGCCAAAAATAATGAGGGGGGGGGTCAACGGTCCAAAATCAGGGACAGATTGTAAATATTGCTCTTATAAACTTAGAAAGTTGCTAGAATAACATGTTTTGCAAAAATATACATTTTCTGAAGGATATGAAGTTTGAAATACATTATTTTGTGACTTAAATCATCAATGATTTTCCAGAAAATTGCAAAATTTATGAGAAATAGGCCAAAAATGAAAGGCAAAAATCTGGACATTCTGCAGAAATATGGACAGTTGAGAGGAATACTACCAGTGGGTGTCCCTTTGTCCGCATCTGGCCTTATATTCCAAGAAGGTTAAGGATCTATTAACTATATTTGGAAAAACATCTATCCAAAAGAGAAAGTCTCCTGTGAGCCACAATGACCAGAAAAAAAGACTTGTGATCAGTTGCAGTACCCCTGATTACCCCAAACACAGCCCTATAAGGTTCAGCAGAACCATAACTAGGGCATCTGTTGCCTGTGCAGTTTCTGAAATTTGTGCCCCTTCTCATCTCAGATTTGTGGCTCTTCTGTATTCTCAAACAACAGCAAGCTGCTTGCTACAAATATGATAAAAAGCTTCTAGATTTTAGCAGTTAATTACCACACGCTGAGTATCTCACACTTCAGCCTTGACCACAAAGGCAATATCAGAATTCCTCTTGGCTTCATAAACAATACACGCATAGCATGTCCGCAACATCAGCATTTGCCAGTTTCACTCTCTAATTTTTTGTCCAAGGGCAGCTACATCATTTGTCCCATCTTGGTTACTGCTCTTGGTAGATTTAAAATACAGAAATACTCAAAATTCAAAGTCCATTAAAGAGCAGACAGCTTATTTTAATGACTCTTGGCTTCCATATTTTCTTCCTGTCATACATCTTGCAATTGTAAACAAGCAAATGATTAAACGTAAACTCTGTAAGGACTCCAAAAGGTCTTGAATGAGCCCTTACTTGTATAGCATGAAGTAAATCTAAAGCACAGTCATACCTAGTAAGATCTGGAAAGCTCAGGCATCTGTATTTCTTGTCTGCCATCATTTTTTCCATGCCTATTTCAGATAACTGCTATCTTAAATAAAACTGGAGAACAAGCTTTGCAATCTCTCCATTGGGGGTGAGAAGTTGTTGCCAGTATGTGCCAGGCAAGAAGGAGGCATTCTGTGAGCATACATATTTTAATGAGTGACATCTTTGCTGACAGAGGTAGATTAAACAGTGGCCATGCCCTGGAATGATCTCTACAGAAACCTATCAAAGTGGTCACAATATCTTGCACCAGGTTACAAAACATAACAATTATCTTAATCCATAAATATGTGTGTGACGTTATCTACTGAATATTATGTTGGAATAGTCTAGGTTTTAAGGAGACAAGTTATATTTAGTTAAAAAATTGTTTTACCCCAATGCACCATTAGTTCTGACCAAGTTTCAGACACCTGAAGGACTTCCAGGATCTCGGGTAGTCTTCCAAAGGGTTTGGTGACTAAAGGGTGCAGTCATTTGCAAATCACACATTCCAGATATTGTTATTGTCAGACAAGAAAATACTTCAGTACACACAATTCCATTTAATGTGCAAACTCACAGAGAGTCTGCACTGCCAGGATTAATGGGGGAGGGGGATAAAGGACACCCTTGTCTTGATCACTGAGAGAGTTCAAAAGGGACTAGAGCACTAGATGTTTGCAATAATCTGAGTGACTAGTTTGTTTTACAGTAGCTGGCACTACTTAGAAATATTCCTTAGAATGTCAAAGCTTTCAAGAATACTCCAAAAGTAATCCCATCACAAAGAATCAAAAAACGTATAAATGCATTTAAAGAGAGGCACTGCTGAGGCAAGGTCTGTTTAACATATTTGGAGAATATTGTAGAACAGACATAGAAGACTGCTAGTCAGTGTGGCATACAACCCTACTAGTGTGGGATTACCATGGTCTAAATATAACCTCCAATCAAGATGCCAGAATTTTTGTTGAGATTTTAATTTCCACTTGCATCAAGAAGGCAGGCCTGTACTTCTTTGAAGTACATATTTCTCTTCCCCTTGAGGAAGGTAAGGATTGATGCCTGCCTAAAATTTTGAGGATGCTCATTTACAAAGACACTCTCCTCACTGAGCCTTAAGAGTTTATTCAACGACTCCACTACCAAGGTTTTGTACAGGTTAGATGGTAAAATATCTATTAACTATATCTGAAAAAATCTATCCAGAAGAGGAGGTCTCCTGTGAGCCACAATGACCAGAAAAGAGATTTGTGATCAGTTGCAGTACCCCTGATTAGCCCAAACACAGTCCTATAAGGTTGAGCAGAACCATAACTAGAACATCTAGTGCCTTGTTTTGTTCCTGAAACTGGTGCCCCTCTCAACTCAAATTTGAGGCTCTTCTGTACACTCAAACTGTGGCAAATTGCTTGGGGGATTCCCCTCAGTCGATGTATCACATGCTGAGTGTTAAATTGCCGCCAGGCAATTTTTCTTGCAAAGTTAGTGCATACACACCCACATGCTTTCAGATTGGGTTCCACATAAAGATTCTGATAAAAAGTAGACATTCTACCATTGATATCCTTAGCTGACAATGGTATTAGATAATTAATATCTTTATTTGTCCTTGTTTATATATCACATGGGATAAACATTGTATGTGTCATCTGTCTTCAGGCACTGGGCAAAAGATTTAGGTGAGATTATTTGTTTAATCTTATACAATAACTTTACCCCAAGTCATTGCTGATATTTTAGTTTATATTTCCCTTTTCTGTACTAGCATCTCTCTGTGACAAATTTTGTTGGAGCACCCTGTGATACTACAGATGTTAGTGATAGAAGTTAGTTGGGCCTCGGCTGCATGTAGCTTCTCATCTCTTGTCATATCTAAGTTTTCTGCCAATCTCTTTGGTGAAATAGATTCAAAACGCTAAACTTAAATACCTCCCACCTAGATCCCATAAATCATTTTGAATCCAGATTGTCCTCCTAGATGTACAGAGACTGCTAGCTAAGAATGCTGACTATATTCTGATGCATCAGTAAGAGGTTCTGATCATGGCTTCCATAGAATCCATGACCACAAGTTATACCAAACGTTTCCAAATGGATCTTGCAATAGTCAAGAGTACACATCTGATTTAATATGCTGCCAATCAGAAAAAAAATCAATTCTACCTACTATCCCAGTGCTAGGATGTAATAAGTGTATTCTCTACTGTTGGACTATAAGGTGCAACATACATCTGTCAAACACTGGTCTGTTAACTACATCTGGATGCCCTCACTGGGTGCAGTGTGTCTGGTTCTTCCTGTAGACAGCCTTACATGGGAGAACTCTAATACTGCATCTCAGTCTCCACCACTTATAACTGGGATGGTACCCCTAATGGTTCTTGTGAAGTTTGGATGGCATTAACAGGTTCTTTACCTTCTACACTAAGACTGTAGAAGTGTCTGACTTTAACAAGAGTTCATCTACCTTGTGTAGTAATTGCTTGGTCTAGTATGGTCAGTGTGTCATTTATTAAACCCCTAATCTGCCTTACAACCATAGGATGAACCATACCAACTCCTCCAGCCTATCTTTTTTTTTTTTTTTTTACATTCATTGTCTTTAACTTAGTTTCTTGAAGGAAAGCTATATGCATTTCATGTTGTGTGATTATGCTCACTTGTACTGCTTTTGATCAATGAAAAGGTCCTTCGGATGTTACAGACTGGCAGGGGAAAGAGGGAGGGTTGTTGTATAGGACAGACTGGATGCAAGGATATATCATTATGGTAAGTACATAACTTTGTATCCTATTTATCAAGTCAATCTGATCTGACAGAGTCAGTATTCCCATGTCAACAGGGCTGTTCATCGAACGCCCTTATGTCGACACATATAGAACGAAATGTCAAAATCTTGAATGGCCACAATAGCGATTTTTTTCCCAGGGAAAAAAATTGCTGGGCTGTTGTCAGGAATTTGCCATTTCCGCCACTGTAGTGCAATCTCGGAGTTGGTATATTAATGTAGGGTGGTGTTGGGGGCACAGCCACATACATTGGGTGGGTGTGGGGGGCTATATTTTGTCTGTCGATTTGGTTTGTTTGTTGTTGGCCCAGAGAAATTTTTCCCTGGAAAACAAATCGCTACTGTGGCCATTCAAGATTTTGACATTTCATTTTATATGTGTTGATGCAAGGGCATTCAATGAACAGCCCTATCGACATGGAAATATAGACCCATTTGACATATGGGTCAGATTCCCCAGCTACATGATTCCTGGCTGGCCCCAAGACAGGAGACCTTTCAAGATGGCAGTCCCAAAGGAATCTCTGTCTGTGAAAATACAGTCCAACATTTTATGCTTGACAAATGTCTGAGATGATGACCATGTAGCAGCTTGACAGATGTCATCCAAGACAGACACCTGAAGAACACTGTAGAAGTTGCCAGATCTCTAGTGAAGTGAGATCTAGGTTTGTAGGGTAATGTTTTCTTTTGAGATATGTAGATGAATGAAATACATTCCAAAAACCATCTGGACAAGGAGATTCTTACCCTATTTTTTTTGTGAATAGGATACAAAAAGTTGCTGATCTTTTCTAAAATGGGCTGTTCTGTGATGGTAAAAACTGAGCTGCTGGTATACATTCAGTGTCAGTAATATGTATGTTTTGGTAGTTTGGGAAGAGCATTGGAAGATGTATGGTTTGAGAGATGTCCTCTAAAGCTACTTTTGGAACAAAGGAGGTGTTGGCTCTCGAAGTAACTCTATCTTTATGGAACCTAATAAAGAAACAAACATGCATCTATGAAATCCTTTACTCCAAAATGACAGCCGCTAAAAAATAGTTTTCCAGGATAAGAATTTTAATTCTGGAAAAGTGTTCAGTTCAAATTGAGGTTCAGATAATGGAGTAGCCAGATCCTTTATCCATAGCTTCAGATGAATGGTACCATTTAAAAAGGCTTTGCATAGTCTATGAGAAGCCAGAGAATAGTCCAGAAAACTGACATGGAAGGACAAAATGGCTGCTAACTGTACTTTGATCATGTAGAAACTGAACCTTGAAAAAAAAGAAGAATTAAAAATGTAGTACATCTTCGTCATCTGCAGCTGAAAAGGGTTTTATGTTCTGAGATTCTGCACATATGGTAATCTTTTTCACTTACTGTGATACACTCTATGTGTGGAGAATTTCTGAGAAGCTGAGAGGATGTGAACCACATCAATAGGAAGTAATGTACCCTGTGCCATCATTAGAATTGGACAAGTTAAGAGATTAACTTCAAGTTGGGAAGGTCCAGGTGAGGTTCCCTGGATGGGTGAGTGATGAGATCCAGCAGTGGATTCAGTAGCCAAGAGGACTTCTGTGAGCATTGTCTGAAGAGGGGAAACAATGTCTGTGTGGGCCAATATGAGGAAATAAGGATGACTATGGCCTTGCACTTAATGTTTTTTTGTATGAATGTGGTCATTAGATGAAGAGGGGAATAACTGTAAAGTAGATATGGAGGCCAAGGATGGATGGCCCACCTCATTAGTAAGGGTATCTCATCCAGGGACAAGGAGGTCATAACATCTTTCCATTATAAGACCCATTATTGCGTACAATGCTTCTTTTGGCATGTACCTCACAAAGCACATGCGGCAGCTGGAGACACCAGAGGTTCCTCAACAGAAGAATCCAGGGCCTCAAACATCTACCCTACACAGACAGGCTAAAAACCCTGTCCCTCTACTCAGTCTCATACAGACTCCTCAGAGGTGACCTCTGTCTGGCAAGCAAAGCAATCTCAGACATCACATTGATGGGATTGCTGCATATCCGCAAGTCAAGCTCTACACTAGTAACCCAAACGCGTGACCTCTACCTGGTCTGTGACATCAATAGGACATGTTGGCGTGTCAGATTTGTTTCCCAGAGACTCCCTCTCCTGTGGAATAGACTCCCTCTCCATGTCAAGCAGAGTACCTCATTAACCTTTTTTAAGAACACCCTGGATAACTGGATGGAACAGAAAATACACCCTCTGGGATTCCACCTGTGTCTCTGCTGGACAGGGGCATCGGGTGCTGACCTGTCAGAACATGGGGTAAATTCTTGGCTAGGCTTGAAAGGGCTTCAGGGCAAGTAGCCTAGTAACTTTTTATGATCCTATGATCCTAAGAACATTTCTGGGGTTCTGTCCCTGATGAGGGACAATGGCAAAGTAACAACTGCACTTGGTGTTTTGGGGTATCACAAACAGATCACAGCAAGTATTGCCTGAAAATCTCTGCAATTTCTGATTTCAGGCAACACTCATGAGGAAGTAAGAGGTTCCTGATGAGCCTGTATGCTAGACTGTTGAACCTTCCAGGGATGTGTGTTGCAGTCAAAAATCGGTGAGAGGCAATTGCCCGTTGTCATACTGTCATTTCCTCATGACAAAGCAGAAAGGATCTGGTTCCCCCCTGTTTGTTTAAATACCAGACTACTGTCATATTGTATGCCTGTATGTTTTTCACTCTTAGAATAAGGTAGCCCTGCAGCTCTCACAACACAAGGAGAACCCCCCCTCATTTCTAGACATTTATGGGAAGACAAGCTTTTGAGTCTGACCAAAAAAACATGGTCCATTACCTACTCACCATGCTCTTGACCCCTGAGAGAGGATGCTTCTGTGGTTACCATTGCTACTGGAATGGAGATCTTTAAAGGCCTGTATGCTGTTATCAGAGAAGACTGAAGTTTAAATCACTTCTGCATGACTGACACCATTGAGACTGGAGTGGCAAGGATAGAATTCTCATATGGTAATGCGCAAACTTCACCATCAGAATCAACAATGCCAGGAGTCCTAAAATGTTCAAGATGAGCCATGGTGGAGGGCAGTTGATCTCCAGAATTTTTTTTTTATTTCATTCCTCAATGAGGCAATTCTGTCTTGTGGGAGAAAGATCATAGTTATTGTGGTGTTCAAATGACAACCCATGAAGACTAAACAGTGAGTGTTGGCCAAGTTGAATTTTCGCAGATTCACCAAAACACCTAAGGAAGAACAAAGGTTGAGCAGATAATCCCTTGCTTGTAGAAGAGACTCCATGGAAGAGGCAGCCAGGAAAAAAATCATCCAGTTGAGGTAAGATCTTGAATTCATGAAGATGTAGATGAGCAGCTACTACTGCCATTCATTTGGAGAACACCCCAGGGGCTGAGATAAGTTCTGAATTGTTAATTTAATAACTGGCTACTAATTGGAAGTGGAGAAAATCTCCTGGAGTTCTTCTCTATTTTTATGCAAAGGTGAACATCCTGGAGAGCTATATCCAGTTATTCTTCTCGAGAAAATAAAGAATTGACTGTACTGAGTCTCTTGAAATAAACGGTATTTTCTACATAATTGTTTAGGAAACTTAGGTCCAAAAATGGCCCAGACATCCTTTGTTTTCTTGAGAACAAAAAAAAAATGTGAATAAAATCCTGACCCAATCTGTTCTGATGGAACCACGTGGATGGTTCTTTTTTGCAGAAGATAATGAAACTCTTGCATAGTGGCCTTTGTCTGATTGTGTGGGACATCTGGTATTGGGGATGGGGAATTTCCAAAAATGGAATTTGATAACCTTTGGATATGATTTGTCATGTGTGATGGAGAACCATGAGTGTGGGTAGACAGATATGCATCCGCGACTGCCTCCAGAGAGGAGCAGTCAGGCAACCCAACATTGGTTCTGTGGGTGCCTGAGGAGAAGGGCCCTTGGAAATCCTGGTTCTGTGGTTCAGCCTGGACTCATGGCCTGTGTCCAATGAAGGTGCCACCTCTTCTATGGCCACCTCTGTCAAAAGAGGAGTCATGCTTGCACCTAGACATATGAAACCAGAGTGAACTTGGCATTTTTTGGTTCCTGTTAAGTGTGTGCTGAAGGGTTTTGAACTTCACTTCTATGGCAAAGAAGGTCCTGTCATCCTGGTTGCTCTTCTGCATCCTTTTTTCGCCATGGAACTAAGCAAGATGATTCCTTCATCAGGGGTGCTTCTGAAGGACACTTCAAAATTTTCTGCAAAATCACACAAATGCAGCTAGGCTTGGAGGCTCATGGCTATGTGCACTCTGGCTGCTGTTGCAACCACATCAGCCAAGTTATGTAGTAGGCATATTGAGAGATTGATAATGCTGGACATTATTGACATAATGGTTTGGAGTTGCTTCTGTGACTTTGGTGTAATGGGATTCTTCAGAGTGAATAATGCTTGTTGAGTGAGAGCCTCCTGAAATCTTGTCATATGTGTAGCTTAGTTCTTGGCCCAGATTGTAAAGGAGCCAGAAGTATATATCCACTTCCCCAGTCTATCCATCTCCTGGTAGTCCTTGTTGGGCAGGTGGAGAGTCTTCATACAACTCTTTTTTAGTGGATGATGTAATTAATATGGAGTCTACTGGTGGATTCTTAGACCAGAAGACTTTATCTTTAGGATGGAGAAGAATTTTATCAGAATTCCTTGGTACTGACTCACAGATGTCAGGTCACTGCCAAGTCTTCCTCAGTGCCAACTCCACCAGCTTATCAGCAGGAGGAACTATCCAGGGCACAAAAGAGGTCATTATGAACACTTCAAACAATACTTGAGTGGGATTTTCAATTGGCCAATATCCCTCTTTCCTCATGAGTTTCAGGATCTCACCAAAGGAAGCATCCTTGAGTGGGGATTGTGTAGAACTCTCTCCATCTTCCAAATTTGTATCTGATATGTCCAAGTCAGTTGGTGAGTCCACAGACCTCCTCTTACACATCCTCTTCTTAGATGGTTAAGGTGATGAGGCTCCTGAATCCTTGGAAGACACTGTGTGTGACAGGGCAGGGGACCTGGGCTCTGCAGAATGAATCTGCACTGTGGATGCCTTTGCAGAAGTCATACAAACAGAATGGGGGTCATGGGGATAACCCACAGTCAGAAGATCCTGCATATCTACTTTACATGAAAAACAAATGATCCTTCTCAACTCTCAGAATGCAGCCTCCATCTCCAGAGGATCTGAAGAACCTACATCTGCAGCTGTACCTAACTTTTCAATAGAAGAGCGAGAAACAGATTCAGGTGGAATCATCCGATCCACCAGAGTAGTCTGTACCAGTAAGAGGGTTGGCGCTGAAGTCATAAAGGCTGATGTCTACTATTGTAGCAATAGAGATGTCCACCCAGTTCCTTGGCTGCAAGACTCTGACCTTGGTTCTGTAAAGGCCAGAGTCTGCTGAGTTAGATCCAAGACTCCTGGAGTCCGGGAAACATGGATCAAAGGTTCACAGGCCACAGGATCCAGTTGACAGTATCCATGTGAAGAAACTGGTGCTGAAGGTCATACTGATAAGGGAGTCTGGACAGGGTTAAAATGGAGAGCTAAATCCAACATTGGAGCGGATGGAGTTGTAATGACTGCCATCTCAATCTGAGTCTTTAGAAACTTCTGTAATAGATGATCCAAGTCAACTTCTGAGGCCCTCGTTTAGGATCTGAAAAACAATGTAGATACAGTGGAAGAAGGTCTTGAAGATTGCATTTCTGTTTCCTTTAGAGAATCCTGAATAGTTATGGTAGCCCTTATTTGCAGATCTTCTGGAGGGGTGTAGGTAGGGGTCCCAGCCACATAATTCTTTATCTTTGGAACCTTGGGAATCTATGTTGGAACCAAAGACTCTGGAGGACATTTCCTTCACTCTGAGTCCTTAGGTTTGGAATGCTTTTCTCCCACCTCTTTAAATTTAACTGGTTCTGGATCCAGAAGAAGAAACCCTTTTACTGCTAACTTATTCCTCAGAGTGTTCTCAGGCTAAAGGCAGCACAAATATTGCAGTCATTCAGGTGTGAAACTCCTAAATACATCGCACAAAGATTATTAGAGTCTTGAGGGGAACTTTTGTGCCCATATTTATACCTTTTTGAAAGCTTGTAGGCTTCTGTACTGTATAAGGCAACAAGCACAATCCAAATGTATGTTTTTTATAAATTCTAAGTTCAGTAGTACAGCGTATAATAATTAATAGTAATCTAAAGAGAAAAAGACATACACAGAAGACAACAGTAAGACTAATCTAAGAACCAAGAGAGTACTGTATGACTACTATAACTCTAAGAATCTAGAAAACTACACTCTGGCCAAAAATAGTGCACTAATGTCTACCAAAATGGTGACACAGCCAAGAGTGGAAGAGCTAAAAGAAAAACTTTCAAAATCTTAATAATAACTAATCTTACAATTTTATACCAATTGAAAGAAGAAAAGAGTAAAAAAATAAGGCCAAACACCCACAAATAGAATATTTTAATATGTTTTTTAGTAACAAATAAGAGCCAGAGCACTTATCTGCCAAGACCAGCTTTGTAAATTCAAGGGGTGGCAAGTGAAATCTGAGCTATTCAGAGATAAGCAGGGCATTATGAGGCCATACATTTTGGAAGGGCTTGAAGTTGGAGCACTAAAAATGACCGATTCACATCTGAGAGGAGCTGGAGTACAGAAAATGTATGCTAACTTGGGCCATACTGTCTGTCATGTGATTAACATTCACCCAATAGCTAGAGTTCAGTAACTGTATAGGCACAAAGCAGCTGTATGTCACTAGTAAAACAAATACAATGTAATAGCATTTCAAAACCAAACGTAATACATGTGCCCAGAACATAAAGACATTCAAAAACAGTCAACACCAATGAAGTCTCATACTATCAGTGGCAATGGTTCCACTGCAGGCCATCTCAGCAACAAAAGTAAGGATCCATGTGAACCACTAGAAAAGACAGAATTTGCTCCATGGGCTGATAGCATTTTGGAGATACTGCATAGTAACCTGTCAACAGCAGGCAGCACATACAGAGGTTACCAGTTTCAGGGAGGAGCATTTCTTACAGTAAATATAGCAACTTCTTGCATCAGCACTGCTTGATCCTGGACTTGTTCTATTAAATTCTTTCAGAGATGGGTCTTGGCCCACAGAATGCATGCCTTCATCAGTTTCCACATCTAAATGTATGGCTAACAGTAGAAACTTCTGTGTTGACACTGCAAAATGCAGTTTTTGGCATGCAATAGGGTTAGCCTGACTCTGATTTTCTTAATGAGGAATGGTGATGGGATTTTTGCATTTCTTCATCCCTGATTAGTGTTTTTTCCTGCAGAATGTGCCAACTTGTAATTGTTTTCTGATCCAGCCTCCATCCCTGTCTGTGCATAACTAGGTGCACCGTGCAAGTGCACCATTCTCTTAACAAGCTTCAGCTACAGCTGGGTACTTAAGCAGCCATCACTGACATGCCTTCTGTACCATCAGTGATACTGAAACTCAGTGAGTCTGAAACTCAAATGTTAGTCGTTATTTAGTGACTTCAGTCCAAATTGAGTTTTCAGAAAGAAACACGTAGATTTTTATAGGGTACAGACCATAAATATGAGACAAAAATTGGGTCAGGCTACAAAAATATGGTCAGGTGAGAAGTATGATTTGTTTTTTTTTTTTGTGGTTCTGCTACTGTTTTTGTGTTTCTACTCTTGATTCAATGAACCAAACAAGCAAGAGTACCTCAGAAAAATAACAAAGAACCCAATACAACTAAGGTTCCATGCAATGTCACTCCTAAATTGAAAGAAACAATGCTCAACCAGGTGGAACTGAGGACAATAAAATCCATGTGATAAATGACCACACATATTAATAAAATAAAATGGGGTGGTACATTCAGAAATATACAGGAAATCTTGTTGGAGGAATGGTATTCTACATCGTAGTAGCATGCATCCACAACATATTTATGGTAATATAGTAGAGAGCCAGACCCTGCGAGTCTCTCGTTTGACTACAGAAGATGAGGTTTTTAATTGTAAACAGGGGATGCTAGTCAGCAATCTCTTAGCAAGAGGTTATAATGAGAAAGAAGTAGAAAACATCTATAGTAATACTGACTCGATGAGGAGAGGCAAGGGCAAACCATATTTATATAGACACCAAGGCTGTGAAACCGCTGAAGTTAACAGAGGACATCATACAGCTATTAATAGGATTATAATTCCTTATTCCAATAAGAATATGAAGATAAAGGATATTATAAATAAGAACTGGAGTATCCTTACTACTGATGATACTATTTCTGAAATAGTAGGTAATAAACGTAGGTTCAGTTATAGGAATATGAAATCTCTGTAGAGGTTACTTTGTTATGAGGACAATGACAAGGGAGCGACTATATCAAATAGGAAGGGTACATTTCCCTGTAGAGGGTGTCATCAATGCACATATATGTCAGGAAATAATGTCTTTATACACCCAGATACGGGAAATTCTTTTAATTTTGACTTCCATGCTGATTGTAAGTCAAGAGATTTAGTCTATCTGGCTGTTTGCCAGGCATGTTCGTGTTTTTATGTAGGTAAGACGAACAGAAGTCTCAGGGAACGTGTGAGGGAACATGTATATGCCATCAACAAGGAGGATGATCACAATGCCTTAGCTAGACACATATTAAGTGTAGGGACATCACACTCTTTTAAGTTCAGTGCACTACAGTTAATGAAAAGAACGAAAAGATTAGGGAATATAAAAAATCAAACGGAAGAATGTGAGAATAGATGGATCATCAGATTACAGGCATATAGAGGACGAGGGCTTAATGAGAAGGTTAGTTTAAAACCTTTTCTAGCAGCACGTCCTTATAAACATTGATTTTTTGAATTTCCTTGATTCTGCTATTTTTATTGATATATATGTTTGTTGAAATGTTATGTTTGTTTTTATGTTTTAGGAAGGCACATTATGCTTATTATGATAGAGATATATTTTATGATGTATGCCTTTATTTTTTAAGTGATTTAAACATGTGATGATGCTATGATGATGCTGATTGGGTGCTTTGTATTGGTGTCCATATTTAAGAATGTTTTTTTGAAATGTAACTGTTTTGAAGTCTGATGAAGCATTGAGAGAACGCGAAAGCGCTTACTTGCACTGCAGGAATAAAAGAGTTTTTATTAGCCGTGGTGAGCCCTATCTGTTTTTTGACTATTTAAAGTTGCTGCAAAAGAGTCAAGTATGTTATTAGGACTGAACCTTTAACAAGTTTCTTCTGTGGTCCACTGTACAGGCTTTTAGCCCATCCACATCCAGTAGCTTACCCTACCCTCCCTACTCCTGACCTCTCCCATTGTTTTTATGCTTTGTCCAGAATTCTTGTGCAAAAGTGTGGAGACATATTGCTGACCAGTAGAGTAGAGTATTAAGTCTGAACAGTTAATGAGATGCTTCCTAGCCGAGGGTTTATGGTTTATTTCTTCTACCTCTACCTACTTATAATGCGTTTTGAGTGAGCAACTTGGTGGGTTGCTTCTGTGAAGAACATTGGTGTCCAGTGGGCTTAGTGGGTTAATAACTAAGTAAGCTGAGGCAAAATAAAATAAAATTATGATTATTGTATTATTTTTATTTATTTTACATTTGATTACCTGGAAAGTTGGACTGGACACATATCCTTTTTCAGTGGAGGCCCTGGGAGAAAATATCTATATAATACATACAATTTAACAACATTTGTTTAGATTTAACAACACAGTGTAATGCAAATACAAGATAAGAGAGTTTATACAAACAAGAAACTTACGTGTTTACTAAAGAAATCAGTTATAATACAAGATCATAGGATAGTGAAACAAAGATTATACAACAAGAAACTGTAAACAATTTCTACAGAGACTCAGAAAATCAAAATAAATTGCAGGTTGGCATAGAATAGAGAAATGATTGACAAATACAACATTATGCAATGCTTTTGTGGTCTAGTTCAATATATTTTCTAATGTATGGATACTCTCCCCCAGTGGGATATAGGTACCTATTATGTTTATATGTTTTTTGGGGTTAATGTTAATTTGGTAAAGTAAACATTACTTCAGTATTGTCAAAGTTGGTTGTTTTGTGATCCAAGGATTTTAGGGAAAGGTAGTTTTTAAAAAGTAGTGCCACGTCTCCACCTCTTTTACCTATCATGTCTAGATGTATGATATTGTAACCGGTAATTGCATTGAGAAAGAGTTTTGTAACTTGAAAGCTTTGCTGTGTTTTATTATTTTACTCATTAAAATAGTGTTTGGCATTGAGCTCCTGTTGTTTTTTTCTTGGATATTCTTACTGATTTGTCTTCAAGAGCTCTTTGGACACCAGGACTGGTTGGTTTTTTATATTATAACCTGGTGGGAGAATCTCATTACTGGAAATATTAGGTTTTAGCCACATTTTGGTGATGAGTACAATGTTAGTTGAGCATGCAGCTCATGGATTTAGTTGTTGATACTTCTAATATTAATATTTAGCAGTAGGCTATCAGTTTTTTTTTCTAGGGGAGATAGTTGTTGGCTGGGAGTGGTTAATAGTTTGGGAAGTTGGGTTGCTTAGATTGGAGTTTGGGCCAGGGTTTGGCTATATGTCCCCACTATGAGTTAGTTTGGATGCTATATTAACCAGAGTTTTTAAAATTTTGACTATGAACTTACCATATTTCTACGACATTCTAGGGATGTTAGGGAGAGGGAGAAGGGAGTTGTGTGTGTGATGAAAGACCGTGATGCTAAAGAGAAAACAGGATATAAAAATGTTGGTAGGTTTTAGTTTTAGTGGGTGGATGTAAGAGGTAGAGTGGGATGGGATAGGGTCTTCTAGTTTAGTGTGGTAAGAGGAGCTATGTGCTGCTAGTGTAAGAAGTATTAGCATGACCATATGTAAGTATTTCTGGTGCCTATATTGTGGTGAAGGCTGGATGAGAGCAGTGTTTTTGGTGTGGGTTGATTTTTGTGGTTAGGCATTGTAGTGAAATTGATTTAGTCTAGTCTGAATTGTTTGTGTCACTATTTGTATAGCGAAGTTGGTCATGTAATGTAGTTTGCAGTGATATTATGTAATGTGGGGTGTTTTGATTAGACAACTTGGCTTGAGGGAGTGGCTAGTGTAAAATAAATTTAGGGAACGAGGAAGCGGTTGGGAATGGGCATAGGGTAGGGGAGTGGAGTGAGTCCGAGCATAGTGAAGGCAAATGGAGCAGCCTTGCTGTAGTTTCTCCAAAACAAAAAAATAAAAAATTAATATGGAAAAAGCATTAAGAAGTAAGCATCACTAAAAGTAACAATAAAATAAAAAGGAACAGCTAATCCTCACCCCAAAATATGATGATAAAATACAAATGGCAAAGAACACTTCATAGGATAAGGGGGCATTTTGCAAGTAAAGCTTTGTTGGTGTTATTTTGTCTGCCTGTGGTCCTCAATATTATTGCTTGCCTGTGGTCCCTAGTGGGAGAGTGCATTAGCTGCTATTTCATGGCAGGATGGGGTAGTGGGGGGGCAGAGAAGTTGCTGTGGGAGGGGAGTGGATGTTGGGTTGTTTAGGTCAGAGTTTATATGTGTTTCCTGTTTTGCAGCATGGTCAGTGTGGATGAAGCAAAGCACAGATAACAAGGTATGGCATCAGAGTCAAGGGCGTCTTTAAGGATGTGGTGAGGCAGCTGCAACCATCTTTAAAAATCATCTTAGAGGGTACACTAGAAAGAAATCAGAGCACAAGACCCTTGAGGATCACCCAGATGCTTAGCTGCCTATAAGATGGGGAAGGAGAAAATGCAGTCGGCACCGTGGAGTTAGCACAGTGATGGTGGTGGCACCCCGATCAGCTACATGTAATAATTCTCAAACTGTTTTTGAGTCTTGGGAGATAATGCAAGGTCAGTCAGCTGATAATTACTTGTCTGACCTTCTGCAGTCCTTAAATACTGAAGACATGATAAGATTGCTGAAGTTGTTGGGTGTGGCAGTTCAGGAAAAGTGGCTCACAGAACTTGGCATCAAAAAGTGAAGCTGGCCACGGTGGACAGTCTTCGAGTCTAGGGATCCCTGAGTGGAATTTGAGGAGCTTTGTCTAAGTGTGGATTTTGCAGAGTTGGAACAGGAAGGCCAGTATCTGGGGTTACAGAGAATGCAGTCCTTCTTGTCAGGGATCCTAAGAGTGGTCTTCATGGCACATATTCCATTGACCACGATAGGCAAAATCTGTAGTACTGATCATGTAAATATATTTGACTTTATAGACGTGGATGGTGACCGGTGGATTGTAGAGGTGGAAGCCCCAGGTTTTGGTACTTTACAGCCTATTTGTAGGTATTTGGTAAGAGGAAGCACAGCAAGTTTAGAACTAGATCATAGTATAATTGGATTCTATGTTTTTTTTTTTTTTTTTTTTTTTTTTTTTTTATTAAGTTGTTATCATTCACCCTGAAGAAGGATTCCAAACAGACACTTCCCATGAGGGTATATTTCTTGACCACAAGACAGGCTCAGAGTCTGAGAGGAAAATCTTGTTTGTAGTATGACCAGCATTTTCGAGAACTTAAGACAGCGCATAAGCAGTTGGGTTAGGAGAGTAGGTATGCCAACATGTGGTTGGATACCATAATAGACAGGCCGGCAGGTCAGTCTAGGCTTAAACCTGATAACAGGCGAAAGGAAGGAATGTTGGGCTTTCAAAATCAGAAAGTGGTTTTCAGCCAGTTTGCAAGTTTTTATGCATTTGTCCTAACTGAGGAAGAGCACACAGTGTTGCAAAGTTTTGGCATAAGGGAAGGGGATCAGAGATGAGATCATCTCCCCTACTATAGGATAATGGCAATTCAAAGATGGCAGTGTATTCTTAAGGGAGAGGGAAGGTAGTTTTCAGGGCATGAAAGGCTTACTGCTCTTTTGAGGTTTGGCTGGAAGGCTCGATAATTCATTCCCCTATAAAATGAGTTCTAAGAGATCTGTTTGCAGATTATCCAGTTAGACAGCACAGGATATTTGCAAGGATTTACTAACTTTTTTTCTGTAAAACCAAGTGTGGGTAATTTTTTTGAGTCATGTAGGAATCTGATATCAGTGAAAGTTAAGAATATTTCTCAGGCCTTGTTATGTAAGGGGATATGCAAGGGTAAAGTGTTAGGCTCCCTGGCTTGCCCCTCTTTTCAAAGCTTCAGGTTATTTCCATTCACTTTAATTCCTAATAAGAGACTAGGTAAAATTTGCTTGATTCAATATTTGTCATTCCTGTTTCGACAGATGATGCAGTTAAGGTTATTCCCCAGTTTAAAGACTTGTGGCTGAGCAAGCTTGACATTGAGTCAGCTTTCCCATTACTCCTGATACTGGAACAGGATTGTTCACTGGTAGATTCTGCTTCACTGACTAGTTTTACTTTGACAAGCAATGCTGATGAGCTATGAAGTGGTCTGCACAACTCTTGACTAGCTCACTATGGCACTGCACTGTCTTTGGCAGAAGTCATGACAGAGGCAGTATATTACTTGAATGCTTTTGTTTGGTGTTTGAAGGGCAAGATGGAGGCAAGGGAGGAATTGTGATGTTCCTGGACTTGTGCTATAAATTAGTGGTTCTGTTATCAACTGATAAACAAGGTGGGGTTCATAGTAGGTGCCAATTGGGGGGGTCTTTTGGCTTCCTGAGAAAAATCTGGGAAATTGTGAGGTTAAGTTCTGCGGTTTTCTTAGAAACTCCAAGGACAAGGTGAAGAAGATGATGAAGGTATTAGGCTTGCTAAGTATTGCTTGTAAGATGGCAGGTCCAGGTAGGCTTCACCAGGTCACTTGTTAACTTATTGTAGGGAGTTAAGTATAAACAGCACAGGGTAAAGGTAGTCAAGCATGCCAAATAGGATCTTGGTATTTGGAAGGAATTTTTGATTTATTCCACTGGTATGTCAATATGCCAAGAGGACTGAGTCTTTTCAGATGACCAATAGTTGCACATGGATGAGATAAAAAGGTACATCACATTTTAGGAAATGATGCCCATTTGAGCAGTTCATAGGAGATTACTACTCTAACAGCTCAAGAGCACTTACAAGCCTAGTTAGTTTTACTCAGATGTTACCCGATTTTCTATCCCTAGGGGAGAGATAGCAAGAGTTAGCAAGTAGCCTTTTGACTATTTTTACAGACTGCCTCTGTCCATAAGGGACATGGGCACCACCCTAGGAGTGAACTTCCAATTTCCCATCAATTGGACCAGATTGTGGTTGAAGATGGTCATGTTATTATTATGATAGTTTGTTAAGGGGAATGAATCCACCACCTATTTCATTCATTCTTGTCATGCTAGCTGGAGCCTATCCTGGTTGTGAATACGCATAACATAAAGGAGAAATCCTAGGCGTGCAAACTAAATGCACACATACTGCTGAACAACCCGCATCTTTGCAGAATGTCTAGATTTTTGCCTCACATTTTTGTCTGTTCCTCATAAAATGCATGGTTTTCTGTCAAATCAGTGATGACCGAAGTCATTAAATAAAGACATGCATTTAAGTTTCAGACTGCATATCCTTCAAGAAATGCAGTCTAACACAACTGCAGTTATTCTAGCAATTTCTATGTTTATAAGAGCAATAATTAAAATATGTTGCTATTTTTGGGGCTTTGTCTCCCCATTGTGTCAGGCTTTGTCTAGATTTCTTGTACTAAGGGGTTGAGAGATCTCAAGCACACTAGCACATACCTTAGGTGACTGACAATTAACCTAACAGTATGTTTTGAAAAGTTAGAGACACGTGGAGAACATTTAGATTTCACATAAAAAGCACCCCGTAAAGAAAATGAACCTCTACAACCGTGAAAATAAATGCACTGTCATAAAATTCTACAGCTGGATTTCAGTAGCATATAAGAAGTCCTTATTGTACCTTATATAATAATTTCACCATCCACTTGATAACCATTTTTCCCTTGTGTCAGGAATCTGCCTTTGTCATATCTATCCACAAAAATATTTTTCCTGCCCATCTCATATAAAAACACCTTACTGTCTGGAATTCTACTTTACATCCTGAGAAGTGCAACATTGCTTTACTTCAGTCTGATAATAAACAAGACACATTGCTGATTCCGATCTGTAATATAGCATTTCAGTTATTAAGGAAATCAGACACTACAGAAATAAATTAACAAACACATTCTATGTCACTGCTTAGTTTTGTATTAATATTTATTTACTGTTTATTTTAAAGGAAGGCACAAAGGTTTTTATGGTGTAAAATTCAAAATATGATTTTATATATATATATATATATATATATATATATGTGTGTGTGTGTGTGTGTGTGTGTGTGTGTGTGTGTGTGTGTGTGTGTAGATCTTATGATATAGAAGTGAACAAATAAAAAAGACACACAGTGACAGAAGAAACAATGAGATAAATTATTAAGAGATGTATGAGAGTAAGGTTTTGTAATTCATGGGTGGTAAAAAGCGCCTTACTTATACTCAGCATTAACTATATTCAATATATGCAACATGATGAAACAACAGTGTGGCAAGAGATTCAGTAGGCAATTAGAACTACATTTCTCAATCACAACATTCAGCTACATGCATGAATGTGTACCATATATAATCATCAGTATTTTTACAGGACTTTCTGTTACATTTTCTTCCCATTAGTCCATATGAAACAAAAGTGCAGTACAGCATCAGTAAATAATGTATGGGGCTATCCAGTACAATATAGCATTAGTAATTAATGTATGGGACTATACAGTACAATATAGCATTAGTAATTAATGTATGGGACTATACAGTGCAGGATGGCATTAGTAATTAATGTATGGACTATACAGTGCAGGACAGCAATATGACTGAATGATTCTTCCAACAGTAAAGGAAGTAAGAACTATAAAAAGGAACTTCCAGTCCCAATCTCTATGATCTGAAGAAGATACCAAAAGCGCTTATTATTTGGAATACAGAGGGACTGTTTTATTCTATACCAAGATTTTAACTCGACATGAAGATTTTAATCATTTTTTCTACAATAAACGGATTTTAACTGCCACTAAAGCCAGAAGCTCTCATTTGAACTATTTGAACTGTTTAACTGGTTAAGTTGTAATTACAGTTTGCTGCAGTTTTACAGAAGCTACTACATCTTCATTGTGGATACTTTGTATATCAGACTTGAAAGACTGGACACTTGAAACCATCATTTCGCTACAGTGTAACTGCATTCACAGTGTGGATATCTTGTAAGTGCATTTAATTGAAGCACTGGAAATTCATGCAAGTCTTTATATATATATGCTGCACTTTTATAAGTTTTATATCATTTAATTATGCTACTTATTTCTCAAGAGAATCGTACTTCATTGGCCATCGTTGTACAGCGCTTCATTTTGAGTACCATCTTGTGACATAGGGATTTATTACTAGTTTAGTGAGTTTAGCTATAATTCCAGAATGGGGGATAATGTCCAAAGCCTTAGCAAGGTCAAGATAGGCTGTGTGAACCACCTTACCCTCGTCTATGGTTTTGGTGACTGCCTCAAAGAAGTCGACCAAGTTCAAGAGGCAAGATCTGCCTTTCACAAACCCGAACTGGGTGGGGTCCAGAATTTGGAGGTTACCAATGTCTTTGTTTGCGAATTCCATGATGATACGTTCCAAGCAGACCAGGCTCGTCAGGCTAATAGGGCGATAGTTCCCAGGATCAGTGAAGCTCCCCCTTTGTGGAGTGGGATAACTGTTGCTGTGCGCCATTCAGTGGGCACAAAGCCTAACATGAGGCTATGACTGAACATGGTGCTCAGGTGGGGAGCCAGTTCTCTTTGAAGTTCATGTAAAACGCAGCCTGGGATGTTGTCCAGTCCCATGGATGCTGTGTTTTTGGCTTTAGAGAGTGCTGCTTTTACCTGTGAAGTTGTGATTACAGGGACTCTGCATTCTTCCTGTATAGATATGGACCCTTTAGGGGGTGAAAGGGGGGTAAAGTTAGCACTGAACCTATCTGCCAGGATGTTGGCAATATCAGTTGGTTCTGTAATTTTTTTGCCATTGTGCTGTAACTCAGAGCAGATCTGGGTGTTGCCATTGAGATTCTTGACATAGCTATAGAATGCATTGTGGTTGTCTTTAGAATCAGTGGCAATCTTGTTTTCATAGCAGGCTTTGGAGGATCTTATAAGGGATCTCAGCTTCTTGCTGAGGCTGACCACAGAGCGCCTCCACTCTTGGGATTTTACTCTCTTTTGCAACAATTTCTTCCTTCTGTTGTAGAGTTTGTTTATGGCAGGGGACCACCAGATTGGCTTCCATTTTTTGGAGGATAGCATCTTGATTCTGTTTGGGATAGCATGATCTATGCACTTGTGTAAGTGCTTATAGAATGCATTTGTTTAAGATTCAGTAGTCATAACTTTTGTCCATCTGCATGGGTGTCATGAAGTTCACCACTTCTGCCTTAAGAAGCATGAAGTTGGCTTTGGAGAAATTTTGTATCATGGTTTCCTTAAAGGGGGATGGGAGGCAGGATGTGGATATCTAGGGTGATCAGCTTATGGTCGGATCTGACCAAAGAGGAGTTGAATTCAGGTGTGGAACACCAGTCACTCATGATGGTAATGACTAGGCCTAGGATATTGTTGCCCCTGGTGGGGGTGTGGATAAGTTGACCTAGGGCATTGGAATTTATGAATTCCAGAAAGCGCTGAGTGAAGGTGTTGGTACATGAGTAGCTTTCCCAGTTAATGGTAGGGTGATTGAAATTGCTCAATATTAGGGTGTTTGGTTGAACCCTAATATTTTCCAGTATATCAAGAAAAGAGGAGTGGGAATCCTGGGGCATGGTGGGGTATCTGTAGCAAGCTACAATTTGGATTGCAGTTTTGCCCAAAGTTAATTACACTTGGATAACCTTTGTTGCATTATGCTGAGCAACTAGCCTGGAGGTGTGGATATCCTTAATGAATATGGAAACACCTCCACCTTTCGTGTTCTGGTCCAGGTTAGATAGCCAGAAAGTGTGGCATGAGTTATAGCCTGGAAATGCAGGGGTGCTGTCTGGAGCCTTGAACCAGGTCTCAGTCACTGCACAGACATCAATGTTCTCCATTTTAAGGAGTGCCTCGAGTGAGTGCATTTTGAGATTTAGACTTCTATCATTGAGTAGCATTACCGTCAGTTTTTGCTTGCCTGTTCCTGTTGTAGTGATGAATTTGTCATTTGAACCTTGTCTAAAAAAGGCACTATAGGGGTGGCAAGAGCCTTTGCCAGTATCCAGAATCCCAGGGGGTGACAGGTGCAGGCCATCTCTGGCAAAGCATTGTGGTCTGTCGACCATGTTGTCCCAGGCAGACAGATACTGGATCCCCTTAGAATGACACCAGAAGCTTAGCCAATTGTTGAAGTCAATCATTTTGTCCTTGTACTGCGGTATCATTCTGGGCAATGGCAGGATGCTACTCAGGGCTAGGGTCATACCTGCCTAGGCTACACGATCGGAGAGCTCTTCCATTTCTCTTTTCATGTAGTCCAGGGAGGTATGTCTCAGGTCATTCACACCAACATGGACAATCACAGAGTCATATTTGTACTTGTTGTGGAGTGATCTGCGTGCGTGGGTTATGTGGCGGATCCTGGCACCCGACAGGCAGCTGACAGTACCCTTCTCCTTGTTTAGCCTGGTGAGTGGGACATCAGTGTGCCTGACTATAGAGTCACCTATGACTAGTGTGTTGGGTACGTTGTTTTGCCTTAGTGACTAGGGTTGGGTGGCACACTGAGTCTGTGGGCTATGTGTCATTTGGGTTGTGTTGTGGTGGAAGGTTGCTTGCGTTTCTGCTTTGGAGGTCTCTGTTGCTTGAGCAGATTATTATTGAGAGCCTCCGTGAATGTTTTTGCGTTTCTATGTGTGGATTTTGGTGATGTAGGTTGAGTGGGACTATGTGATGAGTGTGGTGTGGTGCAAGTGTTTACCTTCTCCTCTTGACTATCAAGTTCAGTCTTGGTTGGAGATAGCTTTACCTCCAGTTTGGCTAGATAAGTGCATCTCTCACAGGTTGTAGTGTTGGGTGGTAGGAGGAGAGGGTTATCTGTGTACATGAGGCAATTGCTACATTGCCCCAAGATGCCCAGATTCATCAGATAGACAGGAGAGAACACTGGGAGCTGACCCTTGGATATGCCTGAATAAAAAAATATTTTCCTCTAGACAAGTAAGGAAAGTGAGCAACAAAACTGTTTTCCTCTAGGTAATGAGGAAGGGTGAGTGCTGGAGTAATTTGTAGTTTATTTAGCACTTACAACAAGTTCTGAACACATGCTGAGCATGGATAAACAGATTCAAGTGCTAAAACTAAGAATCTGTATCTGTATCTTGTTTTAGATAGGCTACCTAGTGCTTACCACTCCAGATCTGTGTATGAGGGTAAGGCGGTCCACACAGCCTATCTGGACCTATCCAAGGCCTTCAACACCATTCCCCACTCTAGAATCATAGATAAACTTACTAAGTTGGGCATTAATCCCTACTTTACTCGATGGGTTGCCAACTGGCTTACAGACAAAACCCACACTGTAAAAGTAGCTGACTCCAAATCCAGCTCCAGACAAGTGGCAAGTGGAGTACCTCAGGGTTCAGTCCTGGGACCGCTCTTGTTTGGCATCTACTTCTCTGAAGTACAGGCCAACACTAAGGGACTCTAGCTAACAAAGTTTACTGAAGACTGCAAACTAGGAGCCATTATTGAATCTCCAAATGATGTGGATATTCTACAAAAGGGCCTTACAGAAACAGATGCTTGGTGCAAGAGCCATGGGCTCAAGCTCAATGCCAAGAAATGTATAGTTATCCCCCTTCGGAAAAAAATGTACCCATGAATTACCACATAGGTGGCAGTACACTAAACACCAAAAGTGTGATAAGAGACTTAGGGACACAGGTGGATAGTGGTCTCGGCTTGGATAACCACATCGCCACAAGAGTCAGGAAATCTTTCTATGTGGCACACCTCATCACTAAAGGCTTTTCATCCAGAAAAAGGAGGTCATTGTCCCACTGTACTCCTCCCTCATTAGACCCATTATAGAAAACAACTCCACATTTAGTATGTACCTCTCAAGACATCTGCAACAACTGGAAAGGCCGCAGAAATGCCTCACTAAAAGAATCACAGGTCGAAAGCAGATGCCCAATGCTGACCATCTAAAAAAATCCAGCTTTACTCTGTCAAATATCGTCTACTCAGCAGCGATCTCTGCTTAACATATAAAGCCATGTCAAACCCAGAGCTGTTGGACATGCTACACTTAAAGAAATCCCAATCTGTCAGAGCCACATGCCCCAGGGAACTAAACCTTGTCATAACAATGGACAAAACATGCTGGAGACTCCCCAGACTCTGGAATAGACTGCCCATACATGTGAAGCAGAGTGCCTCTTTGGCCCTCTTCAAAAGGAACCTTGACGATTAGATGGGAGATAGGAAATTCAGCCCGGAGATCATGTTAGTCTCCCTGCTAGACACTGGTCCAGAGAAGTAAATATTGTGGGAAGAAATAGCCAAGGAATTGTTATGGCTAGGTTTGTATAGACCCTAGGGCCAATAGCCTAGTACCAAACAATGAACCTACGAACCTATGAATCCAGTACAGTATAGCATTTGTAATTAATGTGTGGGACTATCAGTGCAGGACAGCAATAGTAATTAATGTATGGGACTATCCACTGCAGGACAGCATTATTACATAATGTAAGGGACTATCCAGTGCAGGACAGCATTAATAATTAATGTGTGGAGCTATCAAGTGCAGGACAGCATTAGCAATTAATGTATGTGATTATCCAGCTCAGGATGGGATTAATAATTAATGTAAGGGACTAATGGAACTATCCTGTTCAGAAAAGCATTAGTAATTAATGTATAGAACTATCCAGTGCAGGACAGCATTAGTAATTAATGTATGGGACTATCCAGTGCAGAATGGCATTATTAATTAATGTATGGGATTATCTGGTGCAGGATGGCATTAGTAATTAATGTATGGGACTACTACGTGCAGGACATAATTAGTAATTAATGCATGTGACTATCCAGTACAGGACAGTATTAGCAATTAATGTATGGGACTATCCAGTGGAGGACAGAATTACTAATTAATGCATGGGACTATCCAGTGCAGTATAGCATTAGCAATTAATATGGAAATATCCAGTGCAGGATAGCATTAGTAATAAATATATGGGACTATCCAGTGTCATACAGCATCAGTAATTAATGTGTGAGACTATCCAGTGTAATACAGCATCATAATTAATGTGTGGGACTATCCAGTGCAGGGTGGCATTAATAATTAATATATGGGACTATCCAGTGCAGGACAGCATTAGTAAGTAATGTATGGGACTATTCAGTGTAGAACAGCATCAGTAATTAATGTTTGGGACTATCCAGTGCAGTATAGCATTAGTAATTAATATATGGGACTATCCAGTGCAAGACAACATTATTAATCAATGTATGGGGCTATCCAGTGCAGGACAGTAATTAATGTATGGAACTATCCAGTTCAGAAAAGCATTAGTTATTAATATATGGAACTATCCAGTGCAAGACAGCATTAGTAATTATTGTATGCATTTATCCAGTTCAGGATGGCATTAATAATTAATGTATAAAACTTTCCAGTGCAGGACATCATTAGCAATTAATATATGGGACTACCTAGTGCAAGACAGCATTAGTAATTAATGTATGGGACTATCCAGTGCAGGATGGCATTAGTAATTAATATGTGGGACTATCTAGTGTAAGACAGCATTAGTAATTAATGTATGGGACTATACAGTGTAGGATGGCATTAGTAATAAATATGTGGGACTATCCAGGGAAGGACAGCCTTAGTAATAAATGTATGGGACTTTCCCATTCAGAAAAGGATTAGTAATTAATGTATGGAGCTATCCAGTGCAAGACAGCATTAGTAATTAATGTGTGGGACTATCCAGTGCAGGACAGCTTTGGTAATTAATGTATGCATTTATCCAGTTCAGGATGGCATTAATAATTAATGTATGGTACTATCCAGTGAATGACAGCATTAGTAATTAATATATGCAACTACCTAGTGCAGAACAGCATTAGTAATTAATGTATGGGACTATCCAGTGCAGAATGGCATTAGTAATTAGTGTATGGGACTATCCAGTGCAGGACAGCATTAGCAATTAATATATGGGGCTAGTAACTATAGGATGGAATTAGTAATTAATTGATGGGACTAACCAGTCAAGGATAGTATGTGCAATTAATGTATGGGATTGTCTAGTGCAGGAATGCATCAGTAATTAACTTTGGCTCTGTTCAGTGCAGGGCAGTACTAGTAATTAATGTATGGGACTATACAATAGGGGACAGCATTAGTAATTAATATATGGGACTATCCAGTGCAGGACAGCAATAGTAATTAATGTATGGGACTATCCAGTGCAGGACAGCATCAGTAATTAATGTATGGGTCTATACAGTGCAGGACGGCATTAGTAAAAACTGTATGGGATTATCTAGTGCAGGATACCATTAGTAATTAATGTATTGGACTATACAGTGCAGGAGAGCATTAGTAATTAATGTATGGGACTATACACTGCAGGACAGCATTAGTAATTAATGTATGGTACTATCAAGTGCAAGGCAGCATTAGTAATTAATGTATGGTACTATCGAGTGCAAGGCAGCATTAGTAAGTAATGTATGGATCTATCCAGTGCATGACACCATCAGTAATTAATTTATGGGACTATACAGTGCAGGACAGCATTAGTAATTAATGTATGGTACTATTGAGTGCTAGACAGCATTAGTAATTAATGTATGGGACTATCCAGTGCATGACAGCATCAGTAATTAATGTATGGGACTATACAGTGCAGGACAGCATTAGTAATTAATGTATGGTACTATCGAGTGCAAGACAGCATTAGTAATTAATGTATGGGAATATCCACTGCAGGACCGCATTAGTAATTAATGTATGGGACTATCCAGTGCAGTCTAGCATCAGTAATTAATGTATGGGACTATCCAGTGCAGTACAGCACTAGTAATTAATGTATGGGATTAGCCAGTGCCGGATGGCTTTAATAATTAATGTATGGCACTATCCACTACAGAATGGCATTAGTAATTTATGTATGGTACTATCCAGTGCAGACCTGCATTAGTAATTAATGTATGGGACTATCCAGTGCATGACAGAATCAGTAATAATTGTATGGGACTATCCAGTTCATGACAGCATCAGTAATTAATGTATGGGACTATACAGTGCAGGACAGCATTAGTAATTAATGTATGGTACTATTGAGTGCAAGGCAGCATTAGAAATTAATGTATGGGACTATTGAGTGCAAGACAGCATTAGTAATTAATGTATGGGACTATCCAGTGCATGACAGCATCAGTAATTAATGTATGGGACTATACAGTGCAGGACAGCATTAGTAATTAATGTATGGTACTATCGATGTGCAAAGCAGCATTATTAATTAATGTATGGTACTATCGAGTGCAAGGCAGCATTAGTAATTAATGCATGGGACTATCCAGTGCATGACAGCATCAGTAATTAATGTATGGGACTATACAGTGCAGGACAGCATTAGTAATTAATGTATTGTACTAGTGAGTGCAAGGCAGCATTAGTAATTAATGTATGGTACTATCCCATGCATGACAGCATCAGTAATTAATGTATGGGACTATCCAGTGCATGACAGCATCAGTAATTAATGTATGGGACTATCCAGTATGACAGCATCAGTAATTAATGTATGGGACTATACAGTGCAGGACAGCATTAGTAATTAATGTATGGTACTATCGAGTGCAAGGCAGCATTAGTAATTAATGTATGGTACTATCGAGTGCAAGGCAGCATTAGTAGTTAATGTATGGGACTATACAGTGCAGGACAGCATTAATAATTAATGTATGGAACTATCAAGTGCAAGACAGCATTAGTAATTAATGTATGGTACTATCGAGTGCAAGGCAGCATTAGTAATTAATGTATGGGAATATCCACTGCAGGACCGCATTAGTAATTAATGCATGGGACTATCCAGTGCAGTCTAGCATCAGTAATTAATGTATGGGACCATCCAGTGCAGTACAGCACTAGTAATTAATATATAGGATTAGCCAGTGCAGTGCAGCAGTAGTAATTAATGTATGGGATTAGCCAGTGCAGGATGGCTGTAATAATTAATGTATGGCACTATCCAGTACAGAATGGCATTAGTAATTTATGTATGGTACTATCCAGTGCAGAACCACATTAGTAATTAATTTATGGGACTATCCAGTGCATGACAGCATCAGTAATTAATGTATGGGACTATACAGTGCAGGACAGCATTAGTAATTAATGTATGGTACTATCGAGTGCAAGGCAGCATTAGTAATTAATGTATGGGACTATCCACTGCAGGACCGCATTAGTAATTAATTTATGGGACTATCCAGTGCAGTATAGTATCAGTAATTATGGTATGGGATTAGCCAATGCAGTTCAGCAATAATAATTAATGTATGGGATTAGCCAGTGCAGTACAGCATTAATAATTAATGTATGGGATTAGCCAGTACAGGATGGATTTAATAATTAATGTATGGGACTATCCAGTACAGAATGGCATTAGTAATTAATGTACGGGATTATTCACGGCAGGGTGGCATTAGTAATTAATGTGTTTGATATCCAGTTCAGGATAGCACCAGTAAATAATCCAGTGCCGGAATGCAATTGTAATTAAGATATGGGATTTTCCAGTGTAGAATAGCATTAGTAATTAATGCACAGGATTATCCATTGGAGGATGGCATTAGTAATTTATGTGTGGGACTATCCAGTGCAGGACAGAATTAGTAATTAACATTTGGGACTAGTAACTATAGGATGAAATTAGTAATTAATGGATGGGACTAGCCAGTCAAATAGTATTAGCAATTAATGCATGAGATTGGCTAATGCAGGAATGCATCAGTAATTAACTTTGGCACTATCCAGTGGAGGGCAGCACTAGTAATTAATGTATGGGACTATCCAATAGAGGACAGCATTAGTAATTAATGTATGGGACTATCCAGTGCAGGACAGCATCAGTAATTAATGTATGGGACTATACAGTGCAGGACGGCATTAGTAATAACTGTATGGGATTATCTAGTGCAGGACAGCATTAGTAATTAATGTATGAATGGAACTAACAAGTGCAAGACGCATTAGTAATTAATGTATGGGACTATCCAGTGCAGGACCACATTAGTAATTAATGCATGGGACTATCCAGTGCAGTATAGCCTCAGTTATTAATGTATGGGACTATTCAATGCATTATAGCAGTAGTACTTAATGTATGGGATTAGCCAGTGGAGTATGTCTTTAATAATTAATGTATGGCACTATCCAGTGCAGAACAGCATTAGCAATTAATGTGTGGTATTATCCAGTGCAGTACATCATTAGAAATTAATGTATTACACTATCCAGTGCAGTACAGCATTAGTAATTAATGTATGGGATTAGCCAGTGCAGTACAGCATTAATAATTAATGTATGGGATTAGCCATTGCAGAATGGCATTAATAATTAATATATGGGTCAATCCAGTACAGAATGGCATTAGGAATTAATGTATGGGATTATTAACTGCAGGGTGGCATTAGTAATTAATGTGTTTGATATCCAGTTCAGAATAGCACCAGTAAATAATGCATGGGATTATCCAGTGCAGGAAGGCATTAGTAATTAATGTTTGGGACTATCCAGTGCAGGAAGGCATTTGTAATTAAGGTATGGGACTATCCAGTGCAGAATAGCATTAGTAATTAATGCATGGGATTGTCCAGTGCAGGATGGCACTAGTAATTAATTTATGGGACTGTCCAGTACAGGACAGCATTAGTAATTAATGTGTGGGAGCATCCTGTGCAAAATAGAATTAGTAATTAATTTATGGGACTCTCCACTGCTGGACAGATTATTACCTAATGTATGGGACTATCCAGTGTAGGACAACATTAATAAATAATGTATGGGACTTTCCAGTGCAGGACAGCATAAGTAATTAATGTATGGGACTATCCAGTGCAATATAGCATTAGCAATTAATATGGAAATATCTAGTGCAGGACAGCATTAGTAAATAATATATGGGACTATCCAGTACAGAATGGCATTAGGAATTAATGTATGGGATTATAACTGCAGGGTGGCATTAGTAATTAATTTGTTTGATATCCAGTCCAGGATAGCACCAATAAATAATGCATGGAATTATCCAGTGCAGGAAGACATTAGTAATTAATGTTTGGGACTATCCAGTGCAGGAAGGCATTCGTAACTAAGGTATGGGACTATCCAGTGCAGAATAGCATCAGTAATTAATGCATAGGATGGCCCAGTGCAGGATGGCACTAGTAATTAATTTGTGGGGCTGTCCAGTACAGGACGGAATTAGTAATTAATGCGTGGGAGCATCCTGTGCAGAATAGAATTAGTAATTAATGTATGAGACTATCCACTGCAGTATAGCATTAGCAATTAATATGGAAATATCCAGTGCAGGATAGCATTAGTAATTAATATATGGGACTATCCAGTGTCATACAGCATCAGTAATTAACGTGTGGGACTATCTAATGTAATACAGCATCAGTAAATTATGTGTGGGACTATCCAGTGCAAGACAGCATTAATAATTAATGTATGGGACTATCTAGTACAGTACAGCATTGGTAAATTAGTGTATGACATATTGCAGTGCAACATAGCATTAGTAATTAATGTATAGAACTATCCAGTGCTGTGTAGCATTAGTAATTAATTTATGGGACTATCAGTGCAGGACAGCAATAATAATTACTGTATGGGACTATCCAGTGTAGTACAGCATCAGTAATTAATGTTTGGGACTATCCAGTACAGCATAGCATTAGTAGTTAATGTATGGGACTATCCAGTGCAGGACAGTAATTAAAGTATGGGACTATCCAATTCAGAAAAGCATTAGTAATTAATATATGGAACTATCCAGTGCAAGACAGAATTAGTAATTAATGTGTGAGACTATTCAGTGCAGGGCAGCATTAGCAATTAATGTATTTGATTATCCAGTTCAGTATGGCATTAATAATTACTGTATAGAACTATCCAGTGCAGGATTGCATTAGTAATTAATACGTGGGACTATTTACTGCAGGACAGCATTAGTAATTAATGTATGGGACTATCCAGTGCAATATAGCATTAGCAATCAATATGGAAATATCTAGTGCAGGATAGCATTAGTAAATAATATATGGGACTATCCAGTACAGAATGGCATTAGGAATTAATATATGGGATTATAACTGCAGGGTGGCATTAGTAATTAATTTGTTTGATATCCAGTCCAGGATAGCACCAATAAATAATGCATGGAATTATCCAGTGCAGGAAGACATTAGTAATTAATGTTTGGGACTATCCAGTGCAGGAAGGCATTCGTAATTAAGGTATGGGACTATCCAGTGCAGAATAGCATTAGTAATTAATGCATAGGATGGCCCAGTGCAGGATGGCACTAGTAATTAATTTGTGGGACTGCCCAGTACAGGACAGCATTAGTAATTAATGCGTGGCAGCATCCTGTGCAGAATAGAATTAGTAATTAATATATGGGACTATCCACTGCAGTATAGCATTAGCAATTAATATGGAAATATCCAGTGCAGGATAGCATTAGTAATTAATATATGGGACTATCCAGTGTCATACAGCATCAGTAATTAATGTGTGGACTATCTAGTGTAATACAGCATCAATAATTTATGTGTGGGACTATCCAGTGCAGGATGGCATTAATAATTAATGTATAAGACTATCTAGTACAGTACAGCATAGGTAAATTAGTGTATGACATATTGCAGTGCAGCATAGCATTAGTAATTAATGTATAGAACTATCCAGTGCTGTATAGCATTAGTAATTAATTTATGGGACTATCAGTACAGGACAGAAATAGTAATTAATGTATGGGACCATCCAGTGTAGTACAGCATCAGTAATTAATGTTTGGGACTATCCAGTACAGCATAGCATTAGTAGTTAATGTATGGGACTATCCAGTGCAGGACAGTAATTAATGTATGGGACAATCCAATTCAGAAAAGCATTAGTAATTAATATATGGAACTATCCAGTGCAAAACAGAATTAGTAATTAATGTGTGAGACTATCCAGTGCAGGGCAGCATTAGCAATTAATGTATGTGATTATCCAGTTCTGGATGGCATTAATAATTAATGTATAGAACTATCCAGTGCAGGATTGCATTAGTAATTAATATGTGGGACTATCTACTGCAGGACAGCATTAGTAATTAATGTATGGGACTACTAAGTGCAGGATGGCATTAGTAATAAATATGTAGGACTATCCACTACAGGACAGCATTAATAATAAATGTATGGGACTATCCAGTTCAGAAAAGCATTAGTAATTAATGTATGGCACTATCCAGGGCAAGACAGCATTAGTAATTAATGTGCGGGACTATCCAGTGCAGGACAGCTTTAGTAATTAATGTATGTAATTACCCAGTTCAGGATGACATTACTAATTATTGTATGGGACTATCCAGTGCAGGATGGCATTAGTAATTAATGTATGGGACTAGTAACTATAGAATGGAATTAGTAATTAATGGATAGGAATATCCAGTCAAATAGTATTAGTAATTAATGCACAGGATTATCTAGTACAGGAATGCATTAGTAATTAACTTTGGGACTATGCAGTGGAGGGCAGCACTAGTAATTAATATATGGGACTATCCAATAGAGAACAGCATTAGTAATTAATGTATGGGACTATCTAATGCAGGACAGCATTAGTAAATAATGAACGGGACTATCCAGTGCAGGACAACATTAGTAATTAATGTATGGGACTATCCAGTGCAGGACAGCTTTAGTATTTAATGTATGCAATTATCCAGTTCAGGATGACATTAATAATTAATGTATGGGACTATCCAGTGCAAGACAGCAATAGTAATTAATGCATGGGACTATCCAGTGCAGGACAGCATCAGTAATTAATGTATGGGACTATACAGTGCAGGACAAGATTAGTAATAACTGTATGGGATTTTCTAGTGCAGGACTGCATTAGTAATTAATGTATGAATGGAACTATCGAGTGCAAGACAGCATTAGTAATTAATGTATGGGACTATACAGTGCAGGACGGCATTAGTAATACCTGTATGGGATTATCTAGTGCAGGACAGCATCAGTAATTAATGTATGGGACTATACAGTGCAGGACGGCATTAGTAATAACTGTATGGGATTATCTAGTGCAGGACAGCATTAGTAATTAATGTATGAATGGAACTAACAAGTGCAAGACGCATTAGTAATTAATGTATGGGACTATCCAGTGCAGGACCACATTAGTAATTAATGCATGGGACTATCCAGTGCAGTATAGCCTCAGTTATTAATGTATGGAACTATCCAATGCAATATAGCAGTAGTAATTAATGTATGGGATTAGCCAGTGCAGGATGGCTTTAATAATTAATGTATGGCACTATCCAGTGCAGAACAGCATTAGTAATTAATGTGTGGTATTATCCAGTGCAGTACATCATTAGAAATTAATGTATTACACTATCCAGTGCAGTACAGCATTAATAGTTAATGTATGGGACTATTCAGTGCAGAATGGCATTGGTAATTAGTGTATGGGACTATCCAGTGCAGGACAGCATTAGCAATTAATATATGGGGCTAGTAACTATTGGATGGAATTAGTAATTAATTGATGGGACTAACCAGTCAAGGATAGTATGTGCAATTAATGTATGGGATTGTCTAGTGCAGGAATGCATCAGTAATTAACTTTGGCTCTGTTCAGTGCAGGGCAGTACTAGTAATTAATGTATGGGACTATACAATAGGGGACAGCATTAGTAATTAATATATGGGACTATCCAGTGCAGGACAGCAATAGGAATTAATGTATGGGACTATCCAGTGCAGGACAGCATCAGTAATTAATGTATGGGTCTATACAGTGCAGGACGGCATTAGTAAAAACTGTATGGGATTATCTAGTGCAGGATACCATTAGTAATTAATGTATTGGACTATACAGTGCAGGAGAGCATTAGTAATTAATGTATGGGACTATCAAGTGCAAGGCAGCATTAGTAATTAATGTATGGTACTATCGAGTGCAAGGCAGCATTAGTAAGTAATGTATGGATCTATCCAGTGCATGACACCATCAGTAATTAATTTATGGGACTATACAGTACAAGACAGCATTAGTAATTAATGTATGGTACTATCGAGTGCTAGACAGCATTAGTAATTAATGTATGGTACTATCGAGTGCAAGACAGCATTAGTAATTAATGTATGGGACTATCCAGTGCATGACAGCATCAGTAATTAATGTATGGGACTATACAGTGCAGGACAGCATTAGTAATTAATGTATGCTACTATCGAGTGAAAGACATCATTAGTAATTAATGTATGGGACTATCCAGTGGATTACAGCATCGGTAATTAATGTATGGGACTATACAGTGCAGGACAGCATTAGTAATTAATGTATGGTACTATCGAGTGCAAGACAGCATTAGTAATTAATGTATGGGACTATCCAGTGCAGTCTAGCATCAGTAATTAATGTATGGGACTATCCAGTGCAGTACAGCACTAGTAATTAATGTATGGGATTAGCCAGTGCCGGATGGCTTTAATAATTAATGTATGGCACTATCCACTACAGAATGGCATTAGTAATTTATGTATGGTACTATCCAGTGCAGAACTGCATTAGTAATTAATGTATGGGACTATCCAGTGCATGACAGAATCAGTAATTAATGTATGGGACTATCCAGTGCATGACAGCATCAGTAATTAATGTATGGGACTATACAGTGCAGGACAGCATTAGTAATTAATGTATGGTACTATTGAGTGCAAGGCAGCATTAGAAATTAATGTATGGGACTATTGAGTGCAAGACAGCATTAGTAATTAATGTATGGGACTATCCAGTGCATGACAGCATCAGTAATTAATGTATGGGACTATACAGTGCAGGACAGTATTAGTAATTAATGTATGGTACTATCGATGTGCAAGGCAGCATTAGTAATTAATGCATGGGACTATCCAGTGCATGACAGCATCAGTAATTAATGTATGGGACTATACAGTGCAGGACAGCATTAGTAATTAATGTATTGTACTAGTGAGTGCAAGGCAGCATTAGTAATTAATGTATGGTACTATCCCATGCATGACAGCATCAGTAATTAATGTATGGGACTATCCAGTGCATGACAGCATCAGTAATTAATGTATACAGTGCAGGACAGCATTAATAATTAATGTATGGTACTGTCGAGTGCAAGGCAGCATTAGTAATTAATGTATGGTACTATCGAGTGCAAGGCAGCATTAGTAGTTAATGTATGGGACTATACAGTGCAGGACAGCATTAATAATTAATGTATGGAACTATCAAGTGCAAGACAGCATTAGTAATTAATGTATGGTACTATCGAGTGCAAGGCAGCATTAGTAATTAATGTATGGGAATATCCACTGCAGGACCGCATTAGTAATTAATGCATGGGACTATCCAGTGCAGTCTAGCATCAGTAATTAATGTATGGGACCATCCAGTGCAGTACAGCACTAGTAATTAGTATATAGGATTAGCCAGTGCAGTACAGCAGTAGTAATTAATGTATGGGATTAGCCAGTGCAGGATGGCTTTAATAATTAATGTATGGCACTATCCAGTACAGAATGGCATTAGTAATTTATGTATGGTACTATCCAGTGCAGAACCACATTAGTAATTAATTTATGGGACTATCCAGTGCATGACAGCATCAGTAATTAATGTATGGGACTATACAGTGCAGGACAGCATTAGTAATTAATGTATGGTACTATCGAGTGCAAGGCAGCATTAGTAATTTATGTATGGGACTATCCACTGCAGGACCGCATTAGTAATTAATTTATGGGACTATCCAGTGCAGTATAGTATCAGTAATTATGGTATGGGATTAGCCAATGCAGTTCAGCAATAATAATTAATGTATGGGATTAGCCAGTGCAGTACAGCATTAATAATTAATGTATGGGATTAGCCAGTACAGGATGGATTTAATAATTAATGTATGGGACTATCCAGTACAGAATGGCATTAGTAATTAATGTACGGGATTATTCACGGCAGGGTGGCATTAGTAATTAATGTGTTTGATATCCAGTTCAGGATAGCACCAGTAAATAATCCAGTGCCGGAATGCAATCGTAATTAAGATATGGGATTTTCCAGTGTAGAATAGCATTAGTAATTAATGCACAGGATTATCCATTGGAGGATGGCATTAGTAATTTATGTGTGGGACTATCCAGTGCAGGACAGAATTAGTAATTAACATTTGGGACTAGTAACTATAGGATGAAATTAGTAATTAATGGATGGGACTAGCCAGTCAAATAGTATTAGCAATTAATGCATGAGATTGGCTAATGCAGGAATGCATCAGTAATTAACTTTGGCACTATCCAGTGGAGGGCAGCACTAGTAATTAATGTATGGGTCTATCCAATAGAGGACAGCATTAGTAATTAATGTATGGGACTATCCAGTGCAGGACAGCATCAGTAATTAATGTATGGGATTATACAGTGCAGGACGGCATTAGTAATAACTGTATGGGATTATCTAGTGCAGGACAGCATTAGTAATTAATGTATGAATGGAACTAACAAGTGCAAGACGCATTAGTAATTAATGTATGGGACTATCCAGTGCAGGACCACATTAGTAATTAATGCATGGGACTATCCAGTGCAGTATAGCCTCAGTTATTAATGTATGGGACTATTCAATGCATTATAGCAGCAGTACTTAATGTATGGGATTAGCCAGTGGAGTATGTCTTTAATAATTAATGTATGGCACTATCCAGTGCAGAACAGCATTAGCAATTAATGTGTGGTAATATCCAGTGCAGTACATCATTAGAAATTAATGTATTACACTATCCAGTGCAGTACAGCATTAGTAATTAATGTATGGGATTAGCCAGTGCAGTACAGCATTAATAATTAATGTATGGGATTAGCCATTGCAGAATGGCATTAATAATTAATATATGGGACAATCCAGTACAGAATGGCATTAGGAATTAATGTATGGGATTATTAACTGCAGGGTGGCATTAGTAATTAATGTGTTTGATATTCAGTTCAGAATAGCACCAGTAAATAATGCATGGGATTATCCAGTGCAGGAAGGCATTAGTAATTAATGTTTGGGACTATCCAGTGCAGGAAGGCATTTGTAATTAAGGTATGGGACTATCCAGTGCAGAATAGCATTAGTAATTAATGCATGGGATTGTCCAGTGCAGGATGGCACTAGTAATTAATTTATGGGACTGTCCAGTACAGGACAGCATTAGTAATTAATGTGTGGCAGCATCCTGTGCAAAATAGAATTAGTAATTAATTTATGGGACTCTCCACTGCTGGACAGATTATTACCTAATGTATGGGACTATCCAGTGTAGGACAGCATTAATAAATAATGTATGGGACTTTCCAGTGCAGGACAGCATAAGTAATTAATGTATGGGACTATCCAGTGCAATATAGCATTAGCAATTAATATGGAAATATCTAGTGCAGGACAGCATTAGTAAATAATATATGGGACTATCCAGTACAGAATGGCATTAGGAATTAATGTATGGGATTATAACTGCAGGGTGGCATTAGTAATTAATTTGTTTGATATCCAGTCCAGGATAGCACCAATAAATAATGCATGGAATTATCCAGTGCAGGAAGACATTAGTAATTAATGTTTGGGACTATCCAGTGCAGGAAGGCATTCGTAACTAAGGTATGGGACTATCCAGTGCAGAATAGCATCAGTAATTAATGCATAGGATGGCCCAGTGCAGGATGGCACTAGTAATTAATTTGTGGGGCTGTCCAGTACAGGACGGAATTAGTAATTAATGCGTGGGAGCATCCTGTGCAGAATAGAATTAGTAATTAATGTATGAGACTATCCACTGCAGTATAGCATTAGCAATTAATATGGAAATATCCAGTGCAGGATAGCATTAGTAATTAATATATGGGACTATCCAGTGTCATACAGCATCAGTAATTAATGTGTGGGACTATCTAATGTAATACAGCATCAGTAAATTATGTGTGGGACTATCCAGTGCAAGACAGCATTAATAATTAATGTATGGGACTATCTAGTACAGTACAGCATTGGTAAATTAGTGTATGACATATTGCAGTGCAACATAGCATTAGTAATTAATGTATAGAACTATCCAGTGCTGTGTAGCATTAGTAATTAATTTATGGGACTATCAGTGCAGGACAGCAATAATAATTAATGTATGGGACTAACCAGTGTAGTACAGCATCAGTAATTAATGTTTGGGACTATCCAGTACAGCATAGCATTAGTAGTTAATGTATGGGACTATCCAGTGCAGGACAGTAATTAAAGTATGGGACTATCCAATTCAGAAAAGCATTAGTAATTAATATATGGAACTATCCAGTGCATGACATAATTAGTAATTAATGTGTGAGACTATCCAGTGCAGGGCAGCATTAGCAATTAATGTATTTGATTATCCAGTTCAGTATGGCATTAATAATTACTGTATAGAACTATCCAGTGCAGGATTGCATTAGTAATTAATATGTGGGACTATTTACTGCAGGACAGCATTAGTAATTAATGTATGGGACTATCCAGTGCAATATAGCATTAGCAATCAATATGGAAATATCTAGTGCAGGATAGCATTAGTAAATAATATATGGGACTATCCAGTACAGAATGGCATTAGGAATTAATATATGGGATTATAACTGCAGGGTGGCATTAGTAATTAATTTGTTTGATATCCAGTCCAGGATAGCACCAATAAATAATGCATGGAATTATCCAGTGCAGGAAGACATTAGTAATTAATGTTTGGGACTATCCAGTGCAGGAAGGCATTCGTAATTAAGGTATGGGACTATCCAGTGCAGAATAGCATTAGTAATTAATGCATAGGATGGCCCAGTGCAGGATGGCACTAGTAATTAATTTGTGGGACTGCCCAGTACAGGACAGCATTAGTAATTAATGCGTGGCAGCATCCTGTGCAGAATAGAATTAGTAATTAATATATGGGACTATCCACTGCAGTATAGCATTAGCAATTAATATGGAAATATCCAGTGCAGGATAGCATTAGTAATTAATATATGGGACTATCCAGTGTCATACAGCATCAGTAATTAATGTGTGGGACTATCTAGTGTAATACAGCATCAATAATTTATGTGTGGGACTATCCAGTGCAGGATGGCATTAATAATTAATGTATAAGACTATCTAGTACAGTACAGCATAGGTAAATTAGTGTATGACATATTGCAGTGCAGCATAGCATTAGTAATTAATGTATAGAACTATCCAGTGCTGTATAGCATTAGTAATTAATTTATGGGACTATCAGTACAGGACAGAAATAGTAATTAATGTATGGGACTATCCAGTGTAGTACAGCATCAGTAATTAATGTTTGGGACTATCCAGTACAGCATAGCATTAGTAGTTAATGTATGGGACTATCCAGTGCAGGACAGTAATTAATGTATGGGACAATCCAATTCAGAAAAGCATTAGTAATTAATATATGGAACTATCCAGTGCAAAACAGAATTAGTAATTAATGTGTGAGACTATCCAGTGCAGGGCAGCATTAGCAATTAATGTATGTGATTATCCAGTTCAGGATGGCATTAATAATTCATGTATAGAACTATCCAGTGCAGGATTGCATTAGTAATTAATATGTGGGACTGTCTACTGCAGGACAGCATTAGTAATTAATGTATGGGACTACTAAGTGCAGGATGGCATTAGTAATAAATATGTAGGACTATCCACTACAGGACAGCATTAATAATAAATGTATGGGACTATCCAGTTCAGAAAAGCATTAGTAATTAATGTATGGCACTATCCAGGGCAAGACAGCATTAGTAATTAATGTGCGGGACTATCCAGTGCAGGACAGCTTTAGTAATTAATGTATGTAATTACCCAGTTCAGGATGACATTACTAATTATTGTATGGGACTATCCAGTGCAGGATGGCATTAGTAATTAATGTATGGGACTAGTAACTATAGAATGGAATTAGTAATTAATGGATAGGAATATCCAGTCAAATAGTATTAGTAATTAATGCACAGGATTATCTAGTACAGGAATGCATTAGTAATTAACTTTGGGACTATGCAGTGGAGGGCAGCACTAGTAATTAATATATGGGACTATCCAATAGAGAACAGCATTAGTAATTAATGTATGGGACTATCTAATGCAGGACAGCATTAGTAAATAATGAACCGGACTATCCAGTGCAGGACAACATTAGTAATTAATGTATGAGACTATCCAGTGCAGGACAGCTTTAGTATTTAATGTATGCAATTATCCAGTTCAGGATGACATTAATAATTAATGTATGGGACTATCCAGTGCAAGACAGCAATAGTAATTAATGCATGGGACTATCCAGTGCAGGACAGCATCAGTAATTAATGTATGGGACTATACAGTGCAGGACATGATTAGTAATAACTGTATGGAATTTTCTAGTGCAGGACAGCATTAGTAATTAATGTATGAATGGAACTATCGAGTGCAAGACAGCATTAGTAATTAATGTATGGGACTATCCAGTGCAGGACCACATTAGTAATTAATGCATGGGACTATCCAGTGCAGTATAGCCTCAGTTATTAATGTATGGGACTATCCAATGCAATATAGCAGTAGTAATTAATGTATGGGATTAGCCAGTGCAGGATGGCTTTAATAATTAATGATTGGCACTATCCAGTGCAGAACAGCATTAGTAATTAATGTGTGGTATTATCCAGTGCGGTACATCATTAGAAATTAATGTATTACACTATCCAGTGCAGTACAGCATTAATAATTAATGTATGGGATTAGCCAGTGCAGTACAGCATTAATAATTAATGTATGGGTTTAACCAGTGCAGAACAGCATTAGTAATTAATGTGTGGTATTATCCAGTGCAGTACATCATTAGAAATTAATGTATTACACTATCCAGTGCAGTACAGCATTAGTAATAAATGTATGGGATTAGCCAGTGAAGTACAGCATTATTAATTAATGTATGGGATTAGCCATTGCAGAATGGCTTTAATAATTAATATATTGGACAATCCAGTACAGAATGGCATTAGGAATTAATGTATGGGATTATTAACTGCAGGGTGGCATTAGTAATTAATGTGTTTGATATCCATTTCAGGATAGTACCAGTAATTAATGCATGGGATTGTCCAGTGCAGGATGACACTTGTAATTAATTTATGGGACTGTCCAGTACAGGACAGCATTAGTAATTAATGTGTGGGAGCATCCTGTGTAGAATAGAATTAGTAATTAATTTATGGGACTCTCCACTGCAGGACAGATTATTACCTAATGTATGGGACTATCCAGTGAAGGACAGCATTAATAATTAATATATGGGACTTTCCAGTGCAGGACAGCATAAGTAATTAGTGTATGGGACTATCCAGTGCAATATAGCATTAGCAATTAATATGGAAATATCTAGTGCATGATAGCATTAGTAAATAATATATGGGACTATCCAGTACAGAATGGCATTAGGAATTAATGTATGGGATTATAACTGCAGGGTGGCATTAGTAATTAATTTGTTTGATATCTAGTCCAGGATAGCACCAATAAATAATGCATGGGATTATCCAGTGCAGGAAGACATTAGTAATTAATGTTTGGGACTATCCAGTGCAGGAAGGGATTCATAATTAAGGTATGGGACTATCCAGTGCAGAATAGCATTAGTAATTAATGCATAGGATGGCCCAGTGCAGGACCGCACTAGTAATTAATTTGTGGGACTGTGCAGTACAGGACAGCATTAGTAATTAATGTGTGGGAGCATCCTGTGTAGGATAGAATTAGTAATGAATGTATGGGACTATCCACTGCAGTATAGCATTAGCAATTAATATGGAACTATCCAGTGCAGGATAGCATTAGTAATTAATATATGGGACTATCCAGTGTCATACAGCATTAGTAATTAATGTGTGGGACTATCTAGTGTAATACAGCATCAGTAATTAATGTGTGGGACTATCCAGTGCAGGACGGCATTAATAATTAATGTATGGGACTATCTAGTACAGTACAGCATCTGTAAATTAGTGTATGACATATTGCAGTGTAGCATAGCATTAGTAATAAATGTATAGAACTATCCAGTGCTGTATAGCATTAGTAATTAATTTATGGGACTATCAGTGCAGGACAGCAATAGTAATTAATGTATGGGACTATCCAGTGTAGTACAGCATCAGTAATTAATGTTTGGGACTATCCAGTACAGCATAGCATTAGTAGTTAATGTATGGGACTATCCAGTACAGGACAGTAATTAATGTATGGGACTATCCAATTCAGAAAAGCATTAGTAATTAATATATGGAACTATCCAGTGCAAGACAGAATTAGTAATTAATGTGTGAGACTATCCAGTGCAGGACAGCATTAGCAATTAATGTATGTGATTATCCAGTTCAGGATGGCATTAATAATTAATGTATAGAACTATCCAGTGCAGGATTGCATTAGTAATGAACATGTGGGACTATCTACTGCAGGATGGCATTAGTAATTAATGTATGGGACTATCCAGTGCAGGATGGCATTAGTAATTAATGTATGGGACTAGTAACTATAGGATGGAATTAGTAATTAATGGATGGGAATATCCAGTCAAATAGTATTAGTAATTAATGCACAGGATTATCTAGGAATGGATTCGTAATTAACTTTGGAACTATGCAGTGGAGGGCAGCACTAGTAATTAATGTATGGGACTATCCAATAGAGAACAGTTTTAGTAATTATAGTATGGGACTATCCAATGCAGGACGGCATTAGTAATTAATGGATGAGACTATCCAGTGCAGGAGAAAATTAGTAATTAATGTATGGGACTATCCAGTGCAGGACAGCTTTAGTAATTAATGTATGCAATTATCCAGTTCAGGATGACATGAATAATTAATGTATGGGACTATCCAGTGCAGGACAGCATTAATAATTAATGTATGGGACTAGTAACTATAGGATGGAATTAGTAATTAATGGATGGGACTATCCAGTCAAATAGTATTAGTAATTAATGCACAGGATTATCTAGTACAGGAATGCATTAGTAATTAACATTGGCACTATCCAGTGGAGGGCAGCACTAGTAATTAATGTATGGGACTATCCAATAGAGAACAGCATTAGTAATTAATGTATGGGACTATCCAAAGCAGGACGGCATTAGTGATTAATGTATGGGACTCTCCAGTGCAGGACAGCATCAGTATTTAATGTATGGAACTATACAGTGAAGGACAGCATTAGTAATAAATGTGTGGAACTATCCGGTGCAAGACTGCATTAATAATTAATGTATGAGACTCCCCATTGAAGTACAGCATTAGTAATTAATGTTTGGGTCTATCCAGTGCAGTACAGCATTATTAATTAATGTACAGATTAGCCAGTGCAGTGCTGTATTAGTAATTAATGTAGGGTATTAGCCAGTGCAATACAGCATTAGTAATTAATGTATGGAATTAGCCAATGCAGGATGGCTTTAATAATTAATGTATGGGACTATCCAGTACAGAATGGCATTAGGAATTAATTTATGGGATTATTAACTGCATGATGGCATTAGTAACTAATGTGTTCGATAACCAGTCCACCATAGTACCAGTAAATGATGCATAGGATTATTCAGTGCAGGAAGTCATTAGTAATTAATGTTTTGGACTATCCAGTGTAAGAAGGCATTAGTAATTAAGATATGGAACTATAATAGCATTAGCAATTAATGCATGGAATTGTCAAGTGCAGGATGGGACTAGTAGTTAATTTGTGGAACTGTCCAGTACAGGACACCATTAGTAATTAATGTGTGGGAGCATCCTGTGCAGAATAGAATTAGTAATTAATGTATGGGACTATCCAGTTCAGGACAGCATTATTAATTAATGTATGGGACTATCCAGTGCAGGGCCGCATTAGTAATTAATGTATGGGACTATCCAGTTCAGAAAATCATTACTAATTAATATATGGAACTATCCAATGCAAGACAGCATTATTAATTAATGTATGGGACTATCCAGTGCAGGGTAGCATTAGTAATTATTGTATGGGTTCTATCCAGTGCAAGACAGCATTAGTAATTAATGTATGGGACTATCTAGTGCATTATAGCATTATTAAGTATTATATGGAAGTATTCAGTGTAGTATACCATTAGTAATTATTGTATGTGACTATCCTGTGCAGGACAGCATTAGTAATTAAAATGTGGGGCTATCCAGTGCAGAATAGCATTAGTAATTAAAGTATTTGATTATCTAGTGGAAGATGGCATTAGTAATTAATGTATGGGCTATCCAGTGCAGTACAGCATTAGTAATTAATGTATGGGATTAGCCAGTGTAGGATGGCTTTAATAATTACTGTATGGGACTATCCAGTACAGAATGGCATTAGTAATGAATGTATGAGAGTCTTTACTGAAGATATCATTAATAATTAAGGTATGGGACTATCCAGTGCAAGACAGCATTAGTAATTAATGTATGGAACTATCCGGTACAAAACAACATGAGTAATTAATGTGTGGGACTATCCAGTGCAGTATAGCATTAGTGATGAATGTATGGGACTATCCAGTGCAGTACAGCATTATTAATTAATGTATGGGATTAGCCAGTGCAGTACAGCATTAATAATTAATGTAAGGGACTAGCCAGTGCAGTACAGCATTAGTAATTAATGTATGGGATTAGCCAGTGTAGAATGGCTTTAATAATTACTGTATGGGACTATTAACTGCAGGATGGCATTAGTAATTAAAGTGTTTGAAATCCAGTCCAGGATAGCTCCAGTAAATAATGCATGGTATTATCCAGTGCAGGAAGGCATTAGCAATTAATTTTTAGGACTATCCAGTGCAGGAAGGCATTAGTAATTAGGGTATGGGACTTTCCAGTCAAGAATAGCATTACTAATTGATGCATGGAATTGTCCAGTGCAGGATGGTACAAGTAATTAATTTGTGGGACTGTCCATTACATGACAACATTAGTAATTAATGGGTTGGAGCATCCTGTGCAGAATAGCATTAGTAATTAATGTATGGGACTATCCACTTCAGGACAGCATTACTACTTAATGTATGGAACTATCCAGTGCAGGACAGAATTAGTAATTAATGTATGGTACTATCCAGTTCAGAAAAGCATTATTATTTAATATATGGAACTATCCAGTGCAAGACAACATTAGTAATTAATGTATGGGACTATCTAGTATAGTATAACATTAGTAATTTACATATGCGACTATTCAGTGCAATATAGTATTATTAATTAATGTATGTGATTATCCAGTGTAAGACAGTATTAGTAATTAATATGTGGGAGTACCCAGTGCAGGTCGGCATTAGTAATTAATATGTGGGAATATCCAGTGCAGGATGGCATTAGTAATGAATGTATGAGACTATCCACCACAGGACAGCATTAGTAATTAAGGTATGGGGCTAGCCAGTGCAGGATGGCATTAGCAATGAATGTATGGGCCTATACATTGCAGGACAGCATTAGTATATAATGTATGGAACTATCAAGTGCAAGACAGCATTAGTAATTAATGTATGGGACTATCCAGTGTAGTACAGCATCAGTAATTAATATTTGGGACTATCCAATGCAGTATAGCATTATGAATTAATGTATGGGATTATCCAGTGCAGGACAACATTAGTAATTAATATATGGGACTATCCGGTGCAGAATGGCATTAGTAATTAATGTATGAGACTATACAGGATGGATTTAATAATTAATATGTGGGGCTATCCAGTACAGGACAGCATTAATAATTAATGCATGGGGCTATCCATTGCAGGACAGCATTAGTGATTAATGTATGGGACTATCTAGTGCAGGACTGCATTAGTAATTAATGCATGGGATTATCCAGTGCAGGAAGGCATTAGTAATTAATGTTTGGGACTATCCAGTGCAGGAAGGCATTAGTAATTAAGGTATGGGACTATAATAGCATTGGTAATTATTGCAAAGAATTTTCCAGTGCAGGATGGCACTAGTAATTAATTTGTGGGACTGTCCAGTACAGGACAACATCAGTAATTAATGTGTGGGAGCATCATGTGCAGAATAGGATCAGTAATTAATGTATGGGATTATTAACTGCAGGATGGCATTCATAATTAATGTGTTTGAAATCCAGTCCAGGATAGCACCAGTAAATAATGCATGGGATTATCCAGTACAGGAAGGCATTAGTAATTAATGTTTGGGGCTCTCCAGTGCAGGAAGGCATTAGTAATTAGGGTATGGGACTATTCAGTGCAAAACAGCATTAGTAATTTATGCATGGATTGTCCAGTGAAGGATGGCATTAGTAATTAATTTGTGAGACAGTCCAGTACAGGGCAGCATTAGTAATTAATGTGTGGGAGCATCCTGTGTAGATTAGAATTAGTAATTAATATTTGGGATTATTAACTGCAGGATGGCATTAGTAATTAATGTGTTCGAAATCCAGTCCAGGATAGCACCAGTAAATAATCCATGGGATTATCCAGTGCAGGAAGGCATTAGTAATTAATGTTTGGGACTATCCAGTGCAGGAAGGCATTAGCAAATAGGGTATGAGGTTATCCATTGCAGAGTAGCATTAGTAATTAATGCATGGGATTGTCCAGTGCAGGATGGCACTAGTAATTAATTTGTGGGATAGTCCAGTACAGGGCAGCATTAGTAATTAATGTGTGGGATATCCAGTGCAGGATGGCATTAGTAATGAATGTATGAGACTCTCCACTGCAGGACAGCAATATTAATTACTGTATGGGACTATCTGGTGCAAGACAGCATTAGTAATTAATGTGTGGGACTATCCAGTGCAGTACAGCATTAGTAATTAATGTATGGGACTATCCAGTGCAATACAGCATTATTAATTAATGTATGGGATTAACCAGAACAGTACAGCATTAATAAATAATGTAGGGGGTCAGCCAGTGCAGTACAGCATTAGTAATTAATGTATGGGATTAGTCAATGCAGGATGGCTTTAATAATTACTGTATAGGACTATCCAGTACAGAATGGCATTAGTAATTAATGTATGGGAATATTAACTGCAAGATGGCATTAGTAATTAATGTGTTTGAAATTCAGTCCAGGATAGCACCAGTAAATAATGCATGGGATTATCCAGAGCTGGAAGGCATTGGCAATTAAAGTTTGGGATTATCCAGTGCAGGAAGGCATTAGTAATTAAGGTATGGGACTATTCAGTGCAGATTAGCATTAGTAATTAATGTGTGGGATTGTCCAGTGCAGGATGGTACAAGTAATTAATTTGTGGGACTGTCCAGTACAGGACAGCATTAGTAAATAATGTATGGGACTATCCAGTTCAGAAAAACATTATTCATTAATATATCTAACTATCCAGTGCAAAACAACATTAGTAATTAATGTATGGGACTATCCAATGCAGAGTAGCATTAGTAATTATTGTCTGGGACTGTCCAGTGAAGGGCAGCATTAGTAATGAATGGATGGGGTTATCTAGTGCATTATAACATTAGTAATTTATATATGCGACTATGCAGTGCATTATAGCATTAGTAATTAACGTATGTGACTATCCAGTGCAAGGCAGCATTAGTAATTAATATGTGGGACTATAAAGTGCAGGATGGCATTAGTAATGAATGTATGAGACTATCCAGTGCAGGACAGCATTAGTTATTAAGGTATGGGGCCAGCCAGTGCAGGATGGCATTAGCAATTAATGTATGGGTCTATCCAGAATGGTATTAATAATTAATGTGTGGGGCTATCCACTGCAGGACAGCATTAATAATTAATGCATGAGACTATCCCATGTGTATTGCATTAATAATCAATGTATGGGGCTATCCAGTGCAGGACACCATTAATAATTAATGTATGTGACTATCTGGTGCAGGACATTATTATTAATTAATGTATGGGATTATCTAGTGCAGGACAGCATTAGTAATTAATGCATGGCACTATCCAGGTCAGAATAGCATTACTAATTAATGTAAGGGATTATCCAATGCAGGATGGCATTAGAAATTAATGTATTGTACTATCCAGTGTAGGATAGCATGCAAGCAATAATGCCTGACAGGGTATTTGTTAATGTGTAATTAACAGTCCCGATAGAGGGGTTATGAAGCCCAACACTGCAGGCAGTAATTAAAACCTGTTCATATTTTTGAGCCTTTGTTCCCTCTGTATTTTAGACTTTATCCAGATTTCTTCAGCTGAAAGGTCCATAGATATGTAAATATTCTTACTGTCACTCTCACTCAGTGTGTTACTCACATCTCTGTCTCGGGAAATCTATACTGACACAAATCCTGATAATCAAGTAAAATATGTTCATATTTTGAGCCTTTGTCCCCCATTTATTTTTGGTTTATCCAGATATTTTAGGCTAAGATTCAATAGGACATACCATTCAACTGACCAGATTTTTGCAGAATCTCCTGATTTTGACTTGTATGTTTGGTCCCATCCTCACAAAATGTGTAGTTTTCTGGCAAATCACTAGGTATTGAAGTCATTAAATAAGGACAGAGATTTTGAGTTTCAGACTTCATATCCTTCAGATAATACATGCTAATGGAAACCCTGTTCTGAAAACTTTCTTAGTTTATAAGAGAAAATATTTAAAATCTATCCTTATTTTTGGTTTTTGTCTGTCATTTTTTTGTGGCTCTGTCCACATTTCTTGTGCCGAGAAGTTGAATGGTTTGTACCCAACCCTCTTAACTGATGTTGTTGCTGCCAGGGATCGCTCTGACCCTTCACTCATACACACAAACACACACACACACACACACACACACACACACACACACACACACACACACACTCACACGCGCGCATACACAGAGTCTGTTCTGCTTTTATGCATGAATTCACTCACACATGCAGACAGAATCATAAATAGACATACACACCCACACTTTTTTTAGTTTAATTTATTTTACACCAGCTAAACAGCAAAAGCACTGCTTAAAGAATGTAAGATAACAGCTCGATCAACCTCACAGTCATGCACACATACAGTCTCACACACAGACATAAACACATACACACTTTTTTTTTTTTTTTTTTTTTTTATTTTACATTCAATAAATGTCAAAAACACTGCTTAGTGAGCATATAATAATCACGGCCATTAGTTTTTTTTTCCAGTCTGAGTTCCATAGCTGCTTGATATACTGCAGCGGGCATTACTTGTACATTAACGCCCTGCTGGAGAATGTTTGTTCTCCTATCAGGATGTAATCTACTGATCACCCATTCTCTACTAATTAATGTATTAATCCTCCTTCTGTTAATGACTTGGAATTGATTGAATGAGCTTATAAGAAATTGGCCTGTTATTTACGCAAATAATGGAAAAAAGACCATCTTATAATAAAATACACATCCATTAGGTTCATAGGTTCATAGGTTCATACTAGGCTATCTGCCCTAGGGCATTTAAAAGCCTAGCCAGAGTGTGTGTGGCTTTCACCACCCCTTAGGATGAGAATACTATACCCATTAGTTTGCTGTGCCTCTGTCCAGCAGTGATACAGAGATGATTCCCGGGGTAAACCTACGATCTCCCATCCACTCGTCAAGATTTCTCTTGAACAGAGTCAGTGAGGGGCTCTGCCTCACATGGACTGGGATTCTGTTCCATAGTGTAGGGAGTCTCTGGGTGATGAATCTGTCCCTCCAGCACATCCTATTTATATCCGTGTTGAGGTTTAAGTCTCTTGCTCTCGTGGCTCTGGTGGATTTGGATTTTTTAGGTGGAGCATGTCCATTAATTCCGGGTTGGACATGGCCTTGTATGTCAGGCACAGATCACCTCTGAGCAGACGGTATGCGACTGAATAGAGCTGGAGTTTCTTCAGTCGGGCATCGTATGACATATGTTTGAGCCCCTTTATCCTTTTGATGAGGAACTTTTGGGGTCTTTCCAACTGCTGCAGGTGTCGGGTAAGGTACATTCCGAATGGGGCATTGTACTCAATCATTGGTCTGATAAGTGAAGAGTACAGGGGTACAATGACCTCTCCTGATCTGGATGTGAATCCCTTCATGATCAGGTGGGCAATGTAGAAGGTCTTCCTAACCACTTTGGCAATGTGAGTGTCAAAAGAGGTTACTGTCAACTTGGGTCCCCAGGTCCCTGATAACTTCTTCCGTGTTTAATGGATTACCACCTATGTGGTAATTAGGGTTACCTTGTTTTTCCCAAAGGGTATGACTATACATTTTTGGCATTTAGCTTAAGGCCATGGCTCTGGCACCAGTTATCCATTTCTATGAGACCTTTCTGGAGGATGTCTGTGTCTGATGGAGTGTCAATTATGGTGCCCAGTTTGCAGTCATCTGCAAATTTTGTCAGCCACAATCCCCTATGTTTGCCTGCACTTCAGAAAAATAAATGCCGAACAAGAGGGGCCCAGGACTGAGCCCTGTGGGACACCGCCGTGACCGGCTTAGAGTCTGACATGGCACCAGCAACTCTAACCCTGTGTGTTCTGTCCTTGAGCCAGTTTGCAACCCATCTTGTGACATATGGGTTTACATCTAAGCTGGTGAGCTTTCCTATGATGCCCGAGTGGGGTATTGTGTCGAATGCTTTTGCTAGGTCAAGGTAGGCTGTGTGAACTGCCTTACCCTCATCAATGGCCTTAGTGACTGTTTTGAAAAGTCGACCAAGTTCAAGAGGCAGGATCTGCCCTTGACAAAGCCAAATTGGGTAGGATCCAGTGTCTGTAGGTCCCCAATGTCTTTATTTATGAGTTCCATTATGATCCTCTCCATAGCTTTGCAGACAAGGCTCGTCAAGCTTATGGGCGGTAATTTCCAGGGTCCGTAGAAGCACCGCCTTTGTGGAGTGGGACCACAGTTGCCGACGCCATTCTTTGGGCACGATCCCGTAGTAAGGCTAAGATTAAACAGCAGCCTTATGTGTGGGTTTAGTTCCTCATTGAGTTCGTGTAGCACACAGCCGGGGACACCGTCCGGTCCCATTGATGCTGTGTTTTTTGCTTTAGAGAGAGCAGCTCTCACCTGGGCATCTGAGATGTTTGGGAGGCTAGACTCTGGTGGGATAGATATTTCTCCTTTTGGGGGAGGGAGGGAGAAATTTGCACTGAACCTGTCTGCCAGTATGTTGGCAATGTCTGTGGGTTCAGTGATTTTTTTATCATTTTGGACTAATTTTGAGCATATCTGGGAGTTTCCACCCAGGTTTCTAACATAGCTAAGGAAGGCTTTATGATTGTCTTTTGTGTCATTAGCGATTTTTCTCTCAAAGTTGGCCTTGGATGATTTTATGAGTGATCATAGTTTTTTGCTAGTATTGATCAGAGATGCCTTCCCATTTAGGGATTTTGCTCTGTCATGTAGTAGCTTTCTCCTCTTGTTGTAGAGTTTGTTTATGGCTGGAGTCCACCAGACCGGGCGCCTGCCTTTGGTGGAAAAGGTCTTGATTTTATTAGGGATTGCTTGATCCATACATTCCTGGAGGTGCTCGTAGAAGGCATTTGTAAGGGTTTCAGCAGCGTGGGTTGTGGTTTCCACTGGCTCGGGGGCTTTGAAGGATACCACTCCAGTCTTAAGAAGTGTGAAGTTTGCTTTTGAGAAGTTCTTCACTTTGGTCTTTTTTGCTGGGGGTGGGGGCGGGATGTGGATCTCCAGTGAGATTAATTTATGGTCTGATCTCACCAATGAGGGATATACTTCCGGTGTGGAGCATTTTGTCCCCATGTTTGTGATGATCAGGTCTAGTATATTTTCTCCTCTTGTGGGAATGGTGACTAGTTGTTCCATAGCATTTGAGTTTATGAACTCAAGGAACCTTTGGGCTAGGGTGTTGGGGCTTGAGTAATGTTCCCAGTCTATGTTTGGGTAGTTGAAGTCACCCAATATGATGGTGTTTGGAGAGACATTCATACTCTCCAGTGTCTTGAGGAAGGCTGTGTGGGTTTCCTGAGTTTGAGAAGGTGGTCTGTAGCATGTTACAAACTGTAGGGCAGTTTTACCTATGGTTAATTGCACCTGGATGGTCTCCGATGCTTCGTGCGTTGCCACTAACCTGGAGGTGTGGGTATCCTTTATGAATATGGATACTCCCCCTCCTTTTGTAGTTCGGTCTGGATTTTGGGGCCGGAACGCATGATATGAGGTATAACCTGATAGTGCTGGGGTGCTCTCAGGAGCCTTGAACCATGTTTCAGTCACAGCACAAACATCGATGTTCTCCATACTGAGGAGGGCTTCGAGGGCGTGCATCTTGAGGTTTAGACTTCTGGCATTGAGCAGTATTACCCTTAGTTTTTCTCCATTTTTGTTTTCTAGGGCGGTAGGTTTATCATTTGAGCCTTCACAGACTTTCACAAATATTCTAATCTTTCATTTAATCTCTGTAAAGCGTTTCCATCCTTTCAGGATAGTTTTAGTTATGGGAATTTTAAAATATCATCATGTGAAAAAAATATTTGCAAATTAACTGTTGTTTCAGTGTTGGTTAATGAGCTTTCAGCTCACTCTTACCACTCCCATGTGACTCATAGAAATGCTAACATTTATCAGTTGATAAATCAACATCATTTAATATTCTGAGCAAAGCACACATTACTTACCTGTTGTCTCCAGGCAAGTTCAATATAAACAAAGATCATAAGTCACAGAACAATCATACAGAAGCTTTTCGTTATTCAGAGACTTTTGAGAAAACTTACAAGAAAGGATGGTAAGTCATTGTATTAAATCAATTTCTAAGCTGTCTAGGTATATTACGTTAAAATAGTCCTGTGTTCTTGATTAATTTAAAGAAGAATTACTGTGAATATGATACTGAATGAGTAAGTAACATTCTCAAACGTGTAGTATATAAAAGTGAATATAGATCTAATGGCAGAAGTCACACTTCCTTTAAAATTGATCAAACTCAATGTTTTTTTTAGCACAGGTACTTGCTTTTACTATACTGATTATATTTAAAACTAAGTTTGTTAATATTTAAATAGTTATCACTGCACAATCATATTTTATGTGGGGGGTATTATCTGTATTGATTAAGGTATGATAATATTAAAAGTGTTATCATTGCACAGTCCTATTTTATGTGAGTGGTATTATCTGTATTGTTTAAGGTATGATAATAACATTGTTATATGACATGTTGAATACTACAGTGAATTGTTCAGGACTGCTGTTTAGAAAGGAAAAGCCTTAGCATTACAGCTGGGCATGACATTAATGTAATATGCATAGTATCTATCACATCCATCTAACTGGACAAGCACATACTTAATGGTGTATAAGGATACACATGCTCAATCCCTGTCACAACTTTTTAAAATCACTGTACCATCACACAAATGTGCAATGCATGTTGGGGTACAAGGGTGAAGCCAGAGTGCATGCTGAATGACAATCATTTAATATCATTTTTTATATTTTTTAAATAATTCTACACCATATTGTTGTTATATATTATTAATATGAATGAATCATGACTCATATTCCACTATTAGAATAGTATCGTATACTCACTGCTTAAAAACATCTCTAACTTACAAAACTATATCTTCCTTTTAAAAATTTAAGCAGAAGGAAACATTCATTGTTGACAGTTTTCCCTTTACAAACCCATTGTTCTGTTAGGTACACCACAAATTAAAAGCATGTCAGAATATACAAATGATGACTATTTTAAGTAAGATGAGTCTACATACAGTGTAGAGAAATAGTTCAAAAAAGACAGTAACTGTTAGAAAAGTTATAAGAAATGATTGTCACAATGTCTAAATGTGGAAACCAAGGGTACTTCAAGAAAGATAGCAGGCTCAAGGCAGATACTATACATTTTATAGGATTCAAGTATGTCTCTAAAACATGAGAATCATGTTGTTGGCTAACTAGGACTAACCTTAAGACATATTTTGAAGATTCACTAAATGTATTTATATAAACATAAAAACATTTTAAATCTAGCGTAAAACTTTCTGAGGTATTTTTGAACAGAAGCCATATACATATGTATATGTATATGTATAAGCATGTTTGTATTTATATATTTGTGTCGCATTATTTCTCATTATGAAAGCTAAGAGAAGTAAAGAGAGATTAGTAAAAAAATAATTATGCAAATGCTAGGAGTTTGAATAAAAACAGATAAACTTAAATTAATTTGCAATATTATTAATTATAATGTGACAGTAATAACATCTAGTTCAACTCTTAGGGGTGTATTGTCAATGTGGTAGTTTCCTGTGGCAAATGACTTCCCAAAGGATTCAGTAATGCATTGTTGCGATTTAGTTTCAATCCATCATTTTGGCACCAGTTATTTATTTGGTCCAGGCCTTCCTTCAGGATGGCTAAATCATCTGAAAACTCAGTCAGCCAGAGCCCTGTGGTATTAGCTATTACTTCAGAAAAGTACATGCTAAACAGGAGAGGTCCCGGCACATACCTCTGTAGAAATGCACTAATGACTGATCTCTTTGTGGTAGTAACTTTCCCTATTTTAATTTCTTGCATTCTATCTGGAAGCCAGTTGGCAATCCAGTGGTTGACATAGGGGAGTATTTCCAGTTTATTTAGCTTTTTTACTATGCCTGAGTGGGGAATTATATCAAACGTTTGGTCAAGTCAAGGTATGCAGAGTGTGCCATTTTGCCTTCATCCATTGCTTTGGTGATCTTTTCAAAAAAGTCCTCCAGGTTGAGTAAGCATGATCTGCTCTTGATGAATCCAAACTGAGACAAGTTTATTGTTTGGAGGTTTCCTTTGTTCTTATTGATTACTTCCATGATACGTCTTTCCATAGCTTTGCATATGAGGCTGATCAGACTTATGGGTCTGTAGGTGTCTGGATCTGTGGAAGGTCCTCTGTTATTCAGGGGGAATGACTGTAGCTGTTCCCCATTTGCTTGTTAAAAATAGTATTGAGGCTGAGATTGAACAGTGTTGCTAAAAGTGTGGATAAATCATGCTTTATGCTATGTAAGATACATCCAGGGTTATTGTCAGGACCAATTAATGCATCATTTTCAGCTTTTGATAGTACTTTTCTTGATAGCTATAAGTGAGCCATTTTCAGGTATATCTTGAAGGACAAACATAGGTAAGACAGGGGTAAAGTCAGAGCTAAATTTATTGACCAGTAGGTTCGCTATATCTTCTGCCTCAGTGTAGATACCATCAGTCACTGTCAGCTTAGTGCATTGCTGCAGTGTGCTTTTAAGATTACAAACATAACTAAAAAAGGTGTTATGATTGTCTTTGGCTTGGGTAGCTATTTTCACCTCAAACTTGGTTTTGGTGCATTTTTAAGATCCTGAGTTGCTTGTTTATCCTTAGTGACAAGGGCTCTAACATTCTGGGAATTACTCTTCTTACTTTTGATCAAAATTCTTTTCATTTTATTGTAAAGCTTGTGGTAATTATGGTTCCTCCGTGTTGGTTTTGTTTTTAGGGTTTGCCCTGTGCTTGTTCCTATGGAGTACAGCTCATCTATGAAGAAGTTTCCATGCTGGTATAGTGTGGTGTTATACATTTCTGCATACTCAGTTGAGTTATTTGAGTTTTGTGGGGAACTGAACATTGCCGCTGTATCACTTAGGAGTTGGTAGTTTGTTTTAAAGAAATTTTTTAAAGATACCTTGAATGGAAGGGATCTCTGGCTTCAATTTTATTTTGAAGGAGACTGCTTTATGATCAGTCATAGCAAACAATGAAATGCCAGCGATGGTGCAAGATGCTCTCATATTAGTAAGGACCAGATCCAAGATATTAAACTTAGTGGGTGCTCTGACTAATTGTTCCAAGGCATTTGTGTTGACAAAATCCAGGAATCTCTGTGCTTGTGCCCCAGTGCTGCTGTAGGTTTCCCACTCTATAGTTGGATAGTTTAGAGCACATAGGAAAATGGCACTGGGATTAATACTTAGTGATTCGGGTTCCTGTAGATAGGCATTGTAGCTTTATTTTGTCAAAGAGGGAGTTCTATAGTTAGCTAATATATGGTATGAGACCTTTCTGATTGTTATTTGGACATGTAGAAGCTTTAGTGCAGCACGCTGCTTTACCAGCCTTGATGAGTCTCTTCTAGAAGATAATTGAGATACTTACACCTTTTTCCCCTCTTGTACAGTAATTAGTCTAGAAGTGTGGAAAGCATTAAGGCCCGGCACAGCCAGAGTGCTCTCCGCTGTATGCCTCTGCCACGACACACATGTCAATGTCCTCCAGGGTGAGAAAGGCTTGTACAGAGTTGAGTTTCTTGTTTAGGTTCCTAGCATTAATCAGTAAAACCTTCATGCTTTCCTTTGCTTATTTCTTTATTTCAGCATAGCATTCTAGCTATTTCTCACCAGCTACTCTTGGAAGGTCCCCTCACATACTTACCCTCCCCCATAATGTCATCACTTCACACACACTACAAAGGTTTTAGGACTGAGCATCACAGCTCTGCCATGCTGATGGTCTGTGTTCGTGAATCACTTTCTGATACCAATGTATAAACCAAAGGAGTAGTAAAATCAAATCAGTGAATCAGCGTCAAGCATAATGAAGACAAGGCAACTGTCCCTTTAAATCATTATTCGTCATTCACCTTATAGGGATAGCAGTGTATAAAACAAAGTTCAAAGTGCTACATTTTCAGCACAGAAAAAAATAAATAAAAATACAAAAGAGATAAAATGATATGTAGATCATAAAAAAAGAATAAAATCAATGGAATATTAAAATTAAAACATTATTTAATGCATGGTAATTTACATGCCTGGCTGACATTTCCATAGTCTATGATTCAGTCCTTATCTATCATTGCTGTTTTTGTAGCATGTTAAGTATTACATATGTCTAAGCCTTTTTTAATTTGCTTTGGTTTCATCCTTCCTTCCTCAGATATGTTGGTTGATCAGTTACTCTAAATTTTCCATATTCAGTCAGAGCAGTGTTACATTTAAGCAAGCAATAATGCATGACAGGGTGTGTGTTAAAGTGTAATTAACATACACCCAGGGGTGTTATGAGGCCCGATGCCACAGGTGGAGGGCCTCTACACCCCTGGAAGGGCATTAATTACACATTAACACACACCCTGGAGGGCATTATTGCACTTAGACAATGGCATCATTATAAAATTGTTGTGTTTTATTTTTATATATATTTTTAATGTAAAATAGTTCATCATCCTACTGTTTCAAACTTGCTGTAGTATATGTTAATGGTGTCGGAGGAAGCATTTTACATCAAATATATATAAAAAATAATATAGTGCTTAAAAATAAGCAAGTGAAACTCAAGAGTTTTACATACAGCCCATTCTCTCTCCCACACACACACATACAGTGTCTTTTCTGCTTTCACAAATATACATATACACACACAGCCTGCTCTGATTACATACATGTATTCACTCACACATCAGTCTCGCTTTGTCTCTCACTCTCTCCATCCATCTCTCTCTCTCTCACACACACACACACACACACACACACACACACACACACACACACACACACACACACACACACACACACACACACACACACACACACACACACACACACACACAGTCTCTCTCTCTCTCTCTCTCTTACTTACATACATTAATGCACTCTCACACACATGCTGCATTTCTTTTATTTTACACTCACTAAAGCTGCTTAGTGAGTGTAAAATAACACTGACAGCATACATTCACACAAAGATATAAGCACACATACACGGTCTTTTTTAGACAGCGAAAACATTGCTCAGCAAGTGTAAAATAATGGCGGCTGTTCCATTTCCTCAGTCCAAGCTCCACAGCAGCTTGATAAGCTGCCATGAATTGGCGGACTCGTTTTTCACCGGGCATTACTTGTACATTAATACCCTGCAGGAGCACACTTGTTGTCCACTCAGGGTATTGATGTACAGTTTGCCCATTGTCTAAATTAAATTAAAACATGATTGTCATAGTTAGGGCACATAATTCCACATGCATGTAAACCATTCAGAATATTGTATTATATGACAGTATTATAGACCAATGGTAGTTCTGTAAAAAGATATTTAGCACATATGTCTGTAGTCTAGAATTTAGCTATGATTTCCAATCATGTTCATATTTTTGTGATTTATACTGATTTTATTTCATCCATTTTCTCTTATCTCCAAACTTATTTCATATCATCTTAACTTAATGAAGAGAAGATTGTTATTATTGTTTCAAGTTATTTAAATGAAAGAAACAAAAATAAAATGCCAATGCATATTACAAGACAATTAATAGAATTTAAAAATGACAAGAAAAATGTGGACAGTTAAGTAACCGATAACTGAATGAGACATAGAACTGAATGTGGTCGAAATAATAAGTGAAATGCTATAGACTGTTCTTAAATAAAACTAATGTTTTTGAAAACTTCTACAAATCCTTTCTGGTACAGCTGAATACCTTATTTCAATGGTATACAGCACAGCAATGTCACAGATTGTACTTGAAAGAACTTAACAAAGAGCCTTTAGCTGGAGGATATTTTTCAGGAATAAAACTGTAAATTTCATCTTTCACTGCATAGTCCCTATGTTACAAGTGTCTATGTTTGCGGATAGTCATTAGCAGTCGGAAAGTACTGTCAGGTTAGTAATTAAAATATTTCTAAGAAGATTTGTAGTTAGCTTATTTGTAAAATGTGTATGCTATTAAAATGATAATTTCATAACATTATCACTTTGTTAGTATACATTTAGTTTGGTGATTTTATGGCTTTTTACTTTTGATTGTGTATGTAGCTATATGTAATTTTCCTTTTGCAATAATCTCATAACATAGTATGGGCTATTTATTTTATTTTAATTTATATTACATTTGAAAACCAGACAGACAGATTGATTGGTCCATTGCCCATTTTCAGCCACAACCCAAATGATGTGGCAATGAAAACATGCATTGCAAAGGCTTCAGTGGAAATGTTGAAAGGTATTGGGTTTGCATATACCTAGTACAACAAGCTTCAAAAATAAAACATATTTATTACAAGAAAAACTGTGAATTTCAAGCTGTGGAATAAAGAAGTGAACGCACTCACCATGCACAAAGTTTACACATAAATGTGTAATATGTCGATAAAGGAGGATATGGAAATGGCAGGGTACACTGCTACAAGGAATGATGGAAAATAACAAAAAGCAGTACCCCATTATCACTCAGAACATATTGAGACATATCTGGGATGGTAGATCCCTTAATTCTAGCAGTCCTTCTGCAAGGTAAACATTTTACAGCAATTGCAAGGGCATTTTGCATTCAGCAGGTGAATGGCAGTTTTGTTGAGACTCTCCAAATAATGTTTGCCCAGCACCAACTGTTAAGGGGCAGCTCACTACATATCCTATAAGTACAGATGCTTTAACTTAAACCCCCTTCCCCTTCCAGGTGCATGGTTCAAAAGAGCTGCAAGAAGATACCATGTATTTAACAGATGACTAAGAGGAATATGCCATAACTAATGGGCATAATCAATGACTAACGGGCATACTCCCTAACTAATAGGCATACTCTATGACTAACAGGCTACTCCAAGACTAGCTGGCATATGTCATAACTATAAGGCATACTCCATGACTAACAGACATACTCCATAACTAATGGGTATACTCCATCACTAATGGGCATACTCCATGACTAACAGACATACTCCATAACTAACGGACATACTCTATAACTTATGGGAATACCCTATGACTAACAGGCATACTCAATAACTAATGGGTATACTCCATGACTAAGGGGCATACTCCATGACTAACAGACATACTCCATAACTAACGGACATACTCTATAACTTATGGGAATACCCTATGACTAACAGGCATACTCCATAAATAATGGGCTACTCCATGACTAAGTGGCATACTCCATAACTAACAGGCATATTCCATGACTAGCAGGCATGCTCCATGACTAATTTGGATACTCATTGACTAATGGGTATACTCAATGACTAACTGGCATACTCCATGACTAATGGGCATATTCCATGACTAATGGGCACACTCCGTAACTAACGGGCTTACTCCATGACTAACAGGCATACTCTATGACTAATTTGCATACTCCATGACTAACAGGCATGCTCTATGACTAATGAGCATACTCCATGACTAACAGGCATAGTCCATGCCCTCAGTTATTTCCTGGAAGTCCAGAAAAGTATGCTCCAGAATTAATTATAATAAAATATACAGCACTGCATCATTCATTAAAGAGAGCATTTAATGTACACCCTGACACTGTTGTATTACTATATTGATAAGATACAAAGTTGTACAAAATGCTGCCAAACTACAAGTATGAAGTATACAGCTTAGCTCTGTAAGGAACTAAAATCCTAGAAGCAGTAGGTCTGGACAGTTATTTGAGGTATTAACAGTATTTAGAGTAAACACAGGTGAAAAACACACTATCCACAGCCAAGAACACAGCATCCATGGGACCTGACAACATCCCAGGCTGTGTTCTATATGAACTACAGAATGAACTGGCACCCCACCTAAGTACCATGTTCAGTCATAGCCTCACCTCAGGCTATGTGCCCACTGAATGGTGCCCAGTGACGGTAATCCCACTCCACAAAAAGGGAGCCATGACGGACCCAGGAAACTACCGCCCTATTAGCCTAATGAGCCTGATCTACAAGGCTATGGAACGTATCATCATGGAATTTATAAACAATGACATTGGTAATCTCCAAACTCAGGACCCCACCCAGTTCAGGTTTAAAAGGCAGATCATGTCTCCTAAACTTGATAGACTTCTTTGAAGCAGTCACCAAAGCCTTAGATGAGGGTAAGGTGGTTCACACGGTCTATCTAGATCACGCCAAGGCTTTTGACACCATCCTCTACTCTGGAATTATAGATAAACTCACTAAGCTAGGTATAAATCCCTATGTCACAAGATGGGTTGCCAACTAGCTCACTGACAGAACTCACACTGTGAAAGTAGCAGACTCCAAATCCAACTTCAGACCAGTGACAAGTGGAGTACCACAGGGTTCAGTCCTGGGTCCTCTCATATTTAGTATCTGCTTCTCTGAAGTACAGGCTAACACAGAAGTTCTTTGGCTAATGAAGTTCACAGATAACTGCAAACTAGGAGCCATAATCAAAACTCCAAAAGATGTGGGCATCGTACAAAAGGGCTTTGCTGAGACAGATGCCTGGTGTCAAAGCCATGGCCTCAAGCTTATTGCCAAAAAGTGCATTGTCATCCCTTTTGGTAAAAACTCTGTACCCATGAACTACCACATAGGCGGTAGTCTACTTAACACTGAAAGTGTGATAAGAGACCTTGGGACACAGGTGGACAGTAGTCTGTCCGTTGATAATCACATTGCCACAGAAGTCAGGAAATCCTTCTACGTGGCACACCTCATCACAAAAGGTTTCTCATTCAGGAAAAAAGAGGTCATGGTTCCCCTATACTCGTCACTCGTTAGACCCATTATAGAGTACAATGCCCCTTTTGGTATGTACCTCACAAGACATCTACAACAACTGGAAAGCCCGCAGAAATACCTCACAAAGAATATTACTGGCCTCAAACAGATGCCCTATGCAGACCATCTCAAAAAACTGCAGCTTTACTCCGTTGCATATCATCTACTCAGAGGCGATATCTGCCTAACACACAAAGCTATGTCAAACCCAGAGCTGTTGGACATGCTCAACTTAACGAAATCCCAATCCCTATGAGCTACATGCTCTAGGGACCTAAACCTTGTCACCACAACAAACAGAACATGCTGGAGGGAAAGATTCCTGTCCCAGAGACTTCCCATACTCTGGAACAAACTACCTATCTATATCAAACAAAGTTTCTCATTAGCACTCTTCAAGAAAATTCTTGATGATTGGATGGGAGATAGGAAATTCACCCTCGGGATCACTTCTGTGGCTCTGCTCAACAGTGGCACAGGAAAATAATTTTCTTGGGTGGCGAAAGCCAGGGTACCTTTTGGCTAGCCTTATATAGGCCCTAGGGCCAATAGCCTAGTACCTACCTATGAACCTATATCTTTCTGTAGTTCATGTACTTGTTGTTCCTGTGACTCACTCTTAGTGTACACATGGTTCCTGGGTGTGAATGATTTACCAGATGACATTGATTATCTTTGAAGTTTGATTTTACTTCTCAGAAAATGGCACCTTCCCTGCAGGAGTAACACCACAAGGTTCAGTCCTGGGATTCACTCCTTTCCATCTTCATTAATAACTAACCTTTGGACTTACCAGGATTACTTTCTTTATGCAGACAGTATCACTGTTTTACATTCAACAACTCACTTCACAAGTTGAAACATGACTTTAATTTATTATGGAATTGGTTGTCAGAAATGCAACTTTGGCATGCATCAAAACATGAATTCAAATCCCTCACCATACATTAATAATCTACATGGCTCATCATTAACCTATTGCTAGATTACAAAGATACCTGACAGTTAAAACTAGTATATAAATATTCAGATATACTTCCTCTAAAATCCAAGAAAACACACTGACATTACAAATGATGCAGAACAATGTGAATGCTGTTTATCCTTATTTGCTCTACACTCAGCACAAAACACCTACAGTCTCTATGTTGCAGCAAACAGGGTATACATTTCATGTCCTTAGGGGACCCATCACTGTTATTTACTGAAAAAGGCAAAATGGCTGTCAATAACTGTCAGGACCTCTTTGCTGCTTGACTGCTTCACATAAAAAACTTAACAGTTCCCACTGTCTATCACTAGCACACAAACGACATCACAGACACACCAGTTACTCCCTTCACTCCCAGTCAGAAAATGAAGTATTACTGTTACAGCCTCCTGTCTACAAAGCAACAGGTAAAAAGTATTGTAAAAGCTTGCACCAGCAGCAAGGGACACATTATCTCAACATGGAAGAACAATGCAGAAATGTACTGAATTTTAGAGCAGGTAACTACATTTCTTAGCAATGAAAAGTTCTGTTTTTTTGTATGTGTGTGCTAAGAACCTGACATCCAGCAGCACTGAGCATCACACTTGACTCCTCATGTAAGTCAAACATGTAAGTCAAAACTCTACATATTTCTTTACCATGATAAGATGTCTGCTATAATTAATTGTTGTCTGATTTCCTTCTGTATCAGTTTATAGCTACTGTTGTTTGTCTGTATATCTTTACTAAAGATAAACTTCAAAACATTATGTCCATCCAACACGTATAACAACTGAGTCCTTAAATTTTCTGATTGAAAACACTGAAAACAGAAAACATACCTGTTAAACACTTTCTTCTTTCATTCTACACAAGTTTTCTTCAGAATGAAAACAAATTTCAACAATACCTTTAAATCACGTTGGAAAAGTAGTTGTGCATTATTCTAAAGCAATCAGATAAACAATAGGGACAATTCAGTAAAGGTAACACAAAACTTTTTCTCATGTGTGCATCGCAAGGCAAAGCACACACAGGTGAGAAAAGTTTTAGATTCAGTAAACTCCATGTAGCAGTGTGCACACATGCACATGCACGCACAACTAAGGACCCTTTTGTGCAATACAAATGATGGCATAATTAGCTAAATTTTATGCAAATTAACCAGGTGGAGTGATCCAACGACCCATAATGCATCTGTGTAGAATACGTGTCTTTGTTATAAGTGTACACAGACATTTTCTGTGTAAAGGAGTGTACACTGAAAGAAGGGGATGTAAAAGTCGACAAATAGGTTCATAGGTTCATAGGTAGGTACTAGGCTATCTACCCAAAGGTATTTATAAGCCTAGCCAGAATGTGTTGGCTTTCGCCACCCCCCTTAGATTAGTTCCCTGTGCCTCTGTCCAGCAGAGTCACTGAAGTGATCCCCGGGTAAACTTCCTGTTTTCCATCCACTCGTCAAGATTTCTCTTGAAGAGTGTTAGCGAGGAGCTCTGCCTAATGTAGATTGGAATCTTGCTCCAAAGCATGGGAAGTCTCTGGGACAGGAATCTATCCCTCCAGCATGTCCTATTTATTGTTGTCATGAGGTTTAGATCCCTAGAGCGTGTGGCTTGAAGGGATATGGTTTTCTTTAGGGGGAGTATGTTCATCAATTCTGGGTTGGACATGGTCTTGTATGATAGGGAGAGAGCACCTCTGAGTAGGCGGGTATGCAACAGAGTACAGCTGGAGTTTCTTCAGTCGAGCTGCATAGGGCATCTGTTTGACACCAGTGATCCTCTTGGTGATGTACTTCTGTGGTCTTTCCAGCTGTTGCAGATGTCTTGTAAGGTACATCCCAAATGGGGAATTGTACTTTATGATGGGTCTGATGAGTAGAGGGGCACAATGACCTCTTTTGATCTGGATGCAAACCCTTTTGTGATTAGGTGGGCCACATAGAAGGATTTTCTAACCACTTTGGCAATGTGATTATTAAAGGAGAGATTACTGTCTACTTGGGTCCCCAGATCCCTTATTATGTCTTCCGTATTTAGGGGGCTACCACCTATGTGGTAGTTTGTGGGTACTTTGTTTTTTCCAAAGGTGATGACTATGCACTTTTTGGCATTTAGCTTGAGGCCATGGTTTTAACACCAGGAATCTGTCTCAGTGAGACCCTTTTGGAGGATGTCTGTGTCAGCCAGAGAGTCAATTTTAGCCTCTAGTTTGCAGTCATCTGCGAACTTGGTCAGCCATAGTCCTTCTGTGCTTTCCTGTACCTCTGAGAAGTATATGCAGAACAGGAGGTGTCCTAGAACTGAGCCCTGAGGAATGCTACTTGTAACCGGTTTAGAGTCGGACCTAGCTCCCACAACTCTCACCATGTGGGTTCTGTCTGTGAGCTAGTTGGCAACATATCTTGTGATGTAGGGGTTTATGTTCAAACTGGTGAGCTAGTCTATAATACCAGAATGGGGAATGGTGTTTAAGTCCTTTGCGAGGTCTAGGTAGGCTGTGTGTACCACCTTTCTCTCATCTATAGCCTTGGTGACTGTCTCAAAGAAGTCCAGCAGGTTTAGGAGGCATGATCTGCCCTTATCAAAGCCAAACTCGGTATGGTCTAGTGTTTGGAGGTTCCCGATGTCTCTGTTAATGAGTTCCATGATGATGTGCTCCATAGCCTTGCAGAATAAGAATGAACTGACATAATTGGTTTAGAAGTCAATTGATTTTAAACCTTATTGGTTAGTTTTTAGCATAAATATTAAGCATTCCTACCAAAAGATAACAATCTGAAGAAGGCTAAACAGCCGAAAGCGCTTATCATTTTATCACTATTGGAATTTTAATGCTGTTTTTACTTTTTTCATTAAATTTGTTTGCTGTTTGACACAGGATTCTATTGTGGTGGATTTTTGTTGTGGTGGAATACCAAAGGTTTTCTTCTTTGTTTGCTTCAATTTTCCACTGGTAAACCTTCAACAAGTGACTCTATCGTGGTGGATTTTTGCTGTGGTGGAATACCAGAGGTTTTCTTCTTCAATATTAGAGTGTTTGGTAGGACCTTTATGTTTCCCAGTGTTTCCAGAAATGTGGAATGGGGGTCCTGGGACATGGTGGGTGATCTGTAGCAAGCTACAATTTGAACTGCAGTTTTGCCTGTTGTTAGTTGCACTTGGATGATCTCTGAAGCATCATGCTGTGCCACTAACGTGGAAGTGTGGGTATCCTTGAGGAATATGGATACACCCACGTCTTTTGTATTTTGGTCCAGGTTCTGTGGCCGAAATGTATGGTATGAGTTGTAGCCTGGTAGTGCTGGGGTGCTCTCTGGAGCCTTAAACCAGGTTTTAGTTACTGTACATATACTGATTTTCTCCATACTGAGGAGTGCCTAGAGTGCATGTATTTTGAGGTTTAGACTTCTGGCATTGAGTAGCATTACCCTCAGTTTTTTCTTACTTGTGCTATTTACAGTGGTGGGTTTGTCTTTTGAGCCCTGCCTAAAAATCGCACTATTGGGGTGGCAAGAGCCTCGGCCATTATTCGAAAACCTAAGGGTGACAGGTGCAAGCCATCTCTAGTAAAGCAGCATGGCTTGTCGAGCATGTCATCCCAGCTGGACAGACACTGGATCCCCTTTGAATTACACCAGAAATGTAGCCACTTGTTAAAATTGATAATTTTTTTCTTTATACCGTGGCATCATTCTTGGTGAGGGCAGGATGCTACTCAGGGTCAGGGTCATACTGGCCTAGGCTACATGATCAGAGAGCTCTTCCATGTCTCTTTTCATGTAGTCCAGTGACGTACATCTCAGGTCATTAACACCAACATGGGTAATGACAGAGTTGTATTTGGACTTGTTCTGGAGTGACCTGAGTGCTTATGTTATGTGGTGGATCTTGGAACCCGACAGGCAGCTTACAGTAACCTTCTCCTTATTCAGCCTAGTGAGTGGGATGTCAGTGTGCCTGACTATAGAGTCACATATTACTAGTGTGTTGGGTATGTTATTTTGCCTTAAGGGCTGTGATTGTGTGGCACACTGGTTTTGTGAAGTATGTGTTTCATGGTTTGAGTTGGGGGGGTGGAGGCTGCTTGGAGGTCTGTTGCTTTTGCAGATTTTTCTTTAGAGCCTCTGAGTATGTTTTTGTGTATTTATGTGTGTTTCTTGCCGGTGCTGGTATTTCCCTTCTCCTCTTGAATGTCTGATCCAGTCTTGGGTGGAGAGAGCTTAGCCTCCAGTTTGGCTGTATAATTGCATCTCTTGCATGTATTAGTGTTTGGTGGTAGGAGGAGAGGGTTGTCTGTGTACATGAGACAGTTGTAACATTGCCTCAAAATGCCCAGATTCACCAGTTGGATTGGAGAGTACACTTGCAACTGTCCTTTGGACATGCCTGGATAGGTACAGTGAACTGTTTTACTGATTGGCTGGTAATGTCGAATAGACAGCCTTGTCCTTCTGTACAGTATGGGAGGGGGGTTTAGTGCTAGGGTTTGTAACTGCTTGTTATGAGTTTTGAGCAAGTGCCGGGCTGAGAAATGAATGGCTTGAGTGCTTAAGTTGAAAGTCTGTCTAATTCCAAGGGAAAAATTGAAGAAGAGACTTTGTGGAGACGGGAATAGTTATACCCTAGCTAGCAAAACTGGGCAAATACGTTTTTTATAACAGGGAAGTGAAAGAGATAGAAATTAGACCAAAATGGCCAATATGGACATAATTCCCCTGAAAAGGTAAAATCCTGTACATAAATGTCTAAATCATACACTGCAGATGTCTGAATACAGCATGAATTATGTCAAAGTAATGTAATTTTTTTTATACATTCCATATGTTTGTGCTATGCTCCTCATTATGCAAAAATGCTTAATATAAAAAAGTAAAAAGAACAATATATAATGTCCTGTGCACATAAATCTGTAAGACCTTACATCCGGTCTGCACAATCGTACTTTCATGCTGTTAAACAGCTTACACAGCTATGAACCATGTAGTTTCTAGGCTGTCAGCATGAATATTATGCAAATGAGGGCTAAACGCCACTGATGTACTAAATCACTAAAGGGAGCAACCGTGTATGGAGATCTGCTCAGTGTAGGCTTATACATGGTGCTTATATTCCCATGGGATGTGGATGACATCAGGGGTGTGTGTCATGCAACATATAGGATTTTCTTTGTGTCTAGTATGCATATTTGCACAGAGCACTGCTTGACGCAAACTGTTTGGGCATAACTCAGCTTGTTCACATGACCAGACAACCCACATCTGAGTCATGAGTTATTCAGCTATAAAATTAAACTGGATATATTCAATTAACAATATACAGTTTTGCATAGCTATGGTGCATTTAGTTGTGCATAGCATAGTGTCGTGTGCTAAAGTAAGGCCTTTAAATCAAGTCAATTATATCCTAAGCAGGTGAACTGCATCATAATTAATTAGTAGAGACTGGAAATTTTAACTGATATAATGCTAGGGGTTGCTGCAGCTATTCTCCATCTGTATGTGCTAGATGTTGAAGTCAATCCTGCTGTTGTTGCTGGCAATAGGCCTAGGCCAAGAAGGAGAAAAGTGTTCAGGCCCAGGGTATCCTTCCAGGAACTACATGAG